>NC_068430.1:9543061-9614667 GCF_023373465.1 Oncorhynchus keta | reverse complement strand
AGGGAATACCCCCTGTATTGGACAAAAATGAATGGCATGTCATTGGCATCGGACAAACCATATACACATTGGCCAATACCACCCAATTCGGCGTTGATTCATCCAAAGTGTATTGCAAATGCCATATGGTAATTGCCAGTTGTAACACTTTAAAAAATTCAACAGGGGCAAATGCGCCCACCGGGGTTTTCATATTGGATATGTAACCCAAATCAATGTCCAAAAGTAAAATTTTGAAAAAATGAACTTTTTTCAAAAACTTATCACCCCTTAAAAAAGTGCTTTCTGGACCGTTTTTCGAAATTCTTTCGATTTTTTGTCAATTACACATGTGTAAGAACTGTATGAATATACTTTTGTCCAATTTTATTATCATAATTTTTTTAATTTTTTTTTATATGCGCATAAGGAATATGTTTTGTCCAATTCCAATATGATTTCATAGGAAGTCAAAAGTCAAAAAAGTCAAAAATGTCAAAATTTTGTAAAAAACTTCACACACCCATAAAAAAGTGCTTTCTGGACCGTTTTTCGAAATTCTTTCGATTTTTGTCAATTACACATGTGTAAGAACTGTATGAATATACTTTTGTCCAATTTTATTATCATAATTTTTTTTTTTTACATGCGCATAAGGAAATATGTTTTGTCCAATTCCAATATGATTTCATAGGAAGTCAAAAGTCAAAAGTCAAAAATGTCAAAATTTTGTAAAAAACTTCACACACCCTTAAAAAGTGCTTTCTGGACCGTTTTGAAATTCTTTCAATTTTTTTGTCAATTACACATGTGTAAGAACTGTATGAATATACTTTTGTCCAATTTTATTATCATATTTTTTTATATATTTTTTTAAATTGTGCATAAGGATTTTTTTGTGGGCCAAATGACGTAAGAAATTTGACATGCTCAAAAATCCTGCAGAAATGCAAATTGACTGGCCTGATGAACTCGGGATGGCGGGCAGTGATAGTTGTTCCTTTCCATCACTCGTTGTGTTGACTTCATCATGTCCATTTTGTGATGTTTTTTTCACTATATAATCATATTGCAAGTGCACGTGCATTTGCAATATGTTTCAATGTGCATTTACCATATGAAATTTGACCTTGCTCAAAAATGCAAAATTGACTGGTCTGATGAACACAGGATGGCCGAGCAGTGATAGTTGTACATTTCCATCACTCGTTGTGTTGATTTCATCATCTCCGTTAGGTGATGTTTTTACACTATAGAATCATATTGCAAATGCACGTGCATTGTTGTGCAACTGGTAACCCAAAAATAAAAATATGGTTGTAAATGCATTTACGGTCATTCTGATATTAATGCTCGCTATGGGAACACAGGATGGCCGGGCAGTGATAGTTGTACATTTCCATCACTCGTTGTGTTGATTTCATCATGTCCATTAGGTGATGTTTTTACACTATAGAATCATATTGCAAGTGCGCGCATTTGCAATATGTTTCAATGTGCATTTACCATATGAAATTTGAAATGCTCAAAAATGCAAAATTGACTGGTCTGATGGACACAGGATGGCCGAGCAGTGATAGTTGTACATTTCCATCACTCGTTGTGTTGATTTCATCATGTCCATTAGGTGATGTTTTTACACTATAGAATCATATTGCAAGTGCGCGCGCATTTGCAATATGTTTCAATGTGCATTTACCATATGAAATTTGAAATGCTCAAAAAATGCAAAATTGACTGGTCTGATGGACACAGGATGGCCGAGCAGTGATAGTTGTACATTTCCATCACTCGTTGTGTTGATTTCATCATGTCCATTAGGTGATGTTTTTTCACTATAGAATCATATTGCAAATGCACGTGCATTGTTGTGCAACTGGTAACCCAAAAATAAAAATATGGTTGTAAATGCATTTACCGGTCATTCTGATATTAATGCTCGCTATGGGAACACAGGTTGGCCGGGCAGTGATAGTTGTACATTTCCATCACTCGTTGTGTTGATTTCATCATGTCCATTAGGTGATGTTTTTACACTATAGAATCATATTGCAAGTGCGCGCGCATTTGCAATATGTTTCAATGTGCATTTACCATATGAAATTTGACATGCTCAAAAATGCAAAATTGACTGGTCTGATGGACACAGGATGGCCGAGCAGTGATAGTTGTACATTTCCATCACTCGTTGTGTTGATTTCATCATGTCCATTAGGTGATGTTTTTTCACTATAGAATCATATTGCAAGTGCGCGCGCATTTGCAATATGTTTCAATGTGCATTACCATATGAAATTTGAAATGCTCAAAAATGCAAAATTGACTGGTCTGATGGACACAGGATGGCTGAGCAGTGATAGTTGTACATTTCCATCACCTGTTGTGTTGATTTCATCATGTCCATTTGTTTATGTTTTCTCACTTTTGCAAAGTCACTGTGCATTTGCAATATGGTTCAATGGGCAGGTACCATCACGAATTTGTCATGCTATAAAAATCCTGCAGGAATGTGAAATTGACTGGTCTGATGAACACAGGATGGCCGAGCAGTGATAGTTGTACATTTCCATCACTTGTTGTGTTGATTTCATCATGTCCATTAGGTGATGTTTTTCACTATAGAATCATATTGCAAATGCACGTGCATTGTTGTGCAACTGGTAACCCAAAAATAAAAATATGGTTGTAAATGCATTTACCGGTCATTCTGATATTAATGCTCGCTATGGGAACACAGGATGGCCGGGCAGTGATAGTTGTACATTTCCATCACTCGTTGTGTTGATTTCATCATGTCCATTAGGTGATGTTTTTACACTATAGAATCATATTGCAAGTGCGCGCATTTGCAATATGTTTCAATGTGCATTTACCATATGAAATTTGACATGCTCAAAAATGCAAAATTGACTGGTCTGATGGACACAGGATGGCCGAGCAGTGATAGTTGTACATTTCCATCACTCGTTGTGTTGATTTCATCATGTCCATTAGGTGATGTTTTTCACTATAGAATCATATTGCAAGTGCGCGCATTTGCAATATGTTTCAATGTGCATTTACCATATGAAATTTGACATGCTCAAAAATGCAAAATTGACTGGTCTGATGAACACAGGATGGCTGAGCAGTGATAGTTGTACATTTCCATCACCTGTTGTGTTGATTTCATCATGTCCATTTGTTTATGTTTTCTCACTTTTGCAAAGTCACTGTGCATTTGCAATATGGTTCAATGGGCAGGTACCATCACGAATTTGTCATGCTATAAAAATCCTGCAGGAATGTGAAATTGACTGGTCTGATGAACACAGGATGGCCGAGCAGTGATAGTTGTACATTTCCATCACTTGTTGTGTTGATTTCATCATGTCCATTAGGTGATGTTTTTCACTATAGAATCATATTGCAAATGCACGTGCATTGTTGTGCAACTGGTAACCCAAAAATTAAAATATGGTTGTAAATGCATTTACCGGTCATTCTGATATTAATGCTCGCTATGGGAACACAGGATGGCCGGGCAGTGATAGTTGTACATTTCCATCACTCGTTGTGTTGATTTCATCATGTCCATTAGGTGATGTTTTACACTATAGAATCATATTGCAAGTGCGCGCGCATTTGCAATATGTTTCAATGTGCATTTACCATATGAAATTTGACATGCTCAAAAATGCAAAATTGACTGGTCTGATGGACACAGGATGGCCGAGCAGTGATAGTTGTACATTTCCATCACTCGTTGTGTTGATTTCATCATGTCCATTAGGTGATGTTTTTCACTATAGAATCATATTGCAAATGCACGTGCATTGTTGTGCAACTGGTAACCCAAAAATAAAAATATGGTTGTAAATGCATTTACGGTCATTCTGATATTAATGCTCGCTATGGGAACACAGGATGGCCGGGCAGTGATAGTTGTACATTTCCATCACTCGTTGTGTTGATTTCATCATGTCCATTAGGTGATGTTTTTACACTATAGAATCATATTGCAAGTGCGCGCATTTGCAATATGTTTCAATGTGCATTTACCATATGAAATTTGACATGCTCAAAAATGCAAAATTGACTGGTCTGATGGACACAGGATGGCCGAGCAGTGATAGTTGTACATTTCCATCACTCGTTGTGTTGATTTCATCATGTCCATTAGGTGATGTTTTTACACTATAGAATCATATTGCAAGTGCGCGCGCATTTGCAATATGTTTCAATGTGCATTTACCATATGAAATTTGAAATGCTCAAAAATGCAAAATTGACTGGTCTGATGGACACAGGATGGCCGAGCAGTGATAGTTGTACATTTCCATCACTCGTTGTGTTGATTTCATCATGTCCATTAGGTGATGTTTTTACACTATAGAATCATATTGCAAGTGCGCGCGCATTTGCAATATGTTTCAATGTGCATTTACCATATGAAATTTGAAATGCTCAAAAATGCAAAATTGACTGGTCTGATGGACACAGGATGGCCGAGCAGTGATAGTTGTACATTTCCATCACTCGTTGTGTTGATTTCATCATGTCCATTAGGTGATGTTTTTTCACTATAGAATCATATTGCAAATGCACGTGCATTGTTGTGCAACTGGTAACCCAAAAATAAAAATATGGTTGTAAATGCATTTACCGGTCATTCTGATATTAATGCTCGCTATGGGAACACAGGATGGCCGGGCAGTGATAGTTGTACATTTCCATCACTCGTTGTGTTGATTTCATCATGTCCATTAGGTGATGTTTTTACACTATAGAATCATATTGCAAGTGCGCGCGCATTTGCAATATGTTTCAATGTGCATTTACCATATGAAATTTGACATGCTCAAAAATGCAAAATTTACTGGTCTGATGGACACAGGATGGCCGAGCAGTGATAGTTGTACATTTCCATCACTCGTTGTGTTGATTTCATCATGTCCATTAGGTGATGTTTTTACACTATAGAATCATATTGCAAGTGCGCGCGCATTTGCAATATGTTTCAATGTGCATTTACCATATGAAATTTGACATGCTCAAAAATGCAAAATTGACTGGTCTGATGAACACAGGATGGCTGAGCAGTGATAGTTGTACATTTCCATCACTCGTTGTGTTGATTTCATCATGTCCATTTGTTTATGTTTTCTCACTTTTGCAAAGTCACTGTGCATTTGCAATATGGTTCAATGGGCAGGTACCATCACGAATTTGTCATGCTATAAAAATCCTGCAGGAATGTGAAATTGACTGGCCCGATGAACTCGGGATAGCTGGGCAGTGATTCTGGTTCATCTCCATGGCTCGTTAGGGTTGATTTCAGAATGTCACTTTTGGTGATGGTCCCTCTCCGTTTAAACATATTGCTAATGTACAAAAGTCAACTAGCAAGTCAGTGTCCATCAGTCAATTAGATGTCATTTTGACACCAAACTGATACCAATTGACACCAAACCCACTTTTTCCAACTCATTTAGAAGCCAACTATCATATATGTCAGAGCAGGCCCATAATTCACAGCGCCTTTAGTTTAAAACATAATAAAAACGTAAAACACATAGTTACGTTCTAGCTGCGGGTCCAGGTCAGACATTATGTGAAGGCCTATGTGAGGCGACCCCGAATCCCGAGTTTCGGCTCGATAGGTCCTTCGGTGCCGAGTAAAACCCTAATTGGTGCTGAAAATCCACTTTTTCCATGCCTTGCTATGGGGTCCTTGAATGAGCTATCGGACCGAAACGTTGGGGTCCGTCTCTATGGGCCGAGCCGGTTCCAATGCACCTAGTCTTGTGTCTCTGAGACTTTTCTAAATGTCGCCATTTTCGTAATGGTCAAAATGAATTGAAATCATTGCAAATGTACGAGGCTATTTCTCGGTCCGAGAACCTTCTAGAGCCACCTAACTCACCACGCACTATCGACCCGAGGTCTAGAACAGGTTTCTAAAGTTTCGGAACTCTAGGTCTGACGGTTCTTTTAGCTCGAACAAAGCTAACTATTGGAGGCACTGTCTGTCTCTACAACCCCCAATACGTCCCTCCTTCCAAGTTGTGTGTCTGTGTGATTTAGTTTTCCTTTGAAATTTTATGGGAAAAATGACTGATTTACAGTTCATGGGGTTGCCTAATCACACATATGAAGTTTTGGACAGATCTGACTTTTTAACCCCTCGAAACAGCCCCTGAGACACCAATTAAGGCACTTCCGGTTGGCACAGGAAGCTATAAGTCAACACATATCCTCACTGGGCTATGCTTTTACAGAATCCTGTGTTTTAAGTCCTTACGTTAAGAATTGACTGATTTACACAGGGTTGAATGCACTATGTCTATCAAACTGCAGGCAGGTAATGGAAAAACATTTTTAGGGTGATTTTAACCACTTCCGGTTGGTCCAGGAAGCCTAGAATCAACACAGGTAGACCTCATACTGGCCTGATGGACTGTTACCAAAGACAGGTTCATACGGCATTCATAACCCATATAGACTTCAGGTTGAATTTAGGGGTGCAGGCAATGTATTCCTATGGGGAGAGAAATCAATGCAAACTATTTGAAGTAAACACCTTCTTTTAACTATTAAGGGTTAATGCCACACGGTCAACGTTAGGCTTGCACGGATCGGAAGGACCTTAGGAACGTACCTGAGGTCGAATTGTGCTTCTCACCCTAACGGTTCTCTCACTGTCACCCAAAAGCAAATGACGTTGTGGGGCAGGCTTCATTTGGGCCTACTTTTCTAATGGTCGCTGCGCTCAGACCGAGCGAGCTACGGTCAAGCGGGATATCTCGTTGAACTCGGCACGGCCTAGAGATTATGTTTATGCCATTGCCTGCTCTCTGTGTCTTTGAGAACCGCACTTTTTCACTCCAGCCTTGCTGTGTGTGCGTGTGAGAGCTTTTCTTTGACATCTGTTGGGAGAAATGACTGATTTACAGTTCATGAGGGTTACCTAGTCACACATATGAAGTTTTGAAAAGATCTGACCTTTTTAACCCTTGGAAACTGCCACTGTGACATCATTAAAGGCACTTCCGGTTGGCACAGGAAGCTATAAGTAAACCCATGTCTTGATTGACATAGAAACTTACAGAATCCTGAGTTTTAAGTCCTTACGTTAAGAATTGACTGATTTACACAGGGTTGAATGCACTATGTCTATCAAACTGCAGGCAGGTAATGGAAAAACACTTTTAGGGTGATTTTAACCACTTCCGGTTGGTCCAGGAAGCCTAGAATCAACACAGGTAGACCTCATACTGGCCTGATGGACTGTTACCAAAGACAGGTTCATACGGCATTCATAACCCATATAGACTTCAGGTTGAATTTAGGGGTAAAGGCAATGTATTCCTATGGGGAGAGAAATCAATGCAAACTATTTGAAGTAAACACCTTCTTTTAACTATTAAGGGTTAATGCCACATGGTCAAGGTTAGGCTTGCACGGATCGGGAGGACCTCAGGAACGTACCTGAGGTCGAATTGTGCTTCTCACCCTAACGGTTCTCTCACTGTCACCCAAAAGCAAATGACATTGAGGGCCAGGCTTCCTTTTGCGCCTTCTTTTTTTCAAGGTCGCTGCACTCAGAGCGAGCTACGGTCAAGCGGGCGTCTCGTTGAACTCTGCACAGCCTGGAGACTATGGTGATGCCATTTTTGTGTTGATTTCAGAATGCCATTTTGGTGATGGTCCCT
This sequence comes from Oncorhynchus keta, assembly GCF_023373465.1. Taxonomy (NCBI): domain Eukaryota; kingdom Metazoa; phylum Chordata; class Actinopteri; order Salmoniformes; family Salmonidae; genus Oncorhynchus; species Oncorhynchus keta. Next base: position 9,606,994 of record NC_068430.1, on the reverse strand, counting down.
CTCCGTTTAAACATATTGCTAATGTACAAAAGTCAACTAGCAAGTCAGTGTCCACCAGTCAATTAGATGTCATTCTGACACCAAATTGATACCAATTGACACCAAACCCACTTTTTCCAACTCATTTAGAAGCCAACTATCACATATGTCAGAGCAGGCCCATAATTCACAGCGCCATTAGTTTAAAACATAATAAAACGTAAAACACATAGTTACGTTCTAGCTGCGGGTCCAGGTCAGACATTATGTGAAGGCCTATGTGAGGCGACCCCGAATCCCGAGTTTCGGCTCGATAGGTCCTTCGGTGCCCGAGTAAAACCCTAATTGGTGCTGAAAATCCACTTTTTTCCATGCCTTGCTATGGGGTCCTTGAATGAGCGATCGGACCGAAACGTTGGGGTCCGTCTCTATGGGCCGAGCCGGTTCCAATGCACCTAGTCTTGTGTCTCTGAGACTTTTCTAAATGTCGCCATTTTCGTAATGGTCAAAATGAATTGAAATCATTGCAAATGTACGAGGCTATTTCTCGGTCCGAGAACCTTCTAGAGCCACCTAACTCACCACGCACTATCGACCCGAGGTCTAGAACAGGTTTCTAAAGTTTCGGAACTCTAGGTCTGACGGTTCTTTTAGCTCGAACAAAGCTAACTATTGGAGGCACTGTCTGTCTCTACAACCCCCAATACGTCCCTCCTTCCAGGTTGTGTGTCTGTGTGATTTAGTTTTCCTTTGAAATTTTATGGGAAAAATGACTGATTTACAGTTCATGGGGGTTGCCTAATCACACATATGAAGTTTTGGACAGATCTGACTTTTTAACCCCTCGAAACAGCCCCTGAGACACCAATTAAGGCACTTCCGGTTGTCACAGGAAGCTATAAGTCAACACATATCCTCACTGGGCTATGCTTTTACAGAATCCTGAGTTTTAAGTCCTTACGTTAAGAATTGACTGATTTACACAGGGTTGAATGCACTGTGTCTATCAAACTGCAGGCAGGTAATGGAAAAACACTTTTAGGGTGATTTTAACCACTTCCGGTTGGTCCAGGAAGCTTAGAATCAACACAGGTAGACCTCATACTGGCCTGATGGACTGTTACCAAAGACAGGTTCATACGGCATTCATAACCCATATAGACTTCAGGTTGAATTTAGGGGTAAAGGCAATGTATTCCTATGGGGAGAGAAATCAATGCAAACTTTTGAAGTAAACACCATCTTTTAACTATTAAGGGTTAATGCCACACTGTCAACATTAGGCTTGCACGGATCGGAAGGACCTTAGGAACGTACCTGAGGTCGAATTGTGCTTCTCACCCTAACGGTTCTCTCACTGTCACCCAAAAGCAAATGACGTTGTGGGGCAGGCTTCATTTTGGGCCTACTTTTCTAATGGTCGCTGCGCTCAGACCGAGCGAGCTACGGTCAAGCGGGATATCTCGTTGAACTCGGCACGGCCTAGACATTATGTTTATGCCATTGCCTGCTCTCTGTGTCTTTAAGAACCACACTTTTTCACTCCATCCTTGCTGTGTGTGCGTGTGAGAGCTTTTCTTTGACATCTGCTGGGAGAAATGACTGATTTACAGTTCATGAGGGTTACCTAGTCACACATATGAAGTTTTGAAAAGATCTGACCTTTTTAACCCATGGAAACTGCCACTGTGACACCATTAAAGGCACTTCCGGTTGGCACAGGAAGCTATAAATAAACTCATATCATGATTGGGGTATGCCTTTACAGAATCCCGAGTTTTAAGTCTTTACGTTAAGAACTGAGTTATTTACGGAGGGTTTAGTGAGTGTGTGTTATTTCAGAAAATCATAGAAAATCACAGAAATCTCGCAGAGCTCCGCAGCACACTTTAAAAAGATTCGTAAGAACAACCTGCAACTGGATCTGTAACCATTGAAAAAAAACACCTATCCGTGAACATCACCAAGGTGTCGTTGCGATTTCTCTTAAATGACGATAGATAAATGGCTGGTTCTTTTTTATTGACACCGGAGGCTCCTTGACTTTGACGTGAAGTGGAAAAATAATTTCTCTATTTTCATTTTGGACCTTTAATCCCAGATAAATGGCCATAACTCAAAAACCGTTGAGGCCTAGACGCCATCTTGTTCGGGGCCAACTGCCCATTATGCCGCCCCTACGCTCACCGAGTTTCGGCTTCTAAATATTTTCAGTTTTCGAGATAAGGCCCCGTCGTGAATCGTGATGTTTTGTAGCAATAGCCATATGATTGCTTATGCCCTCTTGTGGGAATTTCCGGGACATGGGAAAAATGACATAAATCTTATTATTTTTGTAAACGGAAACCGAATGTCCGACAACGTTCATTTGATGACTTCCTGGTAGGTCCGGCCCTGCCGCTCGGCCCGACGCCGTCCGCGAATTTTACAAACGATTTCGGACGTCTAGTAAGGGACCGTACATTTGCAATATGGACTTTCTCACTAACCATACAGGTACTGCCGAATTCTTCCCTTAAGGTATGTAAAGGAGCCCAAAAGTCCCACCTTTTTGTCCTGTTGTAGCTCTAATTAATTTAGAGTAGCTTGTCCCATCTCCTCTCACACCTACAGCTCTAATGCTGTTTCCTCCTCCTTATATCCACACGTTGTCTTCATTCTCCAGGGATACTGGTCTGGTGGGAAAGGAGAGGAGAGTGGCTGGACCTGTAGGTTTATCTATGGGCTGAAGCCATGGTTACTCAGCAGTACAGCAGTAGCATAAAGAACACAAGTCAATCGTCATCCTCCTACTTCAAGTATTGGGTGACGGGTCAGTTGGGTGGGTCGTTCTATTTGTTGATGTTGAAACGTGGGGTTTTCCCTGCTCTGGTTCATTTTATAGCCCATTTGTATCCATAATTAAATGGATATTGTAATATTCATTTGATTAATTTTACGTTTGGTAAAACAAGAGATGTACAAAATATAGTATATTATAATGGACTGCAAATGGAACTAGCCTAAGCTGTAGCCTACATAACCACATACAGCAGATAAACATTTGAATATAAACCACTTCCCTCCATATTCTCCCATCTCTTACATCTCCCTCTTGTCTGTCAAAGATAATTTGTTAAAATCCAAATAACTTCACAGCTCTTCATTGTAAAGGGTTTAAACTCTGTTTCCCATGCTTGTTCAATGAACCATAAACAATTAATGAACGTGCACCTGTGGAACGGTCTTTAAGAAACTAACAGCTTACAGAGACGGTAGGCAATGAAGGTCACAGTTATGAAAACTTAGGACACTAAAGAGGCCTTTCTAGTGACTCTGAAAAACACCAAAAGAAAGATGCCCAGGGTCCATGCTCATCTGCGGGAACGTGCCTTAGGCATGCTGCAAGCAGGCATGTGGATTACAGATGTGGCCAGGGCAATAAATTGCTATGTCCGTACTGCCTAAGACAGCGCTACAGGGAGACAGGAACGCACAATCCCTCCATCAGTGCTCAGACTGTCCGCAATAGGCTGAGGGAGGCTGGACTGAGTGCTTTTAGGCCTATTGTAAAGGCAGGTCCTCACCAGACATCATCGGCAACAACGTCATCTATGTGCACAAACTCACCGACGCTGGACCAGACAGGACTGGCAAAAAGTGCTCTTCACTGACGAGTCACGGTTTTGTCTCACCAGGGGTGATGGTCGGATTCGCATTTATCGTTGAAGGAGTGAGCGTTACAACGAGTCCTGTACTCTGGAGAGGGATCGAATTGGAGGTGGAGGGTCCATCATGGTCTGGCGCAGTGGGTCACACCATTATCGGACTGAGCTTGTGGTCATTGCAGGCAATCTCAACGCTGTGTGTTACAGGAAAGACATCCTCCTCCCTCATGTGGTACCCTTCCTGCAGGCTCATCCTGACATGACCCTCCAGCATGACAATACCACCAGCCATACTGCTCGTTCTGTGGGTGATTCCCTGCAAGACAGGAATGTCAGTGTTCTGCCATGGCCAGGGAAGAGCCCGGATCTCAATCCCATTGAGCACGTCTTGGGCCTGTTGGATCGGAGGGGGAGAGCTATGGCCATTCCCCCCAGAAATGTCCGGGAACTTGCAGGTGCCTTGGTGGAAGAGTGGGGTAACATCTCACAGCAAGAACTGGCAAATCTGGTGCAGTCCACGAGGAGGCGATGCACTGCAGTACTTAATGCAGCTGGTGGCCACACCAGATACTCACTGTTACTTTTGATTTTGAACCCTCCTTTGTTCAGGGACACATTATTCAATTTCTGTTAGTCACATGTCTGTGGAACTTATTCAGTTAATGTCTAAGTTGTTGAATCTTGTTATGTTCATACAAATATTTACACATGTTTAAGTTTGCTGAAAATAAACACAGTTGACAGTGAGAGGACGTTTATTTTTTTTCCTGAGTTTACAGGAAAATATAATACAGCATGTAAACATGATTAAAGTGGCCAGTGTTTCTAGTAGAATAGAATACAGTATATATATATATATATAGAGAGAGAGAGAGATGAGTAAAGCAGTATGTAAACACTATGAAAGTGACTCGTGTTCCATGATTAAAGTGGCCAGTGATTCCAAGTCTTATGTTAATAGGGCAGCAGCCTCTAAGGTGCAGGGTTGAGTGACCAGGTGGAAGTGGGCTACTGATGGCTGTTTAACAGTCTGATGGCCTTGAGATAGAGGCTGTATTTCAGTCTCTCAGTTCCAGCTTTGATGCACCTGTAATGATCTCGCCTTCTGGATGGTAGCGGGGTGAACAGGCCGTGGCTCACGTGGTCGATGACCTTCCTGTGACAACTGGTGCTGTAGGTGTCATGGAGGGCGGGCTGTGTGCCCCCAATGATGCGTTAGGCAGACCACACCACCCTCTGGAGAACCCTGTGGTTGCGGGCGGTGAATTGCTATATCAGGCTGTGATACCACCTGACAGGATGCTCTCAATTGTGCACATGTAAAAGTTTGTTTGGGTCTTAGGGGCCAAGCCAAATTTCTTCAGCCTCCTGAGGTTGAAGAGGTGCTGTTGCGCCTTCTTCACTACACTGTCTGTGTGGGTTTCAGATAATCATTTCAGATAATTTCAGATAATCAGTGATGTGTACGCTGAGGAACTTGAAGCTTTTCACCTTCTCCACTGTGGTCCCATCGATGTGGATGGGGGCGTGCTCCCTCTGCTGTCTCCTGAAGTCCACGATCAGCTCCTTCGTTTTGTTGACGTTGAGGGAGAGGTTATTTTCCTGGCACCACTCTGCCAGGGACCTCATCACCTCCCTGTAGGCTGTCTTGTCGTTTTTGGTAATCAGGTCTGGTGTGTTGTCTGCAAGCTTGATGATTGAGTTGGAGGCGTGTGTGGCCACACAGTCATGGGAGTACAGGGAGTACAGGAGGGGGCTGAGCATGCACCCTTGTGGAGCCCCTGTGTTGAGGATTAGCGTAGTGGAGGTGTTGTTGCCTACCATCACCACCTTGGGGCGGCCCATCAGAAAGTCCAGGATCCAGTTGCACAGGGCGGGGTTCAGATCCAAGGCCCGGAGCTTGATGATGAGCTTGGATGGTACTATGGTGTTGAAGGCTGAGCTGTAGTCAATGAACAGCATTATTACATAGGTATTCCTCTTGTCCAGATGGGATAGGACAGGGCAGTGTGATGGCGATTGCATCGTCAGTGGGTCTAGGGTATCAGGTAGGGTGGAGGTGATGAGATCCTTGACTCGGCTCTCAAAGCACTTCATTATGACAGTGAGTGCTACGGGACAATAGTCATTTCTATCTACAGAAGAATTTAACAACCAGATGTTTGAGAAGCAGCAGCAGCAAGTCAAATGTCCACAGGGGAGGGGAGATCACTGGAGGTAGTAAGGTAGTGATAGGGGAGGTTACTGGAGGTAGTGATAGGGGAGATCACTGGAGGTAGTAAGGTAGTGATAGGGGAGGGGAGGTCACTGGAGGTAGTGATAGGGGAGGTCACTGGAGGTAGTGATAGGGAAGTCACTGGAGGTAGTGATAGGGGAAGTCACTGGAGGTAGTGATAGGGAGGTCACTGGAGGTAGTGATAGGGGGGAGGTCACTGGAGGTAGTGATAGGGGAGGTCACTGGAGGTAGTGATAGGGGAGGTCACTGGAGGTAGTCACTGGAGGTAGGAGGGGAGATCACTGGAGGTAGTAGTAAGGATCACTAGTGATAGGGGAGGGAGGTTACTGGAGGTAGTGATAGGGAGGGAGGTCACTGGAGGTAGTGATAGGGGAGGGAGATCACTGGAGGTAGTAAGGTAGTGATAGGGGAGGGAGGTTACTGGAGGTAGTGATCGGGGAGGGAGGTCACTGGAGGTAGTGATAGGGGAGGGAGGTCACTGGAGGTAGTAAGGTAGTGGAGGGGAGGGGAGGTCACTGGAGGTAGTGATAGGGGAGGTCACTGGAGGTAGTGATAGGGGAGGGAGGTCACTGGAGGTAGTAAGGTAGTGATAGGGGAGGGAGGTCACTGGAGATAGGGGAGGTCACTGGAGGTAGTGATAGGGGAGGGGAGGTCACTGGAGGTAAGGGAGGGAGGTCACTGGAGATAGTAAGGTAGTGGAAGGGGGAGGTCACTGGAGGTAGTGATAGGGGAGGTCACTGGAGGTAGTGATAGAGGAGGTCACTGGAGGTAGTGATAGGGAGGTCACTGGAGGTAGTGATAGGGAGGTCACTGGAGGTAGTGATAGAGGAGGTCACTGGAGGGTGATAGAGGAGGTCACTGGAGGTAGTGATAGGAGGTCACTGGAGGTAGTGATAGAGGAGGTCACTGGAGGTAGTGATAGAGGAGGTCACTGGAGGTAGTGATAGGGAGGTCACTGGAGGTAGTGATCGGGGGAGGGAGGTCACTGGAGGTAGTGATAGAGGAGGGGAGGTCACTGGATGTAGTAAGGTAGTGATAGGGGAGGTCACTGGAGGTAGTAAGGTAGTGATAGGGGAGGTCACTGGAGGTAGTGATAGGGAGGTCGGGGAGGTCACTGGAGGTAGTGAAGGGATCGGGAGTCACTGGAGGTAGTGATAGGGGAGGTCACTGGAGGTAGTGATCGGGGAGGGAGGTCACTGGAGGTAGTAAGGTATAGGGGAGGTCACTGGAGGTAGTGATAGTGCTAGGGAGGTCACTGGAGGTAGTGATAGGGGATCGGGAGATCACTGGAGGTAGTAAGGTAGTGATAGGGGAGGGAGGTTACTGGAGGTAGTGATCGGGGAGGGAGGTCACTGGAGGTAGTGATAGGGGAGATCACTGGAGGTAGTAAGGTAGTGATAGGGGAGGGGAGGTTACTGGAGGTAGTGATGGGGGAGGGGAGGTCACTGGAGGTAGTGATAGGGGAGGTCACTGGAGGTAGTGATAGGGGAGGTCACTGGAGGTAGTGATAGGGGAGGGGAGATCACTGGAGGTAGTAAGGTAGTGATAGGGGAGGACACTGGAGGTAGTAAGGTAGTGCTAGGGGAGATCACTGGAGGTAGTAAGGTAGTGATCGGGGAGGTCACTGGAGATAGTGATGGGGGAGGGGAGATCACTGGAGGTAGTGATAGAGGAGGTCACTGGAGGTAGTGATAGGGGAGGTACTGGAGGTAGTGATAGAGGAGGTCACTGGAGGTAGTGATAGAGGAGGTCACTGGAGGTAGTGATAGAGGAGGTCACTGGAGGTAGTGATAGGGGAGGTCACTGGAGGTAGGTGATAGAGGAGGTCACTGGAGGTAGTAAGGTCACTGAGGTAGTGGGAGGGGAGGTCACTGGAGGTAGTGATAGGGGAGGTCACTGGAGGTAGTGATAGGGGAGGGGAGGTCACTGAAGGTAGTGATAGAGGAGGGGAGGTTACTGGAGGTAGTGATCGGGGAGGAGGTCACTGGAGGTAGTAAGGTAGTGCTAGGGGGAACTGGAGGTAGTAAGGTAGTGCTAGGGGAGGTCACTGGAGGTAGTAAGGTATTCCTGGGGAGGTCACTGGAGGTAGTAAGGTAGTGATAGGGGAGGGAGGTCACTGGAGGTAGTGACGGGAGGGAGGTCACTGGAGGTCGTAAGGTAGTGATTGGGGGGGGGTTCACTGGAGTTGGAAGGTAGTGATAGGGGAGGTCACTGGAGTAGTAAGGTAGAGATAGGGGGGAGGTCACTGGAGGTAGTAAGGTAGTGATAGGGGAGGGGGTCACTGGAGTTGGGTAGTGACAGGGGAGGGGGTCACTGGAGGTAGTAAGGTAGTGATTGGGGAGGGGTTCACTGGAGTTGGAAGGTAGAGATAGGGGGGGAGGTCACTGGATTGGGGAAGGTCAGAGATAGGGGAGGGGGGTCATTGGAGGTAGTAAGGTAGTGATTGGGGAGGGGGTCACTGGAGTTGGAAGGTAGAGATAGGGGGAGGGGGTCACTGGAGGTAGTAAGGTAGTGATTGGGGAGGGGGTCACTGGAGTTGGAAGGTAGAGATAGGGGAGGGAGGTCATTGGAGGTAGTAAGGTAGTGATTGGGGGGGAGGTCACTGGAGGTAGTAAGGTCGTTATAGGGGAGGTCATTGGAGGTAGTAAGGTAGTGATTGGGGAGGGGGTCACTGGAGTTGGAAGTAAGGTAGTGATTGGGGAGGGGGGTCACTGGAGTTGGAAGGTAGAGATTGGGGAGGGGGTCACTGGAGGTAGTAAGGTAGTGATTGGGGAGGGGAGGTCATTGGAGTTGGAAGGTAGTGATTGGGGAGGGGGTCACTGGAGTTGGAAGGTAGAGATAGGGGAGGGAGGTCACTGGAGGTAGTAAGGTAGTGATTGGGGAGGGGGTCACTGGAGGTTGGAAGGTAGTGATTGGGGAGGGAGGTCACTGGAGTTGGAAGGTAGAGATAGGGGGAGGGGAGGTCACTGGAGGTAGTAAGGTAGTGATTGGGGAGGGGGTCACTGGAGTTGGAAGGTAGAGATAGGGGAGGGGGTCATTGGAGGTAGTAAGGTAGTGATTGGGGAGGGGAGGTCACTGGAGGTAGTAAGGTCGTGATGGGGAGGTCATTGGAGATAGTAAGGTAGTGATTGGGGAGGGGGTCACTGGAGTTGGAAGGTAGAGATAGGGGGAGGGGGGTCAGTGGAGTAGTAAGGTAGTGATTGGGGAGGGAGGTCACTGCAGGTAGTAAGGTCGTGATAGGGAGGTCATTGGAGATAGTAAGGTAGTGATTGGGGAGGGGGTCACTGGAGTTGGAAGGTAGAGATAGGGGGAGGGAGGTCACTGGAGTTGGAAGGTAGAGATAGGGGGAGGGGAGGTCACTGGAGGTAGTAAGGTAGTGGAAGGGAGGGAGGTCACTGGAGGTAGTGATAGGGGAGGGGAGGTCACTGGAGGTAGTAAGGTAGTGGTCACTGGAGGTAGTGAGGGGAGGTCACTGGAGGTAGTGATTGGGGAGGGGGGGGTCACTGGAGTTGGAAGGTAGAGATAGGGGGAGGGGAGGTCACTGGAGGTAGTAAGGTAGTGATTGGGGAGGGGAGGTCACTGGAGGTAGTAAGGTAGAGATAGGGGGAGGGGAGGTCACTGGAGGTAGTATGAGGGGAAATGAGCAACACAACACAACCTATGCCTAAGCCATCCTATTCGTATCCACACTGACTGGGTATAAACCTTGCAGGAATACAATATACATTACCATTACCCATTATTGTTACGATATACATTACCATTACCCATTATTGTTACGATATACATTACCATTACCCATTATTGTTACGATATACATTACCATTACCCATTACTGTTACAATATGCATTACCCATTACGGTTACAATATGCATTACCATTATCCATTACGGTTACGTTATACATTACCATTACTGTTACACTATACATTACCATTACCCATTACTGTTACAATATGCATTACCCATTACAGTTACGTTATACATTACTGTTACACTAGACATTACCCATTATTGCTACAATATACATTACCATTACTGTTACACTATACATTATCCATTACTGTTACACTATACAGTACCATTACTGTTACACTATACATTACCATTACCCATTACTGTTAAATAAATAAAATAACATTATACATTACCATTACACATTACTGTTACATTATACATTACCATTACACATTACTTTTACACTATACATTACCATTACTGTTACACTATACATTATCCATTACTGTTACAATATACATTACCATTACTGTTACACTATACATTGCCATTACCCATTACTGTTGCATTATACATTACCATTACCCATTACTGTTACACATATACATTACCATTACCCATTACTGTCACATATACATTACCATTACCCATTACTGTTACAATATACATTACCATTACCCATTACTGTTACATTATACATTACCATTACTGTTACACTATTACCCATTACTGCATTACCATTACCCATTACTGTTACAATATACATTACCATTACCCATTACTGTTACAATATACAATACCATTACCCATTTCTGTTACACCATACATTACCATTACCCATTACTGTTACACTATACATTACCATTACCCATTACTGTTACATTATACATTACCATTACCCATTACTGTTACATTATACATTACCCATTACTGTTACACTATACATTACCATTACCCATTACTGTTACACTATACATTACCATTACCCATTACTGTTACACTATACATTACCATTACCCATTACTGTTACATTATACATTACCCATTGCTGTTACATTATACATTACCCATTACTGTTACATTATACATTACCATTACCCATTACTGTTACACTATACATTACCATTACCCATTACTGTTACATTATACATTACCCATTACTGTTACATTATACATTACCCATTACTGTTACACTATACATTACCATTACCCATTACTGTTACACTATACATTACCATTACCCATTACTGTTACATTATACATTACCATTACTGTCACACTATACATTACCCATTACTGTTACATTATACATTACCATTACCCATTAAGGTTACATTATACATTACCCATTCCTGTTACACTATACATTACCCATTACTGTTACATTATACATTACTTTTACCATTACATTACATTTTACACTATACATTACCATTATTGCTACAATATACATTACCATTACTGTTGCACTATACATTGCCATTACCCATTACTGTTGCATTATACATTACCATTACCCATTACTGTTCACTATACATTACCATTACCCATTACTGTCACATTATACATTACCATTACCCATTACTGTTACACTATACATTACCATTACCCATTACTGTTACACTATACATTACCATTACCCATTACTGTTACATTATACATTACCATTACTGTTACACTACATTACCATTACCCATTACTGTTACACTATACATTACCATTACCCATTACTGTTACACTATACATTACCATTACCCATTACTGTTACACTATACATTACCATTACCCATTACTGTTACACTATACATTACCATTACCCATTACTGTTACATTATACATTACCCATTACTGTTACATTATACATTACCCATTACTGTTACATTATACATTACCATTACCCATTACTGTTACATTATACATTACCATTACCCATTACTGTTACACTATACATTACCATTACCCATTACTGTTACACTATACATTACCATTACCCATTACTGTTACATTATACATTACCCATTACTGTTACATTATACATTACCCATTACTGTTACATTATACATTACCATTACCCATTACTGTTACATTATACATTACCCATTGCTGTTACATTATACATTACCCATTACTGTTACATTATACATTACCATTACCCATTACTGTTACATTATAATAATTACCATTTACCCATTACTGTTACATTATACATTACCATTACTGTCACACTATACATTACCCATTACTGTTACATTATACATTACCATTACCCATTAAGGTTACATTATACATTACCCATTCCTGTTACACTATACATTACCCATTACTGTTACATTATACATTATCATTACCCATTACCGTTACACTATACATTACCATTACCCATTACTGTTACACTATACATTACCATTACCCATTACTGTTACATTATACATTACCCATTGCTGTTACATTATACATTACCCATTACTGTTACATTATACATTACCATTACTGTTACATTATACATTACCATTACCCATTACTGTTACGGTATACATTACCATTACCCATTACCGTTGGTCTCCTCAGATTGAAACGCACCTGTATGTCTTGCTATGCCCTTTTTCCGGAGTCATTGAACAAGATAATTTGAATAGAATGATGCTTTACTGTCATTAAATATTTGTGGCTACAGCTCAATGATAGACACTTTGTCACATATTGTTGTTGTGCAAATCTGTTACTTTCTGGTGTAGAGTAGTCTATATAATGGGCCAGTCTATATAATGGGCCAGTCTATATAATGGGCCAGTCTATATAATGGGCCAGTCTATATAATGGGCCAGTCTATATAATGGGCCAGTCTATATAATGGGCCAGTCTATATAATGGGCCAGTCTATATAATGGGCCAGTCTATATAATGGGCCAGTCTATATAATGGGCCAGTCTATATAATGGGCCAATTAGAACACCTTGCAACTAGAATCCCTTCTGTCTTTTTTGTTGCCGCGCCTCACCCACCATGATCATGGCTGCTTGGGAGGAGAGTGGGAGTTTTCGCAGTAGCATTTTGTTTGAGAGCAGGATGGGGGGGGAGAGAGAAGTGAGGGAAGAAAGTAGAGCATACTGGTTTAGGAGAAAACGGAGGACAGATGGGAGAGGTGTAGTAGACTGGCCTTGGAGAAAAAGGAAGAGGAGAGGGGAGAGGAGTTGCAGGCTGGGCTTGGAGGAGAGGGGAGAGGAGGTGCAGGCTGGGCTTGGAAGAGAGAAGGTGCAGGCTGGGCTTGGAGAAGAGGGGAGAGGAGGTGCAGGCTGGGCTTGGAGGAGAGGGGAGAGGAGGTGCAGGCTGGGCTTGGGAGGAGGTGCAGGCTGGGCTTGGAGGAGAGGGGAGAGGAGGTGCAGGCTGGGCTTGGAGGAGAGCGGAGAGGAGGTGCAGGCTGGGCTTGGAGGGAGGGGAGAGGAGGTGCAGGCTGGGCTTGGAGGGGAGAGGAGGTGCAGGCTGGGCTTGGAGGAGAGGAGAGGGGAGAGGAGGTGCAGGCTGGGCTTGGAGGAGAGGGGAGAGGAGGTGCAAGCTGGGCTTGGAGGAAAGGGGAGAGGAGGTGCATGCTGTGCTTGGAGGAGAGTGGAGAAGGGACTAGGGAGGAGTGTTGCAACAGCTCGGCTAGGTGAGAGCAGATGGCTGTTCTCAGTGAGAGGTTGTCCTGTTACTGCTGTCAGGTCAGAGACGTGATCATGATCTGGCACAGGGCTATAGGTGACGTCTACACCAGCACCACTGTCTAATTAAAGGACAAGTTTACCTTTTTTTTATGTAAGTAGAATCTTCTAGAAGTGTCCAGACAGTTTTTGTTTTTGCCATTTCACCTGTTTTTGAGAAACTTACCCCACTCGCGATACACCTCCTTATTGCTCCTTCTGCTGTATGGGGGCCGCGGACAAACACGAGCAACGGCTCCAAAAACACCGAAATAAAAAAACACCTAATTACGTCACGTCCTTTACGAAACGGCCAAGTTCTCAGTATAGTGATTCAGGTATTTATGTTGTACACATGACATTGTGTTATTCTAAACTTTATCCACAATGTTATATTGCGTTTTGTGCTACTCGAGTGGTTTACCCTATCCAGCTGTTCCATTCTCCGTGTATCCTGCTGCTAGAATGGACGGAGGGAGAGGTATCGCTGGAGTCGTAACGCGACGGAGAGGTATCGCTGGAGTCGTAACGAGACGGAGAGGTATCGCTGGAGTCGTAACGAGACGGAGAGGTATCGCTGGAGTCGTAACGAGACAGAGGTATCGCTGGAGTCGTAACGAGACAGAGGTATCGCTGGAGTCGTAACGAGACAGAGGTATCGCTGGAGTCGTAACGAGACAGAGGTATCGCTGGAGTCGTAACGAGACGGAGAGGCATCGCTCGAGTCGTAACGAGACAGAGGTATCGCTGGAGTCGTAACGAGACAGAGGTATCGCTGGAGTCGTAACGAGACGGAGAGGCATCGCTCGAGTCGTAACGAGACGGAAAGGTATCGCTCGAGTCGTAACGAGACGGAAAGGTATCGCTCGAGTCGTAACGAGACAGAGGTATCGCTGGAGTCGTAACGAGACAGAGGTATCGCTGGAGTCGTAACGAGACAGAGAGGCATCGCTCGAGTCGTAACGAGACGGAGAGGCATCGCTGGAGTAGTAACGAGACGGAGAGGTATCGCTGGAGTCGTAACGAGACAGAGAGGCATCGCTCGAGTAGTAACGAGACGGAGAGGTATCGCTGGAGTCGTAACGAGACAGAGGTATCGCTGGAGTCGTAACGAGACAGAGAGGCATCGCTGGAGTTGTAACGAGACAGAGAGGCATCGCTGGAGTAGTAACGAGACGGAAAGGTATCGCTGGAGTCGTAACGAGACGGAGAGGTATCGCTCGAGTCGTAACGAGACGGAGAGAGGTATCGCTGAGAGGTTTCGTCGAGTCGTAACGAGACAGAGGTATCGCTGGAGTCGTAACGAGACGGAGAGGCATCGCTCGAGTCGTAACGAGACGGAGAGGCATCGCTGGAGTCGTAACGAGACGGAGAGGCATCGCTGGAGTCGTAACGAGACGGAGAGGTTTCGCTCGAGTAGTAACGAGACGGAGAGGCACGCTGGAGTCGTAACGAGACGGAGAGGCATCGCTGGAGTCGTAACGAGACGGAGAGGCATCGCTGAGTCGTAACGAGACGGAGAGGCATCGCTGGAGTCGTAACGAGACAGAGAGGTATCGCTGGAGTCGTAACGAGACAGAGAGGCATCGCTGGAGTCGTAACGAGACAGAGAGGCATCGCTGGAGTCATAACGAGACAGAGAGGCATCGCTGGAGTAGTAACGAGACGGAGAGGCATCGCTGAGTCGTAACGAGACGGAGAGGCATCGCTGAGGAGACAGAAGCATCGCTGAGTAACGAGACAGAGGCATCGCTGGAGTCTAACGAGACAGAGAGGCAAGTCGAGTCAAAAAGACGGAGAGGCACACATAAAGCTGTGTCTGGATCGTTCTATAACCGCTCGAAAAGAAGAGATTTGGTTGTACATTATTATTTTTTATTTTTTTAAGATTCTGAGTGGTGGAGACGGGTGGTGGTGGGTGGGCCAGAGAGGTGGTGGTGGGTGGGACTGAGGCTGGTTCGCTGGAGCCGTGGACAGAGGGCATCGCTGGGCCTGGGTGGTGGGTGGGCGGAGGGCGCTGGGGTGGCCTGGGTGGTGGGCTGGGCCTGGCTGGTGGTGGGCTGGGCCTGGGCTGGTGGTGGACAGCTGGGCTGGAGGTGGTGGGCTGGGCCTGGATGGTGGTGGCTGGGCCTGGGTGGTGGTGGGCTGGGCCTGGGTGGTGGTGGGCTGGGCCTGGGTGGTGGTGGGCTGGGCCTGGGTGGTGGGTGGGCTGGGCCTGGGTGGTGGTGGGCTGGGCCTGGGTGGTGGGATGTTCAGAATGGAATTTCATCTATCACTTTGGGGGTGGTGGTCTGGGCTGGGCCTGGGTGGTGGTGGGCTGGGCCTGGCTGGTGGTGGGCTGGGCCTGGCTGGTGGTGGGCTGGGCCTGGCTGGTGGTGGGCTGGGCCTGGGTGGTGGTGGGCTGGGCCTGGCTGGTGGTGGGGGATAAGCTGGAATGGTGATGATGGGATGCAGTCATACCAGCAGCCTTGCCACATTGAGGCCATGCTAGTGTCTCAAATCAAATTGTTTCAATTGTGTTTCAAAATTCACAGTGAGTAACGATAACTTGACTATATACACAGGATTGGTGTGCAGGGGTATGACGTAATTGAGGTAAATATGTACAGTACTCCTTGACTTTTTCCACATTTTGTTATGTTACAACCTTATTCAAAAATGTCTTAAATGGTAAAAAAACAAAACTGAAGTATAACATTGACAACGATTCAGACCCTTTACTTTGTTGAAGTACCTTTGGCAGCGATTACAGCCTCTAGTCTTCTTGGGTATGACGCTACCAGCTTGGCACAACTGTATTTGGCGAGTTTCTCCCATTTTTCTCTGCAGATCCTTTCAAGCTCTGTCAGGTTGGATGGGGAGTGTCAATGCACAGCTATTTTCAAGTCTCTCCAGAGATGTTCGATTGGGTTAAAGTCCGAGCTCTGGCTGGGCCACTCAAAGACATTCAGAGACTTGTCCCGAAGCCACTCCTGTGTTGTCTTGGCTGTGTGCTTCGGGTCGTTGTCCTGTTGGAAGGTAAACCTTCACCCCAGTCTGAGATCCTGTGTGCTCTGGAGCAGGTTTTCATCAAGGATCTCTCTGTACTTTGTACTTTGTTCCATTCATCTTTCCCTCGATCCTGACTAGTCTCCCAGTCCCTGCACCTGAAAAAACATCCCCACAGCATGATACTGCCACCACCATGCTTCACCATAGGGATGGTACCAGGTATCCTGCAGAAAGGACTATTGGCATTCAGGCCAAAGCGTTTAATGTTGGTTTCATCAGACCAGAGAATCTTGTTTCTCATGGTCTGAGAGTCTTTAGGTGACTTTTGGCAAACTTCAAGTGGGCTGTCATGTGCCTTTTACTGAGGAGTGGCTTCCATCTGGTCACTCTATCATAAAGGCCTGCTTGATCGAGTGCTGCAGAAATGGTTGTCCTTCTGGAAGGTTCTCCCATCTCCACAGAGGAACTCTGGAGCTCTGTCAGTGACCATCGGGTTCTTGGTTACCCCGCCTGACCAAGGCCCTTCTCCTCCGATTGCTCAGTTTGGCCAGGTGGCCAGTTCTAGGAAGAGTCTTGGTGGTTCCAATCTTCTTCCTTTTAAGAAAGATGGAGGCCACATCTCTAGGATGATCAAAGGGAACAGGATCTGAGCTCAATTTCGAGTCTCATAGCAAATAAGGTATTACTTAAATAAGGTATTTATGTTTTTAATACATTTGCTAAACATTTCTAAAGACCTGTTTTTCGCGGGTATTGTGTGTAGATGTTTTTTTAAACATTTAATCCATGTTAGATTAGGTCTAACATAACGTGTTTAAGTCTAACATAAATGTTAGTCAAGGGGTCTGAATACTTTCCGAAGGCACTGTACATATAGGTAGGGATAAAGTGACTAGGCAACAGGATAGACAATAAACAGTAGCAGCAGTGTATGTAATGAGTCAACAAGGGTCAATGCAGATAACCAATACCTACTCAGACTATTTAACTAACTATTTAGCAGTCTTTTGGCTTGGGAGTAGAAGCTGTTCAGGTTTCCTGACTTGGCGCGTCTGTACCACTTGCCGTGCTGTAGCAGAGAAGTCGATGACTAGGGTGGCTGGAGTCTTACAGTTTTTGTTAGGGCCTTCCTCTGACACCGCCTGGTATAGAGGTCCTGGATGGCAGAAAGCTTGGCCGCAGTGATGTACTGGGCCATACCCACTAATCAAATCAAATCAAATGTATTTGTCACATACACATGGTTAGAAGATGTTAATGCGAGTGTAGCGAAATGCTTGTGCTTCTAGTTCCGACAATGCAGTAATAACCAACGAGTAATCTAACCTAAACAATTCCAAAACTACGACCTTATACACAAGTGTAAAGGGATAAAGAATATGTACATAAAGATATATGAATGAGTGCTGGTACAGAACGGCATAGGCAAGATGCAGTAGATGGTATAGAGTACAGTATATACATATGAGATGAGTAATGTAGGGTATGTAAACAAAGCGGCATAGTTTAAAGTAGCTAGTGATACATGAATTACATAAAGATGCAGTAGATGATATAGAGTACAGTAAATACGTATACATATGAGATGAATAATGTAGGGTATGTAAACATTATATTAAGTAGCATTGTTTAAAGTGGCTGGTGATATATTTTACATCAATTCCCATTATTAAAGTGGCTGGAGTTCAGTCACTGTGTTGGCAGCAGCCATTCAATGTTAGTGGTGGCTGTTTAACAGTCTGATGGCCTTGAGATGGAACTACCCTCTGTAGCGCCTTACGGATGCTGAGCAGGTGCCATACCAGGCGGTGATGCAGCCAGTCAAGATGCTCTCAATGGTGCAGCTGTAGAACTTTGTAAGGATCTGAGGACCCATGCCAAATCTTTTCATTCTCCTGGGGGGGAAAAGGCGTTGTCGTGCCCTCTTCACAACTGTGTTGGTGTGTGTGGACCATGATAGATCCTTAGTGATGTGGACACCGAGGAACATGAAGCTCTCAACCTGCTCCACTACAGCTCCGTCTCTAGTGAGTCTGTCAGATGAGAGCTGGTGTGTTATTGTTGCAGTGGAACCCAGGGGGGGAAGGGGAAGGCACCTTGGGAGTGCTTAGGCAAGAGGCCCGCGGGCATACATATACCTGTAGCATATTCGCTGTCTAGGCACACTAGGTAAGACCTGGGCGGACCACCCCCTGTATTTTGGTTAGGGCACCAGGTGGTGCTAAATTAGGTAAGTAGTGGGTAGGCAGGTAAGGTAGGAGATGGGGGGCTTTGAGATTTACTTTCTTTGCTTTGGTTCCGTCCAGCCCCTTTTCCCCATATTACCGTGTAAAGCAGGGGTGTCAAAGTCAAATGGACGGAGGGCCAAATAAAAAATTTAGCTACAAGCCGAGGGCCGGACTGTTCGAATGTTCATTGAAAAATTTTTAAATGACGCATATAGTCTAGTGAACCTAATTGAACCTACTGAAAACCTAACAAATATATTCCAATATGATCAGATAAATAAAGCAATATTTTCTTATGGCTCTGTCAGTAATCTTTAATTTTCAACAGACACAAAAGACAAATTTCCTTTATATAAAAATCCCCATAACATGAACATTAAATGAAAGAAACCGGTATTCAAGGCACCATCAGTAGCCTATATTTTCTATTTTAGCAAAAGTGGGCTAAATTTACTTCAAAGAAAAAAACAATAATAGCAATTTTCTATCATCCACTCAACTGAAATATTTTTAAAATATAATTGGATTGAAATACAATAAAATAAAGTGCAAAAATCTATTAATCAAAAACAACACTTTGTTTAAGGAGAAGTAACATGCAGTGAAAACAAATATTAAACCTTAACTTTTAAACTTGAACTGAGTAAAAACTCTAAATATGTGATTGCACAGTAATGTTCACTTGTTTGAGGTTGAGGGTGATACTTGGTGGTGTCCCATCTTTTCCACAAGTTCATCAATGTTCGGGGTAAGGCTCTGAGCTGAGGAAATCCTCAGAATTGAGTGGAGGTGTTCAGCAGTAAGTCGACTTCTGTGTGATGTTTTGTTCAAGTTCATCAAAGAAAACAGTTGTTCACACAGGTATGTGCTGCCAAACATAGACAACGTTTGAGCAGCCTGGATGCGCAGCTGGGGCATTGTGTCGGGGAGGAAACGGGCGAACTCCGCAGCACCCACTGCCGCATATTTTGCCCTCAGTGCATCATTGCATTGGAGGTCAATCAACTCCATTTGGAGGTTTGGTGGTGAGCTTTCCACGTCAACAGCAAATGGGTTACCGAGCAGTTCCAACCTGCTTTTTTGTGCTTCAAAGTCAGCAAATCGGCGTCGAAAGTCAGCGGCAAGCATACCTATTTTATCAGCCAACTGTGCGCTCGGGAACGCACTGGTAGAGAGCTTCTCTTTCATGGTCTGGCAGCTGGGAAAGTGGCTCAAATTTTCTTTCCGCATCTCGTCTCCCACAGAGTCAGTTTGGTTTTAAATGCCTTCACTGTACTGTACATATCAGAGATGACACGATCCCGACCCTGCAGCTGCAAGTTCATTGCATTCAGATGACTCGTAATGTCACACAGAAAAGCCATTTCACACAGAAACATTTCGTCTCGGAGTTGTGTTGTGTCTTTCCCTTTGCTGTCCAAGAACAGACAAATCTCCTCACGAAGCTCGAAACATCTTTGAAGCACCTTTCCCTGGCTTAGCCATCGCACCTCTGTGTGATAAGGCAAATCACCATGCTCCGTTTCTAACTCCGTCAGAAATGCCTTGAACTGGCGGTGATTCAAACCTTTGGCTCTGATAAAGTTAACTGTGCGCGTGATGATGCTCATTACAT
This sequence comes from Oncorhynchus keta, assembly GCF_023373465.1. Lineage (NCBI taxonomy): Eukaryota > Metazoa > Chordata > Actinopteri > Salmoniformes > Salmonidae > Oncorhynchus > Oncorhynchus keta. Next base: position 9,586,883 of record NC_068430.1, on the reverse strand, counting down.
GCTCCATTTTCAAGGCTTTACCGCACAACGCTTCCTGGTGTATGATACAATGATAAGCTGTCAGCTCACCTGTCGCGTTTTCCTCTTGCATCTTTTCCCGTATCTTCGCCACCAGTCCGCTCCTGTGTCCACACATCGCAGGTGCTCCGTCGGTTGTCAAACCCACGAGTTTTTCCCAAGGCAGCTCCATCTCATTTACACATCTTGACACCTCTTCATACAAATCATGCCCCGTAGTTGTGCCATGCATAGGACGTAAAGCCAAAAACTCCTCTGTCACGCTTAGGCTGGAGTCCACTCCGCGGATGAAAATTGACAACTGGGCAATGTCAGAAATGTCGGTGCTCTCATCCACAGCCAAGGAATATGCAATGAAATCTTTTCCCTTTTTCACAAGCTGCTCTTTTAGATTGATGGACAACTGGTCTACTCTCTCGGCAATGGTGTTTCTGCTCAGACTCACATTTAAAAAGAGTTGCCTTTTTCTGGGCAAACTTCGTCACAAACTTTAATCATGCAGTTTTTGATGAAATCCCCCTCCGTAAATGGCCGGGCTGATTTAGCGATCTCTTCTGCCAAAATAAAACTGGCCTTGACAGCAGCCTGGCCTTGTGATTTGGCTTTTTTGAACAGAGCCTGTCGAGATTTGAGGCCTCGTTTTAATTCCTCTGCCTTTTGTAGCCTTTGTTCCATGTCCATATTCTTGTTTTTGTCCGCGTGTTTCGTTTCATAATGTCGTCTCAGATTATACTCTTTCAGTACCGCCACACTTTCTCCACACAGAAGACACACAGGTTTTCCAGCTACCTCCGTGAACAAATACTCCGACTCCCACCTTGTTTGAAACCCCGGTTCTCAGTGTCCACCTTCCGTTTTGCCATTTTTGATGGGTATCTGAAAGTTAATTTTACTGTGATGCTGACAACTGCTGTGCCAATAAATATTGAAATGAAGCAGCCTACTGCTCGGTGCGTCACCGTTGCATTGTGGGAAATGTAGTATTGGTGCGTGTAAAAGATCTGCGGGCTGCCGGCTTGCTGCGGTCTGCGGGCGGTTCTAATAATAAATCAAGATCATCCCAGGGGCCGTAAAAAACCTTCTCGCGGGCCGGATGTGGCCCGCGGGCCTTGACTCTGACATATGTGGTGTAAAGGAATAAAGTCCTTGTAAATGGTACCACATTCTGTCTGTTGTCATCCTTACTCGCACCTACAGTCCATACCTTTTTCACTTCACGGAGAGTTGAGTTGTAGCAGGGTGTTGCGTTCCCTCTTCATAGAGGGTTGCGTAACATATGGTCATACATTAGGCAGGAAGTTAAGAAGTGCAGCTCAGTGTGCACACTGCCCAGTCTTCTCACTCTCTATCATCAATCATACAGTATAACCTCGTGTCCATTCGACAGCTTGACTGATGACACTGATCTATTGTATACTTCAGGGCAGACGGTTTCAGCCTAAAACACCACACAGTATAGTTGACTTTGGAACAGCTACGGGTGATATACCCCAAACCTGGAATGGAAGCCACTGGACAGGAGCACTGCCCAAGTCTGTAGTCAGGATTAGTGGTTAATGTCTGGGGGAGAGAGGGAAATAGCAGGAGACCTGGCTGGCTGGATGAAGGGAGCAGGGGAGGAAGGGAAGGAGGTAGCTGAGAGGGAAGGAGGTAGCTGGGAGGTAGCTGGGAGGTAGCTGGGAGGGAGGGAGGTAGCTGGGAGGGAGGGAGGGAGGTAGCTGAGAGGGAGGTAGCTGGGAGGTAGCTGAGAAGAAGGGAGGTAGCTGGGAGGTAGCTGAGAGGAAGGGAGGTAGCTGAGAGGAAGGGAGGTAGCTGGGAGGTAGCTGAGAGGAAGGGAGGTAGCTGGGAGGTAGCTGAGAGGAAGGGAGGTAGCTGAGAGGAAGGGAATGAGGTAGCTGAGAGGAAGGGAAGGAGGTAGCTGAGAGGAAGGGAAGGAGGTAGCTGGGAGGTAGCTGATAGGAAGGGAGATAGCTGAGAGGGAGGTAGCTGGATGCTGGGAGGGAGGGAGGTAGGTGAGAGGAAGGGAGGTAGCTGAGGAAGGGAGGTAGCTGAGAGGAGGAAGGGAAGGAGGTAGCTGAGAGGGAGGTAGCTGAGAGGTAGCTGAGAGGAAGGGAGGTAGCTGGGAGGTAGCTGAGAGGAAGGGAGGTAGCTGGGAGGTAGCTGAGAGGAAGGGAGGTAGCTGAGAGGAAGGGGAGGGAGGTAGCTGAGAGGAGGGGAGGGAGGTAGCTGAGAGGAAGGGAAGGAGGTAGCTGAGAGGAAGGGAAGGAGGTAGCTGAGAGGAAGGGAAGGAGGTAGCTGAGAGGGAGGTAGCTGAGAGGGAGGTAGCTGAGAGGGAGGTAGCTGGATGCTGGGAGGGAGGGAGGTAGCTGAGAGGTAGCTGAGAGGAAGGGAGGTAGCTGGGAGGTAGCTGAGAGGGAGGGAGGTACCTGGATGCTGGGAGGGAGGAGGTAGCTGAGAGGAAGGGAGGTAGCTGGGAGGTAGCTGGATGCTGGGAGGGAGGGAGGTAGCTGGATGCTGGGAGGGAGGTAGCTGGGAGGGAGGGAGCTGGGAGGTAGCTGAGAGGGAGGGAGGTAGCTGGGTGCTGGGAGGGAGGTTGCTGGGTGCTGGGGGGAGGTAGCTGGGAGGTAGCTGAGAGGGAGGAGGTAGCTGGGAGATAGCTGAGGGTAGGTAGCTGAGAGGGAGGTAGGGAGGTACCTGGGAGGTAGCTGAGAGGGAGGAGGTAGCTGGGAGGTAGCTGAGAGGAAGGGAGGTAGCTGAGAGGGAGGAATGAGGTAGCTGAGAGGAAGGGAAGGAGGTAGCTGAGAGGAAGGGAAGGAGGTAGCTGAGAGGAAGGGAAGGAGGTAGCTGGGAGGTAGCTGAGAGGAAGGGAGATAGCTGAGAGGGAGGTAGCTGGATGCTGGGAGGGAGGTAGGTGAGAGGAAGGGAGGTAGCTGAGAGGTAGCTGAGAGGAAGGGAGGTAGCTGAGAGGGAGGGAATGAGGTAGCTGAGAGGAGGGAATGAGGTAGCTGAGAGGAAGGGAAGGAGGTAGCTGAGAGGAAGGGAAGGAGGTAGCTGGGAGGTAGCTGAGAGGAAGGGAGATAGCTGAGAGGAGGTAGCTGGATGCTGGGAGGGAGGGAGGTAGGTGAGAGGAAGGGAGGTAGCTGAGAGGTAGCTGAGAGGAAGGGAGGTAGCTGAGAGGGAGGAAGGGAAGGAGGTAGCTGAGAGGGAGGTAGCTGAGAGGAAGGGAGGTAGCTGGGAGGTAGCTGAGAGGAAAGGAGGTAGCTGGGAGATAGCTGAGAGGAAGGGGAGGGAGGTAGCTGAGAGGAAGGGAAGGAGGTAGCTGAGAGGAAGGGAAGGAGGTAGCTGAGAGGAAGGGAAGGAGGTAGCTGAGAGGAAGGGAAGGAGGTAGCTGAGAGGTAGCTGGATGCTGGGAGGGAGGGAGGTAGCTGAGAGGTAGCTGAGAGGAAGGGAGGTAGTTGAGAGGAAGGGAGGTAGCTGGGAGGTAGCTGAGAGGGAGGGAGGTACCTGGATGCTGGGAGGGAGGGAGGTAGCTGAGAGGAAGGGAGGTAGCTGGGAGGTAGCTGGATGCTGGGAGGGAGGGAGGTAGCTGGATGCTGGGAGGGAGGTAGCTGGGAGGAGGTAGCTGGGAGGTAGCTGAGAGTGAGGGAGGTAGCTGGGTGCTGGGAGGGAGGTAGCTGGGTGCTGGGAGGGGAGGTAGCTGGGTGCTGGGAGGGAGGTTGCTGGGTGCTGGGGAGGTAGCTGGGAGGTAGCTGAGAGGGAGGGAGGTAGCTGGGAGGTAGCTGAGGGGGAGGGAGGTAGCTGGGAGATAGCTGAGGGTAGGTAGCTGAGAGGGAGGTAGGGAGGTAGCTGGGAGGTAGCTGAGCTGAGAGGGAGGGAGGTAGCTGAGAGGGAGGTAGCTGGTTGCTGGGAGGGAGGGTAGCTGGGTGCTGGGAGAGAGATAGCTGGGAGGTAGCTGATAGGGAGGGAGCTGGGAGGGAGGGATGGAGGTAGCTGGGTGGTAGGGAGGGAGGGAGGGATGGAGTTAGCTGGGTGCTGGGAGGGAGGAATGGAGGTAGCTAGGTGTTGGGAGGGAGGAATGGAGGTAGCTGGGTGCTGTGAGGGAGGGATAGAGGTAGCTGGGATGGAGGGAGGGATGGAGGTAGCTGGGTGCTAGTAGGGAGGAATGGAGGTAGCTGGGATGGGGAGGGAGGGATGGAGGTAGCTGGGATGGAGGGAGGGAGGGATGGAGGTAGCTGGGTGCTGGGAGGGAAGTAGCTGGGAGGTAGCTGAGAGGAGGGAGGGAGGGAGGTGGCTGGGAGGTAGCTGAGAGGGAGGGAGGTAGCTGGGTGGTAGGGAGGGATGGAGGTAGCTGGGTGCTGGGAGGGATGGAGGTAGCTGGGATGGAGGGAGGGATGGATGGAGGTAGCTGTGTGCTGGGAGGGATGGAGCTAGCTGGGATGGAGGGATGGATGGATGGAGGTAGCTGTGTGCTGGGAGGGATGGAGGTAGCTGTGTGCTGGGAGGGATGGAGGTAGCTGGGTGCTGGGAGGGAGGAATGGAGGTAGCTGGGAGGGAGGGAGGGATGGAGGTAGCTGGGATGGAGGGAGGGAGGGATGGTGGTAGCTGGGAGGGAGGGATGGAGGTAGCTGGGATGGAGGGAGGGAGGGTTGGAGGTAGCCGGGATGGAGGGAGGGAGGGATGGAGGTAACTGGGTGCTGGGAGGGAAGTAGCTGGGAGGTAGCTGAGAGGGAGGGAGGGAGGTGGCTGGGAGGTAGCTGAGAGGAGGGAGGTAGCTGGGTGGTAGGGAGGGATGGAGGTAGCTGGGTGCTGGGAGGGATGGAGGTAGCTGGGATGGAGGGAGGGATGGATGGAGGTAGCTGTGTGCTGGGAGGGATGGAGCTAGCTGGGATGGATGGATGGATGGTAGCTGTGTGCTGGGAGGGATGGAGGTAGCTGTGTGCTGGGAGGGATGGAGGTAGCTGGGTGCTGGGAGGGAGGAATGGAGGTAGCTGGGAGGGAGGGAGGGATGGATGGAGGTAGCTGGGATGGAGGGAGGGAGGGATGGAGGTAGCTGGGAGGGAGGGATGGAGGTAGCTGGGATGGAGGGAGGGAGGGTTGGAGGTAGCCGGGATGGAGGGAGGGAGGGTTGGAGGTAGCTGGGTGGTAGGGAGGGATGGAGGTAGCTTGGTGGTAGGGAGGGAGGGATGGAGGTAGCTGGGTGGTAGGGAGGGAGAGAGGGAGGGTTGGAGGTAGCTGGGTGGTAGGGAGGGAGGGATGGAGGTAGCTGGGTGGTAGGGAGGGAGGGATGGAGGTAGCTGGGTGGTTGGGAGGGATGGAGGTAGCTGGGTGGTAGGGAGGGAGGGATGGAGGTAGCTGGGTGGTTGGGAGGGATGGAGGTAGCTGGGTGGTAGGGAGGGAGGGATGGAGGTAGCTGGGTGGTAGGGAGGGAGGGATAGAGGTAGCTGGGTGGTAGGGATGGAGGTAGCTGGGTGGTAGGGATGGAGTAGCTGGGTGGTAGGGATGGAGGTAGCTGTGTGGTAGGGATGGTGGTAGCTGTGTGGTAGGGATGGAGGTAGCTGGGTGGTTGGCGGGAGGAGGTAGCTGGGAGGGAGGGAGGTAGCTGGGAGGTAGGGGGAGGGATGGAGGTAGCTGGGTGGTTGGGAGGGATGGAGGTAGCTGGGTGGTTGGGAGGGATGGAGGTAGCTGGGAGGGTGGGAGGGATGGAGGTTGCTGGGTGGTAGGGATGGAGGTTGCTGGGAGGGAGGGAGGGATGGAGGTTGCTGGGAGGGAGGGAGGGATGGAGGTTGCTGGGTGGTAGGGATGGAGGTAGCTGGGTGGTAGGGATGGAGGTAGCTGTGTGGTAGGGATGGAGGTAGCTGTGTGGTAGGGATGGAGGTAGCTGTGTGGTAGGGATGGAGGTTGCTGGGTGGTAGGGCGGGAGGAGGTAGCTGGGAGGGAGGGGGGGAGGGATGGAGGTAGCTGGGTGGTTGGGAGGGAGGGAGGGAGGTAGCTGGGAGGGTGGGAGGGATGGAGGTTGCTGGGTGGTAGGGAGGGATGGTGGTAGCTGGGTGGGAGGGAGGGACTGGGCATTGCTCACATGATAGTTGGTTCAGATTGGATGGATGGCTCAATTTGTTGCAGTAATGGAGCACAGTGTTTCCTGTCTACAACTTGTTGGTGTGCTACCTGCCTGGACCACCTGCACTGAGGCCAATATGAACTACCTTCGTGATTTGATTTATTGGGTAAGAATTGGGTGCACCGAGTACAACTCAGGGGATAACACACTAAAGTGTTGCCTGGTGGAATGCAGGGGATAACACACTAAAGTGTTGCCTGGTGGAATGCAGGGGATAACACACTAAAGTGTTGCCTGGTGGAATGCAGGGGATAACACACTAAAGTGTTGCCTGGTGGAATGCAGGGGATAACACACTAAAGTGTTGCCTGGTGGAATGCAGGGGATAACACACTAAAGTGTTGCCTGGTGGAATGCAGGGGATAACACACTAAAGTGTTGCCTGGTGGAATGCAGGGGATAACACACTAAAGTGTTGCCTGGTGGAATGCAGGGGATAACACACTAAAGTGTTGCCTGGTGGAATGCAGGGGATAACACACTAAAGTGTTGCCTGGTGGAATGCAGACCAGACACAGTGAAGCAACATTTAGTCCCCACCGCACAAGACAGCGTCATTACAATTAACAAGTAAAAAAAGGAGAGACCAGTTGTCCTCCTGGACTCTGAAAACATCAATACATCTATATCGTTATCCGGAATACTTCAACAACGAAGATGACCTCGTGACCTCTGCCTGTAGCCGGTCTGATGTAGCAGAGGCATAAATACTTGTCAGTGACGCTAAGTGCCATGTATTTTAACTAGCGATATTTGGGGAAATATTTCTGTAACATTTGGTGAATGATTTTTTGATGTGACTCAGTCGCTGGTCTGAGCGCTGGCTTCTAGCTGATCATATGTGAGTGTAGAGCCCCGGGAAGTGTGGTCCACCTCCCTGTCTGTCCACGTTCACTAGTTAGCTCCTCAGGCCTCTCTGTCTCAGTGTGCGTCTGCTCCTCAATCTGCTTAGTTCAGGGGTCACCTGAAACCGATCTGCTGAGACTATTCCCGACACGACACACCACAACACAGAACAGAGTAGTGTGTGAAGGAGTCATCCATCTGTACTCTTCACTAGAATGTTTATGAATTGGATCACTTTCCGTGTGTGCTGGTGTTTTGTAACTCAGATTTAAAAAAGTGTGTGTGTGTGTGTGTGTGTGTGTGTGTGTGTGTGTGTGTGTGTGTGTGTGTGTGTGTGTGTGTGTGTGTGTGTGTGTGTGTGTGTGTGTGTGTGGTTTGGGTTCTACATGAAGGGGGGCGCTACATTGAGAGAAGTGTGTGTGTTTGGGTTCTACATGAAGGGGGGGGGTGCTACAGTAAGAGAGAGAGGTGTGTGTGTGTTTGGTTCGCCAGGCAGGAAAGGGGGGTGCTACAGAGAGATGGGGGTGTTGAGGGAGCTTTCTGGTTTTCTCTTGGTGACAGAGCCTGTTGCCATGGAGCTGGGCCTCCCATTGGTGGAGGACTCGGCCAATCGCATGGCAGCATCGTCTGTTTCATCATTGATTTAAAAAAATGTCTCTCTCCTGCTCCGTCTGCCGTGTCGCTCTCTCTGCTCCCCCTTCCCAAACTAGAAGAAGGGCAGAAATGACGTAAGGTCTATAATGGGAACGGGACCAATTTCCTGTGTTTCTTTTGACATTTTTTTCTTCTTCTTTTTCTCTGAGAGGTAGCCTCCAATCCATCCAGCATACTTCTGAAGGAGACTAACCACGTTACACTTGATTTCCTTTGACATAGAGTCATCCCAGGTGACAACATTTGCATCACATGGAGCCCTAAACCCACTGCAGGGCAGGTAATTGTGTTGAATGTAAAGACTTGTGGACATGAGTGAATGCAGCATGCTTCGAGTCCCTCCTCTGTGGGAAGCAGATAAACAGTAATCTGTAATACTAGTGTCATGATAACAGACAGTGTTAGGAGGACTTGTCCTGAGTCCTGACACTCCATTCATAATGAACGTTCATTGACAAGTGTAGCTGGAAATAGTTTATATATTTTTTTAAATTCAAATTTGAGTGAATGAACGGAGAGAAGCTTAGTTTATTTTGGTTCTCTTGATGACCTGCTGCTGTGAAGGATGACTTGGAGAAAGGTTCCTCTGTCCCTCTCTTTCTCTCTCTCTCTTTCTCCATACCGGTTGGTATCTTTCTTTCTCTCTCCTCCCGCCCACATTCCAGCACTCATCAATAATGGATTGAAAGGATCCCCTCTCTCCCTCTCTGTGTCTTTCTTTCTCTCCTCTGTCTTTATAATGAACAAGGGTGGGGTGATTATGGTAAGCAGCTCTGCTATCTCTGTCCGTCTCTCTTTCTCCCCCTCCCTTTTTCAATCTTGACCCTCTACACACTCTCTCTCTTTTCTCTTCTCTGTCATAGAGGATACCCCTGCTCTGCCCCTCCTCTTTTCTGTCCTCACCCTCTCTCTATTCCTCTCTCTATTCCTCTCTCTCTTCCTCTTTTAATGTGTCCTCTTAATGCTCAGCCTGCTGACGTCATCCTCCCCCTCTCTGCTCAGCTCTGACTCATTCATCTTTCTTTCTATTTTTCTCTCTCTCTCTCTCTTCCTCACAGCTCTCCCTCTCTCTGTTCCTCTCGCTCTCTGCCTCTCTCTCTCCCTCTCTCTCTGCCTCTCTCTGTTCCTCTCGCTCTCTGCCTCTCTATCCCTCTCTCTGCCTCTCTCTGTTCCTCTCTCTCTATCCCTCTCTCTCTGCCTCTCTATCCCTCTCTCTCTGCCTCTCTATCCCTCTCTCTCTGCCTCTCTCTGTTCCTCTCGCTCTCTGCCTCTCTCTCTCCCTCTCTCCACTGTGCGCTACATTTCCATTTACCTTCATCTTTCATTCAGGTTCTGCAGTACACACACATCTCTCCTCTCCATTATAAAATTCAACCTGCTAAATGGCCATGTGATTACAGTTGCAGTGTATAAATGATAACTAGCAGCTACATTGGTTCCCTGTAGCGTACAGAAGCCTATATTATAGCATAAACCCCCACACCCCAGTCAGCTGTTTTCTCTCCTGACATCTGGTACTAACTATTGCTTAGATCCTGACCTGCTACGACCAACTACAAAAAAAGCATAAATTACACAGTAGGACAGGGAGTCAATACCTGCACTAAATAACCCTCAGTGAATCAGCATGCTCTGTCTGTCTTTCAAACTTGGGTTCATATGCTATTTGAAATATTACAAATCATTTGAGAATTTTCTTTAGCCTTGCCTGGAGGGCCAGGTCAAAAGTGGGTGTGGTTTGCACTTCGGGGACGTGTCTATTGGTTCCATTGCTACAGACAAGCTCAATCAAGAACAGCTGTAAGTTATTTGCAATGATTTTTAAAAATACTATTTGCGTCTTCAGAGCTGAGTGCAGTTGGGTGGTTGTGTTTGTGGGTGGTTGTGTTTGTGGGTGGTGGGTGTGTGTGTGTGTGTGTGTGTGTGTGTGTGTGTGTGTGTGTGTGTGGGTGGGTGGGTGTGTGGGTGCCCTGGTCATTGATGCAATGTGGTGCTGCTGCCTCAGTGATGACACCCTTGCTGTGCCTGGGTCTTCCCCTGCTTTGGGAATCCCTGCCTGCCATACAGCCTCCTCTCTGCATCTCTCTCTCATTCTCTCTCACTCACACTCTCTCTCTCTCACACACACACACACACACACACACACACACACACACACACACACACACACGCACACGCACACGCACACACACGCACACACAGCTTCCTGATGACTTTCGAGGAGATTGTGTTAAACTGCTGAGAACTGTGTTACTCAACACTGCGTCCTGTTTGTCTGTCTTGCTCTGGCGTGTTTGTCTTGCGCCACTTGTCCCGAAGGTGCAGTGTGCCTTCATGTTTTCATCAGCTCAGTGTTGTTAACGAGTGAGCGGGAGACAGAAACACGCCGTCTCTACTCTGTCAGTGAGCCGTTGCAAAGTTTCTGAACCAGAAAAACAAGTCCAATTTCAACCCAGGTCTGCAAGTGTTCATTAATGTCCTGACTGAATTCATAGTTCCACAGCCAGCCCGGTAGCTCTGTCTTCCCACGCTTTGAGCCGTGAGTCAGACCCCGTCAGAGAATCACTGTGTTGTGACGTCATTCTACCTTTCTCTTATCCCCAGCGGTCCTGGCTGGAGGAGCTCTCGTCAACATGCTGCTGCACTGAGACGCACGGGCGGATATATTGACGGAAGGACGGACATATAGACCCACTCCCCTGGCGTCTCTTCCCCGTCTCGGCTGTTTTCTCCCCCCCCCTATATGGAGCGCGCTATGGAATACCCTCGCCCAGCGGAGTGGCACAGTCCTCCTCTGTAGAGCCCTCTCCTGGGAACACACTCCGTAAGGAATCGGCACAGAACAGCTGATCTCCTCATCAGGTACAGTTCACTGTATTCATGAACTACATGGTCGGTATCTCTCGACTCCTACCGTGTTTAGGGTCCTTTAGTTTTCTTCAGACCAGGTCATAACCTCAACCTGTACAGCCTCTGAACCTCTTGTCTTCTTTAACAGTCGCTTGAGTCCTCCTACCCTGCCTTGAGAAGATGTCCGTGAGCCTGGCGGAGGAGGACATTCAGACGGAGGGTGGAAGTAGTAGACGGCTCAATGATGACTCGATGAGGAAGCACTCCCCATCCCCTGAACCTTTCCAGGGACAGGAGGGCACCGTGGGCACCGTGGGCACCGGGGAGGGCATGGAGGCAGAGGAGAGCGCCACACAGGACTCACAGGTAACTGACCTCAACGGGAATGTGGTTGCTTCCCAATCATCTCTCTTTTCTCCCAAATTGTGGAATTCTTCACTTCCCTTAATGGAAGTGATGCTTTTACATTTGTGGTGAGTAGTAAACGAGTACACACTTCAGGAGAAAGGAGAGATGATTCGGCAGAGATGATGGCCTCCTCGGCACTGCACTTCTAGGGTTGTAATTTCCATAAAAGTTTTTGAAGGAATCGTTCTACTACACTAGAGAATAAAATGTCTGTGAATTCTGTGGCTGTCTAGATTTGATATTCAGACATTTTATATTGTAATGACAATGGCATGTTTTTTTTTTACTGACATGCTCAAAATAAAACAGCGAGACGTCTTTTTCAGTTCTGTTTGAACCTGCGCTCCCATCATGCATTGCATAGTTTCATACGGCCACGATGCACACGCACTGTAAACCTGCGACTGGAGTGTAGTGGGGGTGGGTTGGCAGAGTTGGATGTGGTTATGGTTGAGAAAAATTGCCCCTATTTAGTGAATGACTGTCATTGACACTACAGTGGTGAGCAATGAGTGCCTTTTGAGTTCTGTTTCGATTCTATTATATTTCAAAATAATCACGGTTTTCAATTCATTTAAGCATTAAAATGATTTTAGAGCTTCCCTCAGCCATCACCTGCCTTCAATCTGACACTGACAGTGGATTGAAGAGTACAGTAAATAAAGCATACTTTCAAGACTACTTTTACTAACTATCAATCGGGTAGAGCTCTCTTACAAACTGTCTCTATCACTCTCGTCGTCATGTTTTCATTCCTCTCTCATGCGGTCTCATATGGTGTGTATCCACCTCTGTCCGTGGTCGGAAAGAATGGGCGCAATGGATTATGGGCATTGTAGTTAATTACCACATTTCTGCGCTAAACTAGCTTGAATATTTACCTAATGTGAACTACAACTTCCAATCAGCCTAGCGTCCCACATAGTTCTTGACTTATGCCGCGTTCACGTCCTTGTCGGAACTAGGAAACTTGAACATTTCCGACTTGCAAAATGGTTGTAAGTTATACACGTGCCGTGTTCAACCAGTTAGCAAGTCAGACATTTATGAGTTCCGACTAGCTTTGATTTCAATTTAGAGAAATTACGTGTTGAGCTCACAAAAAAAATTGATTTCGAGGAATTGAACCGTGTCGGGCACCTAGTTAAAAAAATAATTTAAAAAACGAAACAAAAGTTCTCTCAGCGCTATGCACACTAAATCAAATCAAAGTTTATTTGTCACGTGTGCCGACTACAACAGGTGTAGTAGACCTTACAGTGAAATGCTTACTTACAGGCTCTAACCAATAGTGCAAAAAAGGTATCAGGTGAACAATAGGTCATTAAAGAAATAAAACAACAGTAAAAAGACAGGCTATATACAGTAGAGAGGCTATAAAAGTAGCGAGGCTACATACAGACACCGGTTAGTCAGGCTGATTGAGGTAGTATGTACATGTAGATATGGTTAAAGTGACAATGCATATATGAAGAACAGAGAGTAGCAGTAGCGTAAAAAGAGAGGTTGGCGGGTGGTGTGTGGGACACAATGCAGATAGCCCGGTTAGCCAATGTGCGGGAGAACTGGTTGGTCGGCCCAATTGAGGTATCAAATCAAATCAAATGTTATTTGTCACATACACATGGTTAGCAGATGTTAATGCGAGTGTAGCGAAATGCTTGTGCTTCTAGTTCCGACAATGCAGTAATAACCAACAAGTAATCTAACTAACAATTCCAAAACTACTGTCTTATACAAAGTGTAAGGGGATAAAGAATATGTACATAAAGATATATGAATGAGTGATGGTACAGAGCGGCATAGGCAAGATACAGTAGATGGTATCGAGTACAGTATATACATATGAGATGAATATGTAAACAAAGTGGCATAGTTAAAGTGGCTAGTGAAACATGTATTATGTAAGAATGCAGTAGATGATATAGAGTACAGTATATACATATACATATGAGATGAATAATATAGGGTAAGTAACATTATATTAGGTAGCATTGTTTAAAGTGGCGAGTGATATATTTTACATCATTTCCCATTATTAAAGTGGTGTGTTGGCAGTAGCCACTCAATGTTAGTGGTGGCTGTTTAACAGTCTGATGGCCTTGAGATAGAAGCTGTTTTTCAGTCTCTCGGTCCCAGCTTTGATGCACCTGTACTGACCTCGCCTTCTGGATGATAGCGGGGTGAACAGGCAGTGGCTCGGGTGGTTGTTGTCCTTGATGATCTTTATGGCCTTCCTGTAACATCGGGTGGTGAAGGTGTCCTGGAGGGCAGGTAGTTTGCCCCCGGTGATGCGTTGTGCAGACCTCACTACCCTCTGGAGAGCCTTACGGTTGTGGGCGGAGCAGTTGCCGTACCAGGCGGTGATACAGCCCACCAGGATGCTCTCGATTGTGCATCTGTAGAAGTTTGTGAGTGCTTTTGGTGACAAACCGAATTTCTTCAGCCTCCTGAGGTTGAAGAGGCGCTGCTGCGCCTTCTTCACGATGCTGTCTGTGTGGGTGGACCAATTCAGTTTGTCCGTGATGTGTATGCCGAGGAACTTAAAACTTGCTACCCTCTCCACTACTGTTCCAACGATGTGGATAGGGGGGGTGTTCCCTCTGCTGTTTCCTGAAGTCCACAATCATCTCCTTAGTTTTGTTGACGTTGAGTGTGAGGTTATTTTCCTGACACCACACTCCGAGGGCCCTCACCTCCTCCCTGTAGGCCGTCTCGTCGTTGTTGGTAATCAAGCCTGCCACTGTTGTGTCGTCCGCAAACTTGATGATTGAGTTGGAGGCGTGCGTGGCCACGCAGTTGTGGGTGAACAGGGAGTACAGGAGAGGACTCAGAACGCACCCTTGTGGGGCCCCATTGTTGAGGATCAGCGGGGTGGAGATGTTGTTGCCTACCCTCACCACCTGGGGGCGGACCATCAGGAAGTCCAGTACCCAGTTGCACAGGGCGGGGTCGAGACCCAGGGTCTCGAGCTTGATGTCGAGCTTGGAGGGTGCTATGGTGTTGAATGCCGAGCTGTAGTCGATGAACAGCATTCTCACATAGGTATTCCTCTTGTCCAGATGGTTTAGGGCAGTGTGGTTGAGATTGCATCGTCTGTGGACCTATTTGGGCGGTAAGCAAATTGGAGTGGGTCTAGGGTGGAGGTGATATGGTCCTTGACTAGTCTCTCAAAGCACTTCATGATGACGGAAGTGAGTGCTACGGGGCGGTAGTCGTTTAGCTCAGTTACCTTAGCTTTCTTGGGAACAGGAACAATGGTGACCCTCTTGAAGCATGTGGGAACAGCAGACTGGGATAGGGATTGATTGAATATGTCCGTAAACACACCAGCCAGCTGGTCTGCGCGTTCTCTGAGGGCGCGGCTGGGGATGCCGTCTGGGCCTGCAGCCTTGCGAGGGTTAACACATTTAAATGTTTTTACTCACCTCGGCTGCAGTGAAGGAGAGTCCGCATGTTTTGGTTGCGGGCCGTGTCAGTGGCACTGTATTGTCCTCAAAGCGAGCAAAAAAGTTATTTAGTCTGCCTGGGAGCAAGACATCCTGGTCCGTGACGGGGCTGGTTTTCTTTTTGTAATCCGTGATTGACTGTAGACCCTGCCACATACCTCTTGTGTCTGAGCCGTTGAATTGCGATTCTACTTTGTCTCTATATTGACGCTTAGCTTGTTTGATAGCCTTGCGGAGGGAATAGCTACACTGTTTGTATTCGGTCATATTTCTGGTCACCTTGCCCTGATTAAAAGCAGTGGTTCGCTCTTTCAGTTTCACGCGAATGCTGCCATCAATCCACGGTTTCTGGTTTGGGAATGTTTTAATCGTTGCTATGGGAACGACATCTTCAATGCACGTTCTAATGAACTCGCTCACCGAATCAGTGTATTCGTCAATGTTGTTGTTTGACGCAATACGAAACATATCCCAGTCCACGTGATGGAAGCAGTCTTGGAGTGTGGAATCAGATTGGTCGGACCAGCGTTGAACAGACCTCAGCGCGGGAGCTTCTTGTTTTAGTTTCTGTCTGTAGGCAGGGATCAACAAAATGGAGTCGTGGTCAGCTTTTCCGAAAGTAGGGCGCGGCAGGGCCTTATATGCGTTGCGGAAGTTAGAATAGCAGTGATCCAAGGTTTTTGACATTCCTGGTTGCGCAATTGTTACGCACGCTTCTATGAAGAGGGAACGCGACACCCTGCTACAACTAAACTCTCCGTGAAGTGAAAAAGGTATGGACTGTAGGTGCGAGTAAGGATGACAACAGACAGAATGTGGTACCATTTACAAGGACTTTCTTTATTCCTTTACACGGTAATATGGGGTAAAGGGGCTGGACGGAACCAAAGCAAAGAAAGTAAATCTCAAAGCCCCCCCCTCTCCTATCTTACCTGCCTACCCACTAGTTACCTAATTTAGCACCACCTGGTGCCCTAACCAAAATACAGGGGGTGGTCCGCCCAGGTCTTACCTAGTGTGTCTAGACAGCGAATATGCTACGGGTATATGTATGCCCGCGGGCCTCTTGCCTAAGCACTCCCTAGGTTCCTTCCCCTTCCCCTCCTGGGAACAAATTAAACAGAATATTAAACAATTTCACAAACAAACGACATCAAATAAGCTCTATCTGAGCAACAAACTCACAAAACATACCAACTCTCAGCAATGAACTCTCAGCAATGAACTCTCAGCAATGAACTCTCAGCAATGAACTCTCAGCAATGAACTCTCAGCAATGAACTCTCAGCAATGAACTCTCAGCAATGAACTCTCAGCAATGAACTCCCAGCAATGAACTCCCAGCAATGAACTCCCAGCAATGAACTCCCAGCAATGAACTCCCAGCAAAATCTCTTTCCTACAAAATTCTCCCTCCTGAACAGAACACTGGCATTTATATATCTTCAGATGGAATGGGTAATTGGAGACAGCTGTCTTGACGAGGGGGCGGGGTCAGCTCTCCAATTAGCCATGGAGTCGACCAATCAGCTGCTTGAGGGATTTCAGGAAGCCATTTTCCTGAAATAAACACATGCAAATACACAAACTACAACACATAAACTGGGGAACGTAACACAATCGATATGCTGATACAATTTAGGGAGTCTTGTTTTCAGATTAGCCTTGTTAAAATCCTCAGCTACAATGAATGCAGCCTCAGGATAAATGGATTCCAGTTTGCAAAGAGTCAAATAAAGTTAGTTCAGAGCCATCAATGTGTCTGCTTGGGGGGGAATATATACGGCTGTGATTATAATCGAAGAGAATTCCCTTGGTAGATAATGCGGTCGACATTTGATTGTGAGGAATTCTAAATCAAGTGAACAGAAGGACTTGAGTTCCTGTATGCTTTTGGCAATAATAATCAATAACAATGTGTAACTAGAAAAAAAAAAATAAGAATAGGAAATATGAAATACACATGAAAGTAAGTAAGCATACTATATACAGGAAATATGATAATATTAATTAATTAATTAATAATATTCATGTCAGATCCAATATCATATTAACACGTGACACAGGTAGATATGTGTAGGGGAGGTAGATATGTGTAGGGGAGGTAGATATGTATAAGGGAGGTAGATATGTATAGGGGAGGTAGATATGTGTAGGGGAGGTAGATATGTGTAGGGGAGGTAGATATGTGTAGGGGAGGTAGATATGTATAGGGGAGTAGATATGATATGTGTAGGGGAGGTAGATATGTATATGTGTAGGGGAGGTAGATATGTATAGTGGGGTATAGGGGAGGTAGATATGTGTAGGGAGGTAGATATGTATAGGGAGGTAGATATGTATAGGGGGGAGGTAGATATGTATAGATATGTGTAGGGAGGTAGGGAGGTAGATATGTGTAGGGGAGGTAGATATGTGTAGGGGAGGTAGATATAGGGGAGGTAGATATGTAGGGGAGGTAGGGGAGGTAGATATGTATAAGGGGGAGGTAGATATGTATAGGGGAGGTAGATATGTGTAGGGAGGTAGATATGTGTAGGGGAGGTAGATATGTGTAGGGGAGGTAGATATGTGTAGGGAGGTAGATATGTGTAGGGAGGTAGATATGTAGTATGGGGAGGTAGATATGTGTAGATATGGGAGGTAGATATGTGTAGGGGAGGTAGATATGTAGATAGGGGAGGTAGATATGTGTAGGGGAGGTAGATATGGTAGGGAGGTAGATATGTAGGGGAGGTAGATATGATAGGGATAGATATAGGGGGAGGTAGATATGATATAGGGGAGGTAGATATGTAGATAGGGGAGGTAGATATGTAAGGGAGGTAGATATGGGAGGTAGATATGTGTAGGGAGGTAGATATAGGGGAGGTAGATATGTATAGGGGAGGTAGATATGTATGTATAAGGGGAGGTAGATATGTGTAGGGGAGGTAGATATGTGTAGTAGGGAGGTAGATATGTGTAGGGGAGGTAGATATGTATAGGGAGGTAGATATGTATAGGGGAGGTAGATATGTGTAGGGGGGTAGATATGTAGGGGATAGATATGTAGGGAGGTAGATAGGGAGGTAGATATGTATAGGGAGGTAGATATAGGGAGGTAGATATGTATAGATAAGGGAGGTAGATATGTAGATATAGGGAGGTAGATATAGGGGAGGTAGATATAGGGGAGGTAGATATGTGTAGGGGAGGTAGATATAGGGGAGGTAGATATGGGGAGGTAGATATGTATAGGGGAGGTAGATATAGGTAGATATGTAGGGGAGGTAGATATGTGTAGGGGAGGTAGATATGGGGAGGTAGATATGTATAGGGGAGGTAGATATGTGTAGGGGAGGTAGATATGTGTAGGGGAGGTAGATATGTGTAGGGGAGGTAGATATGTATAGGGGAGGTAGATATGTGTAGGGAGGTAGATATGATATGTGTAGGGAGGTAGATATGTGTAGGGGAGGTAGATATGTATAGGGGAGGTAGATATGTAGATATGTATAGGGAGGTAGATATGTATAGGGAGGTAGATGTATGTAGATATGGGGAGGTAGATATGTATAGGGAGGTAGATATGTATAGGGAGATATGATATAGATATGTAGGGGAGGTAGATATGTGTAGATATGTGGGGAGGTAGATATGTGTAGGGGAGGTAGATATGTGTATGTATAGGGGAGGTAGATATGTATAGATATGTATAGGGGGAGGTAGATATGTATAGGGGAGGTAGATATGTGTAGGGGAGGTAGATATGTGTAGGGGAGGTAGATATGTGTAGGGGAGGTAGATATGTGTAGGGGAGGTAGATATGTGTAGGGGAGGTAGATAGGGGAGGTAGATAGGTAGATATGTATAGGGGAGGTAGTAGGGGAGGTAGATATGTATAGGGGAGGTAGATATGTATAGGGGAGGTAGATATGTATAGGGGAGGTAGATATGTGTAGGGGAGGTAGATATGTGTAGGGGAGGTAGATATGTGTAGGGGAGGTAGATATGTATAGGGGAGGTAGATATGTGTAGGGGAGGTAGATATGTAGGGGAGGTAGATATGTGTAGGGGAGGTAGATATGTGTAGGGGAGGTAGATATGTATAGGGGAGGTAGATATGTATAGGGGAGGTAGATATGTGTAGGGGAGGTAGATATGTATAGGGGAGGTAGATATGTGTATAGGGGAGGTAGATATGTATAGGGGAGGTAGATATGTGTAGGGGAGGTAGATATGTATAGGGGAGGTAGATATGTGTAGGGGAGGTAGATATGTATAGGGGAGGTAGATATGTATAGGGGAGGTAGATATGTATAGGGGAGGTAGATATGTGTAGGGGAGGTAGATATGTGTAGGGGAGGTAGATATGTATAGGGGAGGTAGATATGTAGAGGGGAGGTCGATATGTAAGGTGAGGTAGATGCAGTGGGGCAAAAAAAGTATTTTGTCAGCCACCAATTGTGCAAGTTCTCCCACTTAAAAAGATGAGAGAGGCCTGTAATTTTCATCATAGATACACTTCATCCACGACAGACATAATGAGAAAAAAAATCCAGAAAATCACATTGTAGGATTTATTTGCAAATTATGGTGGAAAATAAGTATTTAGTCAATAACAAAAGTTTATCTCAATACTTTGTTATATACCCTTTGTTGGCAATGACAGAGGTCAAACGTTTTCTGTAAGTCTTCACAAGGTTTTCACACACTGTTGCTGGTATTTTGGCCCATTCCTCCATGCAGATCTCCTCTAGAGCAGTGATGTTTTGGGGCTGTTGTTGGGCAACACAGACTTTGAACTCCCTCCAAAGATTTTCTATGGGGTTGAGATCTGGAGACTGGCTAGGCCACTCCAGGACCGTGAAATGCTTCTTACGAAGCCACTCCTTCGTTGCCCGGGCGGTGTGTTTGGGATCATTGTCATGCTCAAAGACCCAGCCACGTTTCATCTTCAATGCCCTTGCTGATGGAAGGAGGTTTTCACTCAAAATCTCACGATCCATGGCCCCATTCATTCTTTACACGGATCAGTCGTCCTGGTCCCTTTGCAGAAAAACAACCCCAAAGCATGATATTTCCACCCCCATGCTTCACAGTAGGTATGGTGTTCTTTGATTGCAACTCAGCATTCTTTGTCCTCTAAACACGACGAGTTGAGTTTTTACCAAAAAGTTATATTTTGGTTTCATCTGACCATATGACATTCTCCCAATCTTCTTCTGGATCATCCAAATGCTCTCTAGCAAACTTATTTTATTGACAATTACAAGAGTTGATGTAAAGAGTCATTATTTGTAGTGTTGACCCTTCTTTTTCAAGACCTCTGCAATCCGCCCTGGCATGCTGTCAATTAACTTCTGGGCCACATCCTGACTGATGACAGCCCATTCTTGCATAATCAATGCATAATCAATTCTTGTCAGAATTTGTGGGTTATTGTTTGTCCACCCGTCTCCTGAGGATTAACCACAAGTTCTCAATGGTATTAAGGTCTGGGGAGTTTCCTGGTCATGGACCCAAAATATCGATGTTTTGTTCCCCGAGCCACTTTGTTATCACGTTTGCCGTATGGCAAGATGCTCCATCATGCTGGAAAAGGCATTGTTCGTCACCAAACTGTTCCTGGATGGTTGGGAGAAGTTGCTCTCGGAGGATGTGTTGGTACCATTCTTTATTCATGGCTGTGTTCTTAGGCAAAATTCTGAGTGAGCTCAGTCCCTTGGCTGAGAAGCAACCCCACACATGGTCTCAGGATGCTTTACTGTTGGCATGACACAGGACTGATGGTAGCGCTCACCTTGTCTTCTCCGGACAAGTTTTTTCCGGATGCCCCAAACAATCGGAAAGGGGATTCATCAGAGAAAATGACTTTACCCCAGTCCTCAGCAGTCCGATACCTGTACCTGACTGCTGCCATTTCTGAGCAAGCTCTGTACTGGTGGTGCCATGATCCTGCAGCTGAATCAACTTTAGGAGGTGATCCTGGCGCTTGCTGGACTTTCTTGGGTGCCCTGAAGCCTTCTTCACAACAATTGAACTGCACTCCTTGAAGTTCTTGATGATCCGATAAATGGTTGATAGCAATCTTGGTTGATTGCAATCTTGAATGCAATCCTACTGGCAGCAATATCCTTGGCTGTGAAGCCCTTTTTGTGCAAAGCAATGATGACGGCACGTGTTTCCTTGCAGGCAACCGTGGATGACAGAGGAAGAACAATGATTCCAAGCACCAGCCTCCTTTTGAAGCTTCCAGTCTGTTATTCAAACTCAATCAGCATGACAGAGTAATCTCCAGCCTTGTCTTCGTCAACACTCACACCTGTGTTAACGATAGAATCACTGACATGATGTCAGCTGGTCCTTTTGTGGCAGGGCTGAAATGCAGTGGAAATGTTTTTTGGGGGATTCAGTTAATTTGCATGGCAAAGAGGGACTTTGCAATTAATTGCAATTATTCTGATCACTCTTAACATTCTGGAGTATATGCAAATTGCCATCATAGAAACTGAGGCAGCAGACTTTGTGAAAAATATTTGTGTCATTCTCTCAACTTTTGGCCATGACTGAATGTGAAAATTTTGAAGTAAAAGGTCAATAAAGATACAAGGTGAACGGGGTCTGTGTAGCTATTTATCCATCGTATTACTTTGGGATAGAAGCTGTTCAATAGCCTGTTGAGGTCAGACTTGAAGCACCGGTAGCTCTTGCTGTGCGTCAGCAGAGAGAATAGTCTATGGCTCGGGTGGTTGGAGTCTTTGACGATTTTCTGGGCCTTCTTTTTACACCGCCTGATAAAGAGAGGTCCTGGATGGCAGGGAGCTCGTCCCCAGTGATGTACTGGGCTGTCCGCACCGCCTTCTGTAGCGCCACGCGATCGAAGGCGGTGCTGTTGCCATACCAAGCAGTGATGCAGCCAGTCAAAATGCTCTCAGAGGTGTAGCTGTAAAACCTTTTTAGGATTTGAGGGCCCATGCCAAACTTTTTCAACCTCCTGAGGGGGAAGAGGCACTGTTGTGCCTTCACGACTGTGCCATTGCATTGTGGGTTTATCGTCAACTTCAGCTTCAACAAATATCTACCAGAAACAGTATAGAAAGTTAAATAATATGTTAGCACAGCAACCACAGTAATCTCCCTATAATTAAACAACGAAATCAAACATTTGTTCACTAAAATATGGTTTTAACAAATTTCTTTGACATTGTAAATGGTTTGGAGTACAGCTAGTGTTCCGTAGTATGACCAGATGTTCTTCCCTTGCAGAGGCGTACTCAGAACCACGGACACGGCAGGAAAAGGGCCAGGGTAAGGACGGCGTTATCCTGTCTGTTGTGTTGATGTTGTTGTCTACGTTTCCACATCATGATCCTAATCCTAATTTGATCTATTATTGATGAACCGAAGAGATATTAATTACTCCACTGTGGTGTGTGTCTCACTAACCTGTGAGACACACAGACACACATACCACCTTCACTGTGGTGTGTGTGTCTCACTGTGTGTGTAGTCTGCTGCTTCACTGTGGTGTGTGTGTGTGTGTGTGTTTCAGTCCAATGCCAAGCTGAAGCTGGTGAGGAGCCTGGCGGTGTGTGAGGAGTCATCAGGTCCGTTCTGTACTGACGGACCTCCAGACATTATCCAACTCCACATCAGCTGTCCCTCGGACAAGGAGGAGGAGAAGTCTTCTAAGGATGACTATGAGAACGAGGATGAGGAGGAGAAGAACAGGACTCCACGCAAGATGCTGTCACGAGGTAAGATGGGGGGAAAATGCTGAAGAGGATTCATTCGAGTAGCAAAGAGGGGCAGACCCAGCTGATGGGAAACGGATAGATGTGTGTGTGTGTGTTACCATTTTTGGAGCCATGTCAAGCATCCTGTCTTCTGTGTCTCCCTTCCGCCAGACTCCAGCCAGGAGTACACAGACTCCACTGGCATCGACGTGCACGACTTCCTGGTCAACACACTGAAAAACAACCCCAGGTAAACGCACACACGCACGCACGCACGCACGCACGCACGCACGCACGCACGAACACACACACACACACACACACACACACACACACACACACACACACACACACACACACACACACACACACACACACACACACACAAAATCTTCGTTACGGAAGGGGAGACCTCCTATCACAGCACTCAACGGATGGAAATGGATTGAGAAACTCTTAAGAGCAGAATCTTAACTGTAGATCAGCTTGGGGATTCATGTTTTTTTGCACACATTTCTCATTGAGCTACATCAATGCATGATAGTCATGGTAGTCCATGTTAAGCAGAAATATTTCAAGTTAGCATTGGTCTCTAAGCTAATTGAACCAGCTAGCCTAACCCTGTGGTGGTCTGGACTGTGTTTATTAGGTGCTCATCCTGTCTCTGAGGATGAATTGGGAAAGGAGTCACTGGGGTGAATGGAATGAGCAGATGGCACTCAGATTGTCCTGCCACAGTCTCACTCCCTCCTCTGTCTCCTCTCCTCTCTCTCCCCTCTCCTCTCTATTGCTCTCCACTCTCTCCCCTTTCTCCCCTCTCCTCTCTCTCGCTCTCCCCTCTCTCCTCTCTCCCCTCTCTCCCTTCTCTCTCGCTCTTCCCTCCCTCTCCCCCCTCTCTCTCTTTCCCCCCTCTCTCTCTCTCTCTCTCTCTCTCTCCACCTCTCTCTCCTCTCTCTTTCTCTCCTCTCTCTCCACTCTCTCCCCTCTTTCTCTCTACCCGCTCTCTCTCCTCTCTCTCTCTCCCTTTCTCGCCCCCCTCTCTCCTCTCTCCCCTTTCTCGCCCCCCTCTCTCTTTCCTCTCTCCTCTCTTTCTCCCCTCTCTCTCCACTCTCTCCCCTCTTTCTCTCTCCCCACTCTCTCTCTCTCTCTCTCTCTCTCCCCTCTCCTCTCTCCCCCCGCTCTCTCCCCTCTTTCTCTCTCCCCTCTTTCTCTCTCCCCTCTCTCCAACAGGGATCGAATGATGCTGATGAAACTAGAACAAGATATCCTGGAGTTCATTAATGATGACAAGTGAGTGAGAAATGGCACCCTATTCCCTATATAGGCTCTTGTCTAAAGTAGTGCCCTATATAGGGGATAGGGTGCCACGTGGAACGTATCCACATTCCATACCGCTACTTTACTCCGGTATATGTATAATGGGATAAACATAGGGATTGTACTCTAGTTGGTATATCAGTATGGTGTATTTGGCTGCCTGGGACTCTGGGATGGTGTCATCACCCTCATCTGAAGTTTATTTTGTTGTATTTCAAATGTAAATCGGTCCCGTCTCTAACAGTTTGACTAACAATTTCATTTTGTTTTAGAAAAGGGTAAGAGTCCACATCTAAGAGAGAGACACTGTATTACCACTTAAGTATCATCACTAGATGGTTCATCTCCATGTTTATCCCTCCAGTAACCAGGACACGTTGTTTATCCCTCCAGTAACCAGGACACGTTGTTTATCCCTCCAGTAACCAGGACACGTTGTTTATCCCTCCAGTAACCAGGACACGTTGTTTATCCCTCCAGTAACCAGGACATGTTGTTTATCCCTCCAGTAACCAGGACATGTTGTTTATCCCTCCAGTAACCAGGACACGTTGTTTATCCCTCCAGTAACCAGGACATGTTGTTTATCCCTCCAGTAACCAGGACACGTTGTTTATCCCTCCAGTAACCAGGACATGTTGTTTATCCCTCCAGTAACCAGGACACGTTGTTTATCCCTCCAGTAACCAGGACATGTTGTTTATCCCTCCAGTAACCAGGACACGTTGTTTATCCCTCCAGTAACCAGGACACGTTGTTTATCCCTCCAGTAACCAGGACACGTTGTTTATCCCTCCAGTAACCAGGACACGTTGTTTATCCCTCCAGTAACCAGGACATGTTGTTTATCCCTCCAGTAACCAGGACATGTTGTTTAGCCCTCCAGTAACCAGGACCCTCCAGTAACCAGGACATGTTGTTTATCCCTCCAGTAACCAGGACATGTTGTTTATCCCTCCAGTAACCAGGACATGTTGTTTATCCCTCCAGTAACCAGGACTGTTGTTTATCCCTCCAGTAACCAGGACACGTTTATCCCTCCAGTAACCAGGACACGTTGTTTATCCCTCCAGTAACCAGGACACTGTTTATCCCTCCAGGAACCATGTTGTTTATCCCTCCAGTAACCAGGACATGTTGTCCCTCCAGTAACCTACAGGAGACCATGTGTTTATCCCTCCAGAACTAAGTTGTTTATCCCTCCAGTAACCAGGACATGTTGTTTATCCCTCCAGTAACCAACTCCCCAGATGAGGTACCACCGCATGCTGCCATGTGCCTACTTTGGCATGGAACGTAGACCAGACTGGCAAGGCCGTCATCATCAACAAGACTGGCAACACACGCATGTGAGTGGGAGACAGATAGAACTGAGGAGACCATGTGTAGAACTAAGGAGACCATGTGTAGAACTAAGGAGACCATGTGTAGAACTAAGGAGGCCATGTGTAGAACTTAGGAGACCATGTGTAGAACTAAGGAGACCATGTGTAGAACTAAGGAGGCCATGTGTAGAACTAAGGAGGCCATGTTTAGAACTTAGGAGACCATGTGTAGAACTTAGGAGACCATGTGTAGAACTTAGGAGACCATGTGTAGAACTTAGGAGGCCATGTGTAGAACTAAGGAGGCCATGTGTAGAACTAAGGAGACCATGTGTAGAACTAAGGAGGCCATGTGTAGAACTTAGGAGACCATGTGTAGAACTTAGGAGACCATGTGTAGAACTTAGGAGACCATGTGTAGAACTAAGGAGACCATGTGTAGAACTTAGGAGACCATGTGTAGAACTTAGGAGACCATGTGTAGAACTTAGGAGACCATGTGTAGAACTTAGGAGGCCATGTGTAGAACTAAGGAGACCATGTGTAGAACTAAGGAGGCCATGTGTAGAACTAAGGAGACCATGTGTAGAACTTAGGAGACCATGTGTAGAACTTAGGAGACCATGTGTAGAACTAATGAGACCATGTGTAGAACTGAGGAGGCCATGTGTAGAACTTAGGAGGCCATGTGTAGAACTTAGGAGGCCATGTGTAGAACTAAGGAGACCATGTGTAGAACTAAGGAGGCCATGTGTAGAACTTAGGAGACCATGTGTAGAACTAAGGAGACCATGTGTAGAACTTAGGAGGCCATGTGTAGAACTTAGGAGGCCATGTGTAGAACTAAGGAGGCCATGTGTAGAACTGAGGAGACCATGTGTAGAACTTAGGAGGCCATGTGTAGAACTTAGGAGGCCATGGTATGCAGGTACCATGGTAATATCACCGTACCAAAACGTCATGATACTTCTTATACCGACATTTTAGAGTACCGTAATACCGTTTTAAATGATACTACCAAATGTTTCAGCCCTGTCGATCTAAGGAACCTTCTGTCTCTGGTTTTATAAAATGTTTATACGTTCAGTTGAATTGAAACAACAGCCTCCAAGCAACAGTCTCTTGTATGTTCAGGTCCAATCATATCCACTTCACTTTCATGTGCATATCACGTGTGGCAGCTGTGATCAGCCATCCTCTTCCTCTACCTGCCCTCACTCACCTGCATCTCTCAGCTTCCTCTACCTGCCCTCACTCACCTGCATCTCTCAGCATCCTCTACCAGCCCTCACTCACCTGCATCTCTCAGCATCCTCTACCAGCCCTCGCTCACCTGCATCTCTCAGCTTCCTCTACCAGCCCTCACTCACCTGCATCTCCAGCCCTCACTCACCTGCATCTCTCAGCATCCTCTACCAGCCCTCACTCACCTGCATCTCTCAGCATCCTCTACCAGCCCTCACTCACCTGCATCTCTCAGCATCCTCTACCAGCCCTCACTCACCTGCATCTCTCAGCATCCTCTACCAGCCCTCACTCACCTGCATCTCTCCTCACTGCATCTCTCAGCTTCCTCCTCACCTGCATCTCTCAGCATCCTCTACCAGCCCTCACTCACCTGCATCTCTCAGCATCCTCTACCAGCCCTCACTCACCTGCATCTCTCAGCATCCTCTACCAGCCCTCGCTCACCTGCATACCAGCATCCCCTCAGCCCTCACCTGCATCTCTCAGCATCCTCTACCAGCCCTCACTCACCTGCATCTCTCAGCATCCTCTACCAGCCCTCACTCACCTGCATCTCTCAGCATCCTCTACCAGCCCTCACTCACCTGCATCTCTCAGCATCCTCTACCAGCCCTCACTCACCTGCATCTCTCAGCATCCTCTACCAGCCCTCGCTCACCTGCATCTCTCAGCATCCTCTACCAGCCCTCACTCACCTGCATCTCTCAGCATCCTCTACCAGCCCTCACTCACCTGCATCTCTCAGCATCCTCTACCAGCCCTCACTCACCTGCATCTCTCAGCATCCTCTACCAGCCCTCACTCATCCTGCATCTCTCAGCATCCTCTACCAGCCCTCAGCCCTCACCTGCATCTCTCAGCATCTCTCAGCATCCTCTACCAGCCCTCACTCACCTGCATCTCTCAGCATCCTCTACCAGCCCTCACTCGCCTGCATCTCTCAGCATCCTCTACCAGCCCTCACTCACCTGCATCTCTCAGCATCCTCTACCAGCCCTCACTCACATGCATCTCTCAGCATCCTCTCCCAGCCCTCACTCACCTGCATCTCTCAGCAGCATCACTCACCTGCATCTCTCAGCATCCCTACTAGCCCTCAGTCACATGCATCTCTCAGCATCCTCTACCAGCCCTCACTCACATGCATCTCTCAGCATCCTCTACCAGCCCTCACTCACATGCATCTCTCAGCATCCTCTACCAGCCCTCAGTCACCTGCATCTCTCAGCATCCTCTACCAGCCCTCACTCACCTGCATCTCTCAGCATCCTCTACTAGCCCTCAGTCACATGCATCTCTCAGAATCCTCTACCAGCCCTCACTCACCTGCATCTCTCAGCATCCTCTACCAGCCCTCACTCACATGCATCTCTCAGCATCCTCTACCAGCCCTCACACAGCCCTCATCTCTCTGGTTACTATTCCTGGTCATCTATTCCTCCATCAGTTGTGTAAATATAATTTCTCCGTGATGGCGAGGGGTGACGCAGACCCTGATGGGTCTTCTGGAGTTACATTTGGAGCAGCGTGTGGAGTTGGCAGTGTTTCATCACCTGTTATAACAATGAGCACAGACCAGTCTGAGTAGACTGTGAAAGTTCACTGTCATGTAGCCTCTGCGTGTCAGAGAGTGAAAGGCCTGCAGTTTTTACAGCAAAGAAAACTGATTGTTTCTAGTCTAAACAGTTCTATAATAATGACCCATGTTACCAGGTCTTGTTTCTAGTCTAAACAGTTCTATAATAATGACCCATGTTACCAGGTCTTATTTCTAGTCTAAACAGTTCTATAATAATGACCCATGTTACCAGGTCTTGTTTCTAGTCTAAACAGTTCTATAATAATGACCCATGTTACCAGGTCTTGTTTCTAGTCTAAACAGTTATATAATAATGACCCATGTTACCAGGTCTTGTTGCTAGTCTAATCAGTTATATAATAATGACCCATGTTACCAGGTCTTGTTTCTAGTCTAAACAGTTAACTCTTTTTCTTTCCAGCGGGATTTGCCTTTTATATAATTTCACAAATCATGTCGCGTGCTGCTTTAAACTAGTCCCGGGTCACTAATTATTGGTTTGATAACAATCAACATAGTTCAGTCACTTTACCTAGCTAGCTAACTATCTGGTAACTTGACCGTAGGTCTAAGCAAATTTTATTGGCACTGAAAGATAGGAAAAGGGTCTGCTACTCATGAAATGTGATTCATATAGTTGTGATTCATATAGTTGTGATTCATATGATGTGATTCTTATAGGTGTTATTCATATAGGTGTGATTCTTATAGGTGTGATTCATATAGGTGTGATTCTTATAGGTGTGATTCATATAGGTGTGATTCATATAGGTGTGATTCATATAGGTGTGATTTATATAGGTGTGATTCTTATAGGTGTGGTTCATATAGGTGTGATTCATATAGGTGTGATTCATATAGGTGTGATTCTTATAGGTGTGATTCATATAGGTGTGATTCTTATAGGTGTGATTCATATAGGTGTGATTCATATAGGTGTGATTCATATAGGTGTGATTCATATAGGTGTGATTCATATAGGTGTGATTCATATAGGTGTGATTCATATAGGTGTGATTATATAGGTGTGATTCATATAGGTGTGATTCATATAGGTGTGATTCATATAGGTGTGATTTATATAGGTGTGATTTATATAGGTGTGATTCATATAGGTGTGATTTATATAGGTGTGATTCATATAGGTGTGATTTATATAGGTGTGATTCATATAGGTGTGATTTATATAGGTGTGATTCATATAGGTGTGATTCATACAGGTGTGATTCATACAGGTGTTATTCATACAGGTGTGATTCATACAGGTATGCTTCTTATAGGTATGCTTCTTATAGGTGTGATTCATACAGGTGTGGTTCATACAGGTGTGGTTCATATAGGTGTGATTCATATAGGTGTGATTCATATAGGTGTGATTCATATAGGTGTGATTCAAATCGGTGTGCTTCATATAGGCCTAATGGAAGCCTAAATTATATCAAAAATATTTACATTTTTGGTGCTGCTTAAATTGTCTTTGGTGCCTAACGTTTTAAAATTTGGGAGCAGCGTGTGTTTGTGGGAGCAGCGTGTGTTTGTGGGAGCAGCGTGTGTTTGTGGGAGCAGCGTGTGTGTGTGTGTGTGTGTGTGTGTGTGTGTGTGTGTGTGTGTGTGTGTGTGTGTGTGTGTGTGTGTGTGTGTGTGTGTGTGTGTGTGTGTGTGTGTGTTAGAAAAGGAGACCGCGGGAGTGTGTGGCCTTTGCCAATATGAGCAAATCAGCCATTCTATGCAGTATTTTATTATACACCGAAAAGTGTGAAGTTAAATTCAATGTGTTGTATTGAGTAGAAGTGTGAATTTCAGTGACAGATTTTTGCATAGCACATTGCGCAGAACATTTAGAAAATGTGAACAAGCGCCCCGGGGGACAGGTTGAACAGCACGCTAGGCAACACATGTTCCCCTCATGGTACTACTTGGTATCGTGGTACTACTTGGTATCGTGGTACTACTTGGTATCGTGGTACTACTTGGTATCGTTGTACTACTTGGTATCGTGATACTCATTGGTATCGTGGTACTTGGCCTGGTATCGTATCGTTAGTAAAATGTTGGTATCGTTACAAAACTAGTCCTAACAAGATTTTCTGAATAGTTTTTTTTCTTCAGCCCAGAGCAGAGGTTCTCAGAGCATATCAAGGATGAGAGGAACACGGATTTCCAGAAGAAGTTTATCCTCAAGAGAGACGACGCCAGTATGGACAAGGACGATAATCAGGTCATTAGTCCCTTTTTTTATTCTTCACTGTTGCTTTCTATTACTTAAATACTTAACAGTTAATTATACTTAACAGTTCTGATTCACAGATTCTTCATACATGTTATTTGTAGCTGTTTTTACCTGTCTTTGTAGAACACGAGGATACGATATATGAGAAGGCTGAATGTAATATATCCTGTTGACGATTATCTGAGTATATAAATCTCTCTCACAATATTTTAATATTTTAACTTCCTGAGAAGATGCTCTGAATAGTATTCGGTGAATACCACTTCTTGTCCAATGATGTTTACTGATCACACCCCTTCTTCCTCTTGTCCAATCGCAGATCCGCGTGCCGCTGTCGGACGGGCGGCGCAGCAAATCCATAGAGGAGAGGGAGGAGGAGTATCAGAGAGTACGAGACCGGATCTTTTCCCGAGAAGTAAGTGGTGGAGGATAGGAGATGCTCTTAGGCACAGAACTAGGATCAGTTTACCCTCACCAAATCGGGACATTAAGCATCGTATGGGGTAGCGCACACAACTGACCCAAGTTCAGCGGATCTGGCTCCCGAGGGGCTCAGCGGTCAAAGGTACTACATCTCAGTGCTCGAGGCGTCGCTACAGACACCCTGGTTCGATCCTGGGCTGTATCACAACCGGCCGTGATCGGGAGTCCCATAGGGCGGCACACAATTTGGCCTAGCGTCTTCCAGTTTAGGGGAGGGTTTGGCCGGGGTAGGCCGTCATTGTAAATAAGAATTTGTTTTTAACTGACTTGCCCAGTTTAATAAATGTCTCAGGGCAACTCTGGTCGGGCTCAACAGTTGGGGATGGGGATGGACAGTTGGAGATGGGGATGGACAGTTGGGGATGGACAGTTGGGGATGGACAGTTGGGGATGGACAGTTGGGGATGGACAGTTGGGGATGGACAGTTGGAGATGGGGATGGACAGTTGGGGATGGACAGTTGGGGATGGGGATGGATAGTTGGGGATGGATAGTTGGGGATGGACAGTTGGGGATGGATAGTTGGGGATGGGGACAGTTGGGGATGGACAGTTGGGGATGGGATGGATAGTTGGGGATGGACAGTTGGGGATGGATAGTTGGGGATGGACAGTTGGGGATGGACAGTTGGGGATGGATAGTTGGGGATGGATAGTTGGGGATGGACAGTTGGGGATGGACAGTTGGGGATGGACAGTTGGGGATGGACAGTTGGGGATGGGGATGGATAGTTGGGGATGGATAGTTGGGGATGGACAGTTGGGGATGGATAGTTGGGGATGGATAGTTGGGGATGGACAGTTGGGGATGGATAGTTGGGGATGGACAGTTGGGGAGGGGATGGATAGTTGGGGATGGATAGTTGGGGATGGGGTAGGATAGTTGGGGAGGGATAGTTGGGGATGAACGGTTGGGGATGGACAG
This sequence comes from Oncorhynchus keta, assembly GCF_023373465.1. NCBI lineage: Eukaryota > Metazoa > Chordata > Actinopteri > Salmoniformes > Salmonidae > Oncorhynchus > Oncorhynchus keta. The sequence goes on along the minus strand of NC_068430.1, from coordinate 9,555,713 downwards.
TTGGGGATGGACAGTTGGGGATGGATAGTTGGGGATGGATAGTTGGATGGGGATGGACAGTTGGGGATGGACAGTTGGGGATGGATAGTTGGGGATGGATAGTTGGGGATGGATAGTTGGGGATGGGGATGGATAGTTGGGGATGGATAGTTGGGGATGGGGATGGATAGTTGGGGATGGATAGTTGGGGATGGGGATGGATAGTTGGGGATGGATAGTTGGGGATGGGGATGGATAGTTGGGGATGGGGATGGATAGATGGGGATGGACAGTTGGGGATGGATAGTTGGGGATGGGGATGGATAGATGGGGATGGATAGTTGGGGATGGATAGTTGGGGATGGATAGTTGGGGATGGGGACAGTTGGGGATGGACAATTGGGGATGGATAATTGGGGATGGATAGTTGGGGATGGATAGATGGGGATGGATAGTTGGGGATGGATAGTTGGGGATGGGGATGGATAGTTGGGGATGGATAGTTGGGGGATGGGGATGGACAGATGGGGATGGACAGTTGGGGATGGGGATGGACAGTTGGGGATGGATAGTTGGGGATGGGGATGGATAGTTGGGGATGGACAGTTGGGGATGGACAGTTGGGGATGGACAGTTGGGGATGGATAGTTGGGGATGGATAGTTGGGGATGGATAGTTGGGGATGGATAGTTGGGGATGGATAGTTGGGGATGGACAGTTGGGGATGGATAGTTGGGGATGGATAGTTGGGGATGGACAGTTGGGGATGGACAGTTGGGGATGGACAGTTGGGGATGGACAGTTGGGGATGGACAGTTGGGGATGGACAGTTGGGGATGGATAGTTGGGGATGAACGGTTGGGGATGAACGGTTGGGGATGGACAGTTGGGGATGGACAGTTGGGGATGGACAGTTGGGGATGGACAGTTGGGGATGAACGGTTGGGGATGAACAGTTGGGGATGGACAGTTGGGGATGGACAGTTGGGGATGGACAGTTGGGGATGGACAGTTGGGGATGGACAGTTGGGGATGAACAGTTGGGGATGGACAGTTGGGGATGGACAGTTGGGGATGGACAGTTGGGGATGGATAGTTGGGGATGGATAGTTGGGGATGGGGATGGATAGTTGGGGATGGATAGTTGGGGATGGGGATGGATAGTTGGGGATGGACAGTTGGGGATGGATGGATGGGGATGGACAGTTGGGGATGGGGATGGACAGTTGGGGATGGATAGTTGGGGATGGATAGTTGGGGATGGATAGTTGGGGATGGACAGTTGGGGATGGACAGTTGGGGATGGGGATGGATAGTTGGGGATGGGGTGGACAGTTGGGGATGGGGATATATAGTTGGGGATGAGGATGGATAGTTGGGGATGGATAGTTGGGGATGAGGATGGATAGTTGGGGATGGGGATGGATAGTTGGGGATGGATAGATGGGGATGGATAGTTGGGGATGAGGATGGATAGTTGGGGATGGGGATGGATAGTTGGGGATGGGGATGGGGGATGGGGATGGATAGTTGGGGATGGGGATGGACAGTGGGGATGGATAGTTGGGGATGGACAGTTGGGGATGAGGATGGATAGTTGGGGATGGACAGTTGGGGATGAGTTGGGGATGGATGATAGTTGGGGAGTTGGGGATGAGAGATGGGGGATGGGGATGGACAGTTGGGGATGAGGATGGATAGTTGGGGATGGACAGTTGGGGATGAGGATGGATAGTTGGGGATGGACAGTTGGGGATGGGGATGGATAGTTGTACTTAACTTGTTTTCCACTGTGTTCTATTATCCACTGTTTTAACCAGAAGTTCATTTTAATAACGTAATGGTGGAATAGAGTAAGAAGGCAGAGTAAATAAGTTATGTCCATATTCTTGGAGGTCACGAGTGAACCTTGGTTAAGTTTTGGAATAATAACAATATGTTCTCAATAAGCTACTTGGTCAAATGAAAGCTATTAAATAAACATATTTCTGGGACCAACAAGCTTCAGCTATTGGTAATTTACAGGTGTCTCTTTCCTTTTCAGTCCTCTCAAAATGGATACATCAACGACAACAGGTAAGTTCACAGTAGCTCCCAGTAACAGTATGCATCACAGTGGAGAGTTGAATGTGTGTACTTGTGAAGGGGACCCCTAGAGTACGGGGTTAGTCTCCAGCCAGTATCGTCCCTTAGGTGTGTAGGAGAGGCAGTCCGGGCGGCCTGGTCACAGCAAAGCCCCCTAAACCTGTTCTAAACCCCCTGGCACCATAAAATTACACCACCAAGTTATGTTGAGATGTTTTTGAAGAGATCTAATAATTCTGGCAATATATCATCAGTTTCAAGCCCCAACCTTTGGGTTTGCTAAGTTTGAATGTTGTGTTGAACTGACAATAGTTTTCCACATGTAGTCCAAAGCACAACAAAAGTACATCTTTCAACCCCTCTCCCTTTCTAACGATGATTGTTAAACCAATGTGTTTGAGAGACAAAAAGAAGTGAACTTTGTTCCCTGTTTTAAAAAATACATGTTTTTTTACTGTCAACATTTCTGCTCTGTGTGCATGCTCTTTTCTGGGCTGGGGCTTGGATACAGTGCAACACTGTTACAAATGGTCGCTCCCTATCCCTCCCCTTGGTCCTTTCCCCCTCAGTGTTGGCGTGTCTGAAGGTCAAGACAGGTTTAAACAGTGGTAACATTTTCACCATACCAGAGGTAGGGAATGAATTGAGAACGGCTGTTCCAAAACCTTCATGGCCCCTTCTCCTATACCCACCCAGTAACCCCGGCTCTCCAATCTCTCCCTCCACTGTCCCCCAACAGACTTTCCCCTGAAGGCTACTCCTCTACCTCTCAAAAGAGGAGGCAGATCTTTAGGTACTGACACATCCGTGTGACGTGTGACTGTAGCAGTCTGTGATTGTGTTGCCATGCCGTTCTACCCCCCTGTCTAGTTGTAATTTGATATGACTGACTGATTGTGTGCGTCCAGAAATTGCACCTTATTCCCTACTTAGTGCGTTTAGGGTGGTTGGGTTGCCATTTCAGACCTTAGCCACTGAATGTTGGTGTTGTGGGTTGGCTCAGAGCACCACCTATGGCATGGCTGCTTTGTTTTGTTTTTTTTGGGGGGGGGGAGACAGGGTACTACTTATTATCCCTCAGTCAACATCCTCCATGATCTCTGTTTCTGTTGATCTGGTTTTCTATCTCCCTCTTCATCTTTGCTCTACTACTTGAACAGTAGTTGTCTCTACTACTGTCTGTAGTGTCCTGAGGATAGATCTACTACTACTGTCTGTGGTGTCTTGAGGATAGATCTACTACTACTGTCTGTAGTGTCCTGAGGATAGATCTACTACTACTGTCTGTGGTGTCCTGAGGATAGGTCTACTACTACTGTCTGTGGTGTCCTGAAGATGGATCTACTGCTACTTTCTGTGGTGTCCTGAGGATAGATCTACTACTACTGTCTGTGGTGTCCTGAGGATAGATCTACTACTACTGTCTGTGGTGTCCTGAAGATAGATCTACTACTACTGTCTGTGGTGTCCTGAAGATAGATCTACTACTACTGTCTGTGGTGTCCTGAAGATAGATCTACTACTACTGTCTGTGGTGTCCTGAGGATAGATCTACTACTACTGTATGTGGTGTCCTGAGGATAGATCTACTACTACTGTCTGTGGTGTCCTGAAGATGGATCTACTACTACTGTCTGTGGTGTCCTGAAGATGGATCTACTGCTACTTTCTGTGGTGTCCTGAAGATGGATCTACTACTACTGTCTGTGGTGTCCTGAAGATGGATCTACTACTACTGTCTGTGGTGTCCTGAAGATGGATCTACTACTACTCTCTGTGGTGTCCTGAAGATGGATCTACTACTACTGTCTGTGGTGTCCTGAAGATGGATCTACTACTACTCTCTGTGGTGTCCTGAAGATGGATCTGCTGCTACTCTCTGTGGTGTCCTGAAGATGGATCTGCTGCTACTCTGTCCTAAAGAGAGATGCAGTAACACTACTATCACATGTATCATTACCACGGTGAATTATTGTCATTTGTGTTTGTGTCAATTAGTCCCATAAGGGACGGGTTGCCAATTTGTCAATTTGACTCAAAAATAACATTTAATTAATTCATCATCAGATCTTTTGTGTTGGTTGTGATCGGTGATTCTGTTTGTACCACAGCTGTGACGCGTACTAACTGAAATGTCATTAGCCGACTGACCTCAGTAATGTTGAAAAGAGGGGTTTGGGGTTCAGTGCCAATAGTTCAACAGACGAGCGATTGCATAATCACGTCTCACTAAATTGAGACTTTACTGTCCCTTTTTCGCTTGTGTTGTCTTAGTGCAAATCCTACATTGTGTGTGTGGAGATGATGATTCATAGGTAATTCAGTATTCTCCTCTCCTCCTGACAATGTTTACCATGTCACATATACAGTAGAAACATATAGGTATTATTTACGTAATTGTATTTTGTAGGGGGGAAATGCTAATGAAATCTAAAGTGCAACATTTTTTTTAGGGAACATTTATTGTGACAGAACATCTCCCCCTGTGTTGGATGGAGAGAGTGTCGTGTTTTGAAACAGGAGAGAATGTCGTGATTTTAAAAGCAGGATCTCGCTCTCGCTCATCTTTGTCTGCACAGTGTGAGCGAGCTACCACCCTACCTTTCTTTTCTTAAAATAGGCGGTGGAAGCTGGGAGGCAGGGAGGCGGGACAGATGAATAGGAAGGAGGCGGGGAGAGAGGTGGGGAGAGGGGCAGGAAGAGGGGTGGGGAGAGGGGTGGGGGAGAGGGGCGGGGAGGAAGAGAGAGGTGGGGAGAGAGGTGGGGAGAGGGGGGGGAGAGGTGGGGAGAGGGGTGGGGAGGGGCGGGAAGAGGTGGGGAGAGGGGTGGGGGAGAGGTGGGGAGAGGGGTGGGGAGAGAGGTGGGAGAGGGGCTGGAAGAGAGGTGGGGAGAGGGGTGGGGAGAGGGGCAGGAGAGAGGTGGGGAGAGAGGCAGGAAGAGAGGTGGGGAGAGGGACAGGAAGAGAGGTGGGGAGAGGGGCAGGAAGAGGTGGGGAGAGGGGCAGGGAGGTGGGGAGAGGGGTGGGGAGAGGGGCAGGAAGAGGTGGGGAGAGAGGCAGGGAGAGAGGTGGGGAGAGGGGCAGGAAGAGGTGGGGAGAGGGGCAGGAAGAGAGGTGGGGAGAGGGGCAGGAGAGGTGGGGAGAGGGGCAGGAAGAGAGGTGGGGAGAGAGGCAGGAAGAGAGGTGGGGAGAGGGGCAGGGAGAGAGGGGGGGAGAGGGGCAGGGAGAGAGGTGGGGAGAGGGGAGGAAGAGAGGTGGGGAGAGGGGCAGGAAGAGAGGTGGGGAGAGGGGCAGGAGAGAGGTGGGGAGAGGGGCAGGAAGAGAGGTGGGGAGAGGGGCAGGAAGAGAGGTGGGGAGAGGGCAGGAAGAGAGGTGGGGGAGAGGGGCGGGGAGAGAGGTGGGAGAGAGGTGGGGAGAGAGGTGGGGAGAGGGGCAGGAGAGAGGTGGGGAGAGGGGCAGGAGAGAGAGGTGGGGAGAGAGGCAGGGAGAGAGGTGGGGAGAGGGGCAGGGAGAGAGGCGGGGAGAGAGGTGGGGAGAGGGGCAGGGAGAGAAAAAAACGAGAGACTGGGAGAGAAAGAGGCAGGGAGAACGCCTAAAATAGCTCATCCATTAATTACTGTTTCTCTGAAATATTTATCACCTACTGCTATGTTCAAACAGATTTACACCACCAATCATTTCTACCTTTTTGTCTCCTCATATCTGATATTATAAGGATATTCCCTGGCTTTTGTTTTGGTTCTATTTCAATCTTCTGTCCTAGGCTACCTCAGTCATTTCTCTGAATATCTAGAACAGACAGGTTTAGCTGATCTGGTTATTTTGCGTACCTGTGTTGTCTTTAAGTGGTGTAGCTTGCTATTAGGGCATGTTTATTCCCATCAAATAGGTAACTAGGGTATTCTGCAGTCAGAGCACTCCACTGTAATTCACTTGAGTTGTATTTTCCCTTTGTTTAGTCAGAAATCCAAGCATTTTTTGTCCGCATTTTAAGTCATAAGTCTGTCACCACATTACCCTCACAAACCTGCATTTGTCAGGCTTTTTGTTCAGTGCAATGCCATATCATCCATATTTGATGACGTTAGAACAAACGAAAAGTATATAAACATGGTGACAGTGAGCGACAAAGCTGTAGTTTTGGAGGTAATGGGAAGTAGATAGCCTCCTGGTCGCTGCTAGTGACATTCTAATAACGGTGCTGCTGTCGCTCAGCCTACTGCTGCTGTCGCTCAGCCTACTGCTGCTGACGGTAGGGGGGGGTATGTGTGTAACTCCATAGTGACGGTAGGGGGTATGTGTGTAACTCCATAGTGACGGTAGGGGGGTATGTGTGTAACTCCATAGTGACGGTAGGGGGTATGTGTGTAACTCCATAGTGACGGTAGGGGGGTATGTGTGTAACTCCATAGTGACGGTAGGGGGTATGTGTGTAACTCCATAGTGACGGTAGGGGGGTATGTGTGTAACCCCATAGTGACGGTAGGGGGGTATGTGTAACCCCATAGTGACGGTGTGGGGTATGTGTGTAACTCCATAGTGACGGTGTGTGGGGGTATGTGTGTAACTCCATAGTGATGGTAGGGGGGGTATGTGTGTAACTCCATAGTGACGGTAGGGGGTATGTGTGTAACTCCATAGTGACGGTAGGGGGGTATGTGTGTAACTCCATAGTGACGGTAGGGGGGTATGTGTGTAACCCCATAGTGACGGTAGGGGGGTATAGTGTGTAACTCCATAGTGAACAGAGGATGTGTGTCTGTGTACTCTGCGTGTGTACTCTGCGTGTGTACTCTGCGTGTGTGGGTGTGTGTGTGTACTCTGTGTCTCTATGTACTCTGTGTCTCTGTGTGTGTACTCTGCGTGGTGGTACTCTGGGGGTATGTGTGTAACTCCATAGTGACGGTGGGGGGGTTATGTGTGTAACTCCATAGTGACGGTAGTGGGGGGGGGTATGTGTGTAAATCCATAGTGACGTTATGAGGGGGGATGTGTGTAAATCCATAGTGACGGTAGGGGGGGGGTATGTGTGTGACTCGATAGTGACGGTAGGGGGGTATGTGTGTAACTCCATAGTGACGGTAGGGGGGTATGTGTGTGACTCCATAGTGACGGTATGGGGGGGTATGTGTGTAACTCCATAGTGACGGTAGGGGGTATGTGTGTAACTCCATAGTGACGGTAGGGGGGTATGTGTGTAACTCCATAGTGACGGTAGGGGGGTATGTGTGTAACTCCATAGTGACGGTAGGGGGGTATGTGTGTAACTCCATAGTGAACAGGGGATGTGTGTCTGTGTACTCTGCGTGTGTACTCTGTGTGTGTGTACTCTGTGTCTCTGTGTGTGTACTCTGTGTGTACTCTGTGTGTGTGTGTGTTTGTACTCTGTGTGTGTGTGAGTGTACTCTGTGTACTCTGTGTGTGTGTACTCTGTGTTTGTGTGTGAGTGTACTCTGTGTACTCTGCGTGTGTGTGAGTGTACTCTGTGTCTCTGTGTGTGTACTCTGCGTGTGTGTGTACTCTGTGTAGTACGTGTTGCATTCTGACCAGACCTCTAGCGCATATTGATTTTTGTCCTCCCACACCAAACGCTATCTGGACATGCAGGTTGAAATGTCCAAATAAACTATATTCATTTTGGGGACAGGTCGAAAAGCGTGAACCATTTATGGCAATTTTAGCTAGCTAGCTTGGTGTTGCTAGCTCATTTGTCCTATTTAGCAAGCTTGCTGTTTTTTGCTAATTTGTCCTGGAATATAAACATTGGGTTTGTTATTTTACCTGAAATGCACAAGGTCCTCTACTCCGACAATTAATCCACAGATAAAATGTTAAACTGTTTTTCTAGTAATCTCTCCTCCTTCAGGCTTCTTCTTCTTCTTGTTTGGACTTTATATGGCGGTTGACAACCAACTTTAAGGTGCTTTACCACCTCCAACTGGACTGGAGTGTGGGCCTCAGTTCGTCTTTCAATCACCCACGTGTTTATATGCTCCTAAAAACCAATGAGGAGATGGGAGAGGCGGGACTTGCAGCGCTAGTATAGTTTCTATAGGAACAGAGACCAATGACCAATATGTGGTGCTCTTTGTTTCTGCATTTTATTCATGACAAATGTACAGTGTTAAGATATACAAATTGACCCAAGTTCTATTTTAGAGCCTGGCAGTGCAGAAGCTCGTTGACGCTCGCGACCAGTGTGGTTGCTATGATCTGAATAACATGTATGTGTCCGTGTATTTTACTGTGCGCGCGGTGTGGGTAGCATGTTACTCCTGGTGTCCCATTGTAAAGGAAAACCTCTTTATGGCTGTGTTGTATTTCCAGAATGGACCTGTTGTTGCCTTGGCACTCAGTCAGGATCTGTACTTTATTCAATGTACTCCTGTCTTCTTTTTCACCTCGGTGTTGATTGGATGAAACATCAGGGGGTCTGCATGTGTGTTTCTCTGTGATGTGGGTGGCAGTTTGGTGAATGTCCTGTACACTACAGGGGTGTGGCTCGGTTGATTGCCCAATGTTCTGGTTGATTTATTTACCGGTCAGCCAACATCTTTGTGTTTTGGTTTGTTGAATGCCCCATGTTCTCCTCACATGTCAAGGTGTTGTTCTTAACCTGATCACCCTCTGTCTCCACTTCTCTGTTCCTCTCTCATCTCTCTCTCTCTCTCTCTCTCTCTCTCTCTCTCTCTCTCTCTCTCTCTCTCTCTCCTCTCTGTGTGTGTTCCTCTCTGTGTGTGTTCCTCTCTCTCTGTGTCTCTCTCTCTCTGTGTGTTCCTTTCTCTCTGTTTCTCTCTCTCTACCTCTGTTCCTCCCTCTCTCTCTCTCTACCTCTGTTCCTCCCTCTCTCTCTCTCCACCTCTGTTCCTCTCTCTCTCTCTCTCCACCTCTGTTCCTCTCTCTCTCTCTCTCTCTCTCTCTCTCTCTCTCTCTCTCTCTCTCTCTCTCTCTCTCTCTCTCTCTCTCTCTCCACCTCTGTTCCTCCCGCTCTCTCTCCCTCCCTCTCTCTCTCTCCACCTCTGTTGCTCTTTCTTTCTCTCCCTAACACGCCATCACCCTCTTTTCCCTGCTGTTTCCACCTCTTCCTCTTCTGTTTCCCTCACCCTCCCCTGTTTCCCTCCCTCTCCCCTCCTCTCCTGTTTCCCTCCCTCTCCCCTCCTCCCCTGTTTCCCCCTCTCCCCTCTCCTGTTTCCCTCCCTCTCCCCTCCTCCCCTGTTTCCCTCACCCTCCCCTCTCCCCTCCTCACCTGTTTCCCCTCACTCTCCCCTCCTCCCCTGTTTCCCTCACCCTCCCCTCTCCTCTCCTCCCCTGTTTCCCTCTCCCCTCCTCCCCTGCACAGGGGTAACCTTGAGAGTTCCAGCCGTGCGTCCAGCAGTCGTCAGAGCAGCACTGACAGTGATATGAAGTGCCTGGAGCCAAGACCCTGGAGCAGCACAGACTCAGATAGTTCAAACAGGACCCTACGGCCCCCGGTCACCAAGGCTTCCAGCTTCTCTGGCATCTCCATTCTGACCAGAGGAGATAGTCTGGGCAGCAACAAGAGCTCTCAGGGCAGCTGCAGGGGCTCACGCACTGGTATGTACCAGACAGACATCCCAATGAGGATTGTATAATGAACAATGCCTCCTGTAGTTGGAAATTAAAATGTTGTGACCATTGTGCTCTGGGCAGTTCATTCTAGTAATTGAGTTTCTCAATGTGAAAATACTGGATTCAATTGAAATGGCACGGAAGTGTTTAAGCACTCTAGTGTCTTTAGACACAGAACAGGTCAGATGGTAACAGAAGGCAATCCTTTTCAAGCCCCTTCATCGTTTTGAAAACAAATCAAAAGGGGAAAGAACCTGAAGAGAGTACAGACAAGAGTGCAGAAATGTTGAGGAACAAAACGTACTGTTTCTGTATTTTGACTTTATCTTGACTCTTGTGTTGTCTTGTTGTGTTATAGGACTCCCACTGGTGAGTCCAGACATGTGTCCCCAGCCCCCAGTCCCCCAGCCTGGCCCCTGCCCCGGGGGTCGCAGTCTGCTGCCCTGCCCCTCCCAGGTCCAGACCCAACCCCCCCAGACCGCCCTACTGCCCACCCCACAGCAACACCCCATGGGAAACTATAACCATAACCACACGACTCAGGTGAGAGAGGAGCTCATGTCATGAATCCGTTTTTATTTAAATATAGTTTCAGCTTAGAAAATTGAAAAGACATGGCTATGTTCCTGCATTTTTCCTAACCTAACATCTGTCTGCATCTCCTCCTGCTCTCCCCTCCCTTCATCTCTCCCTTTCCCTCCATCTCTCCCCTCCCTCCATCTCTCCCCTCCCCCATCATCCCTCCATCTCTCCCTTTCCCCATCTCTCCCCCTCCCTCCTCCTTCATCTCTCCCCCTCCATCTCTCCCCTCCCTCCATCTCTCCCCTCCCTCCCTCCATCCCCTCCCTCCATCTCCCCCTCCCTCCATCTCTCCCCTCCCTCCATCTCTCCCCTCCCTCCATCCTCCCCCTCCCATCATCTCTCCCCTCCTCCCATCATCTCCCTTTCCCTCCATCTCTCCCCCTCCCTCCATCTCTCCCCCTCCCTCCATCATCTCTCCCCCTCCCTCCATCTCTCCCCCTCCCTCCATCTCTCCCCCTCCCTCCATCTCTCCCCCTCCCTCCATCTCTCCCCCTCCCTCCATCTCTCCCTCCATCTCTCCCCCCCTCCATCTCTCCCCTCCCTCCATCTCTCCCTCCATCACTCCCCTCCCTCCATGTCTCCCCCCCTCCATGTCTCCCCTCCCTCCATGTCTCCCCTCCTCCATCTCTCCCCCTCCTCCATCCTCCCCTCCCTCCATCTCTCCCCCTCCCTCCATGTCTCCCCCTCCCTCCATCTCTCCCCCTCCTCCATGTCTCCCCTCCCTCCATCTCCCCTCCCTCCCCTCCCCCTCCATCCATGTCTCCCCTCCCTCCATGTCTCCCCCTCCCTCCATCCTCCCCCTCCTCCATGTCTCCCCTCCCTCCATCTCCCCTCCCTCCATGTCTCCCCCTCCCTCCATCTCCTCTCCCCCTCCCTCCATCTCTCCCCCTCCCTCCATCTCCCCCTCCCTCCATCCATCTCCCCTTCCCTCCCTCCCCCTCCCTCCATGTCTCCCCCTCCTCCATCTCTCCCCCTCCCTCCATCTCTCCCCCTCCCTCCATCTCTTCCCCCTCCCTCCATCTCTCCCTCTCCCTCCACCTCTCCCTCTCCCTCCATCTCTTCCCCCTCCCTCCATCTCTCCCCTCCCTCCATCTCTCCCCCCTCCCTCCATCTCTTCCCCCTCCCTCCATCTCTCCCCCTCCCTTCATCTCTCCCTCTCCAACCATCTCTCCTCCCCTCATCTCCCCCTCCCTCCATCTCTCCCCCCTCTCCCTCCATCTCTCCCCTCCCTTCATCTCTCCCTCCATCTCTCCCTCTCCCTCCATCTCCCTCCCTCCATCTCTCCCCCTCCCTCCATCTCTCCCTCCATCTTCCCCTCCCTCCATCTCTCCCCTCCCTCCCTCCCTCCCTCCATCTCTCCCCCTCCCTCCATGTCTCCCCCTCCCTCCATGTCTCCCCCTCCCTCCATGTCTCCCCTCCCTCCATCTCTCCCTTCCTCTCTCTCTCCCTCCATCTCTTCCCCCTCCCTCCCTCTTCCCCCTCCCTCCATCTCTCCCCCTCCCTTCATCTCTCCCCTCCAACCATCTCTCCCCCTCCATCTCCCTCCCCTCCCTTCACCTCTCCCTCTCCCTCCATCTCTCCCTCCATCTCTCCCCCTCCCTCCATCTTTCCCTTCACCTCTCCCTCTCCCTCCATCTCTCCCCCTCCCTTCATCTCTCCCTCCATCTCTCCCCCTCCCTCCATCTCTCCTTCACCTCTCTCCCTCCATCTCTCCCTCCATCTCTCCCCCTCCCTCCATCTTTCCCTTCACCTCTCCCTCTCCCTCCATCTCTCCCCCTCCCTCCATCTCTCCTTCTCCTTCATCTCCCCCCTCCATCCTCCCCTCCCTTCATCTCTCCCTCCATCTCTCCCTCCATCTCTCCCCCTCCCCATCTCCTTCTATCTCTCCATCTCTCCCTTCATCTCTCTCTCCATCTCTCTCCATCTCTCCCTCCATCTCTCCCTCCATCTCTCCATCCATTCTCCCTCCATCTCTCCCTCTGTTAGCCGGTGGGGTCTCTGCAGGTCTCTCAACCTGTGTCCTACTCCTCCTCCTGTCCCCAGGTCCTCCTGCCTGTCTCTTCCCCCCAGCAGTGCATGGTAGTACTACCATCCATATCTTTATAATGTACTGTTACTGAGCCCAGTCTCTCCTCCCTCCAAGCAGTACATGTTACCAGTACCCTTCATTCCTTCTCTCTCTATATACAGTAAATATAACAACTATACAGTATGGTACCAAACCTTTCATATCTTGGCTTTCTCTCCCGGTCTTGTTAGTCCCTATTGGACTGAAGTGGCAATATGACAATCATCATCACAACTCTATATTCACACCTACGTCTTCACTACTAACACCTTCTGGTAGTCATTATGCTGTGTAGAAGATAGAAAGATGTCATTTTTAGGGGCAAATATCTTCAAATGATGTCATCATAT
>NC_068430.1:9518061-9540561 GCF_023373465.1 Oncorhynchus keta | reverse complement strand
TGGCAGTGTGTTCACCGCTCTGTGAGGTAACTAGTGGCAGTGTGTTCACCGCTCTGTGAGGTAGTGGCAGTGTGTTCACCGCTCTGTGAGGTAGCTAGTGGCAGTGTGTTCACTGCTCTGTGAGGTAGCTAGTGGCAGTGCGTTCACATTTAAGAGAATAGCCATAGCCTACAGTGTATGGATCTTGACAGAGGGAGATATCCCTAGAGAGCAGTGTTGCTTTACTGTTCCCTGCATGTATCTTGTCCTTCGGGATAGCCACTGGCTATAAGGCAGCATGGCTCACCTCATACAGACCTGCCTCTCTCTCTCTGAGCCAAACTCAGATGGAATGGCAGCAGGGCTCACCTCATACAGACCTGCCTCTCTCTCTGAGCCAAACTCAGATGGAATGGCAGCAGGGCTCACCTCATACAGACCTGCCTCTCTCTCTGAGCCAAACTCAGATGGAATGGCAGCAGGGCTCACCTCATACAGACCTGCCTCTCTCTCTGAGCCAAACTCAGATGGAATGGCAGCAGGGCTCACCTCATACAGACCTGCCTCTCTCTGAGCCAAACTCAGATGGAATGGCAGCATGGTTCACCTCATACAGACCTGCCTCTCTCTCTGAGCCAAACTCAGATGGAAAGGCAGCAGGGCTCACCTCATACAGACCTGCCTCTCTCTCTCTGAGCTAAACTCATGGAAAATAAACCCCAGGAAGAGTAGCTGCTGCCTTGTCAGGAACTAATGGGGATCCATAATAAATATAAATGCTACCTTTGAACTTCCATCAACCTCTAAGAGTTGATATCTAGTTTGCGCACTTTTATTAATTTGGTTGGAAGGTTTCTTATTGTACTACCTATGAACTGACTGTATTTCTCCCTCCCTCTGCTCCTCCAGATATCTTATTACACCCCTGGGCAGCAGTACCCCAGCACAGGGCAGCAGTACCCCAGCACAGGGCAGCAGTACCCCAGCACAGGGCAGCAGTACCCCAGCACAGGGCAGCAGTACCCCAGCACAGGGCAGCAGTACCGGCCTGGACCCATGTCTCACCAGGTGTCCTACCCTGCTCAGCCCATGCCCCAGCCCATGGCTCAGCCCATGCCCCAGCCCATGCCCCAGCCCATGGCTCAGCCCATGCCCCAGCCCATGGCTCAGCCCACACAGCAGTCTGGTCAGTACCACTCCAGTACCATCTTTCTCAATTAAAGATTAGTCTGTCTGTGTTTTTAAAGTGCTGTACAGTTTTATACTGAACAAAAATATACAGTATTCAGACCCCTTGACATTTTTCCTTTTTTTTTTGTTACGTTACAGCCTTATTCTAAAATTGATTAAATTAAACATTTTCCTCAGCAATCTACACACAATACCCCATAATGACAAATCAATCAAATGTCTAAACCTTTTTTTTTGCTTTGTCATTATGGGGTGATTGTGATGTCATTATGGGGTGATTGTGATGTCATTATGGGGTATTGTGTGTAGGTTGATGAGGGGAAAAAACATAAATCTTAACAATTTTAGAATAAGGCTGTAACCTAACAAAATGTGAAAAAAGTCAAGATGTCTGAATATACAATCCAAAGGCACTGTAAACGAAACATGTAAAGTGTTGGTTCCTGAAATTAAAGATTCCAGAAATGTTCCATACGCTGACGTCGTGTCTTTGGCAATGCCGGATTAAGTGATATGACATGGTATTCTATAAAATAATTTCTCCATAAATTAATATTACCTGATTGAGCTAATCATGTAAATGTAATTAACTAGAGAGTCGGGGCACCATGAAATAATATTTATAGAGCGGTTATCTTCCGAATAAACTCTTAAAGACCTAGTAATATTTTACATCAATAGCAGTCAATATTAATCGTCACCTTAATTCAGTCTCATCTGAAAGTTGTAAATTCTTTGTTATCTGCACAAACCCTGGCTAACAAGTTGAATCAGCAATACAACATTGGGTTTAATGATTTATTTACTAAATACCTAACTAATCACACAGAATTACACATACACATAATTAATCATAACTTGATTACAAATGACGTCATAAAGGAAAACATCTCTAGCGGGCGGAACAGATATGACAGTTTGTTACACAAAATAAAAGGGGCTGGGTTTGAGTGAAAGAGCGGGAAGACTGAGGAACAAAGGGCGAATCTGTGCTATCGTAAATACAGTATCTTATGCATTTTAAATTACCGCCCATTTGGAAAAGGAAAATGCAATAAATATTTACTCTGAGCTGCGCTTCAGTAGGTTGGTGGTAGATGGAAGGCCGTGTTGCCAAACCGAGTCCTTTGTCCTTTGAAGAATGTCTCTGGTGGTCAATTGGATACTCTGTAGTAACGTTGTAGTAACGTCGTTGTGTGATAGACGGGATACTCTGTCTGTTCCTTCTTAACCTTCGTTTGCAGCTGCTGTTGCTAGCTCAACGGCTAGGAGGTTTCACTTCTGTAGTGAATAAGAGTTCAAAGTTCATACCATTCGCAACCAAAGGTCACGCTGACGTTGGCTTCGTTCTGTAGTTATTATCTGAATCATTCTGACATCGGACCGTCATCCTCACATCCTCGGAACAGGAGGTTATATTGCCGTCAAGGCTTTATATAGGAAGGGAAAGGAGGGTGTGTTTCATAGTTTACAACCTATGTCTCTTCACGTGGGCGGGCCACTGAGTCGGGCCTAATTCACTCATGAAAACCCAAATCTCACATTTTAGTAGCTAAAATCACATTTCATCCCATCACAAATAATTTCATATTCAAACATTTAAATTGAACAACAATTCCATGTGAATCCGATTACTCTGATGTGTAGACTTTCCACTGTAGAGTTATGTCATCTTATCATTGATGAGAATGTCTTAGATGACAACCGAACTGACATCATATTCATTAAGTACCACCGCATATGTTCAATTGGTCGGATTACCAGAATATAGTTCATTTCCCCCCCACCTTCTGATGTTCCCAGAATCTCTATGTTAACCAAGGTGTTTTGCAAATGTAACATCAGAAGGGTAGAGAGAGGAAAAAGGGGGGAAGAGGTATTTATGACTGTCATAAACCTACCCCCAGGCCAACGTCATGACACTGACCTTCATATAAGGAACTGGCTTGCATACTTTCAGGACATAATTATGTTGGAGTTATCCCTTGCCGTATGAATAAAACGAGTCCTAGCACTCATCGAACATGGAAAGTGGGGTGGGGGGTGTGTATGTATATTTGGAATGGGTGGGAGGGGATGTACTTTTTTTTTTTTCAAATGGGGGGGTGAATTGTAATTGTATTTTTATGATTGTATTGATCTTGTTACCCAATAACAAAACTATATATTTTTCCCCTGTACACACAAAAAAAAACATATTTTTCTGATCTATTTTGCACAAATATGTTTACTTCCTTGTTAGTGAGAGTATTTCCCCTTTTCCATCCACCTGACAGGTGTGGCATTTCAATAATCTGTTTTAACAGCATGATCATTACACAGGTTCACCTTGTGCTGCGGAAAATGAAAGGCCACTCTAAAATGTGCAGTTTTGTCACAAAACACAATGCCACAGATGTCTCAAGTTTTGAGGGGGCATGCAATCGGCATGCTGACTGCAGGAATGCCCACCAGAGCTGTTGCCAGATATTTTATGTACACTTTTCTACCATAAGCCGCTGAATTTGTCACTACGTCCAGCCGGCCATCTGAGAAATGCTCACTAACAGGGATTTAAACCAATTTGAACACGTCATTTGAGAAAAATATGCTTTTTGTGCCTGTGGAATACTTCTGGAATCTTTTATTTCAGCTCATGAAGCATGGGACTAACACTTTACATGTTGCGTTTATATTTTGGTTGGGTGTGATTACATCTGACCATCTCCTTGTTCATACAACACCAATTTGTTCTACTTGGATGGGGCTACACGATACACTCCCTGCATCTCGTAACGGTCTGTTCAGACCATTTTTTTTTACCAGGTTTTAAACATTTAAAAAATCCTTTTGACCAAAGCCAAATCAATTTCTACACTTCATATTAAAATGAGGTTACACTCACAGTTTGAGAATCTGACTAAGCAGGACCGGTGAAAGCCAGGACTACTACTGTACACTGTATTTCACTGTGTATATTTGCTGAATAAACATCAACAGTGTGTTGTGTTTTGAGTACAGAGACTTTCAAAGCATAGAGGCACCGAAGTGCTGATCGCCTGATTTGGCAACAAAGAATACACTGTGTACGATAGCCGTTCACTCACCCAGTCAACATGATCAGACCCTTGCCGTGTCAACAGAAACAACGCCAACACAGCTCTAAAATAACACAAGGATCAAGGTTAGCTAAATACTGGTTCCCAGGAATAAATGGCTATTTTAGTCACCACGTTGTGTAGTTTGGGACAGAAGCACTGATGCAACGAGTCCTGAAAAGTTACCTTGGTTACACTCGGAATGACCCTGAGCATTCAGGCAGCAACAAGCCTACCCTCTGCCGGACAGTCATGTTCTGCTTCCCCATATAGGCCCATGGTCTTCCATGACTTTGTGTACATTCCTTCCTTTCTAGACAGTCTGTGTTAACATGAAATCATTTTTATTGTTACGTCCCTACGTGCATTATTTAAATAATGTGTCTTAGTGTTTTATAGTGTATTCTGTAGTTTTTAGCTTACTGTATGTGGATTTGTGTAAATTCTGCGTCTGTATATCCTGTTTATCGTCTGTCTCTATATCCTGTTTATCGTCTGTCTCTATATCCTGTTTATCTTCTGTCTCTATATCCTGTTTATCGTCTGTCTCTATATCCTGTTTATCGTCTGTCTGTATATCCTGTTTATCGTCTGTCTGTATATCCTGTTTATCGTCTGTCTGTATATCCTGTTTATTGCCTGTCTGTATATCCTGTTTATCGTCTGTCTGTATATCCTGTTTATTGCCTGTCTGTATATCCTGTTTTAGTGGCAGCTCCATTTCACTGAGTCAAATTCCTGTATTCAAATGTATTTAGAGTATAAATGTGATTCTTCCATGTGCCTTGCGTGTCACCAGTAGGACCAGGGTTGATAGGTGTGTGGCATACCCAAAATACACACACACACACACACACACACACACACACACACACACACACACACACACACACACACACACACACACACACACACACACACACACACACACACACACCTGTGTTACCATGACCATGTCCTACATAACCAGCAGCTCTCCAGACCATGATGCCCAGCCAGCAGCCCCAGTACCAGGGAATGATAGGAGTATCCCAGCAGCCCCAGAACCAGGCCCTCCTCACCTCCCAGGGGCAGGGCATGCATGGACAGGTGACGGCCATGATGGTTCAGTACCCACAGATGCCCTCATATCAGGTACATTTAAGGTTGTGTGTTTGTGTGTGAGATTGCTACATCTTGTATGCATTTAGGAGTTCCATTTAGAAGGCTCAGTTCTCGGACCACAACTATTTTTATGTAAACGCGACGAGTGGGATGTAACTGTTGTAATCCGAACCCGGGTCTCTCGCTCGGGAAACCAGCTATTAGACCAAGATGATATTCCCTATTGGGTGCCAACTCACCGTGGCTACATGTTCATGTGTCTTGCCTCCTAGCAGGTCCCTGTGGCCAGTGACTCTCAACAGGTGATCCAGCAGTACCAGCAGCAGGTCATGGTGCCAGTCAGTCAGTCTGTGCAGACTGTCCAGGGGCCCATGCCTGTATACTACAGCGTCATCACCCCCACACAACAGAACAGCACAAGGTAGGTACTTAAAAAAATAAATAAAATGTAAGTGATTTTATAAAGCGTGCTTTGAACAGATACTGAAGCGCTGGATATATTGTATGGGGAGAACTACTCCCAACATATTGCCTCCAGCAGACCTGTTGAGCTACAACCCAGATAACTTGTTCTAAATAAGTGTCACGTATAATCTCACTTCTGGAATTACAATAATAAACTACACTTTAAAAAAAAAACTAAAAAGTAAACACATTACAGAGGAAATGGCCTATACTCCAGAAGCAGACCGTTCATTCCTGAATGAAGTTGAATGTAATTCTTATCAGTAACAAGCTCTCCTGCTGACCGCCTGGCTAAGCAGTAATTATTAAGACACTCTGGGGAAACATGAGCTGTAAGTGAAGTCATTAAAGATGATTGAATTAGGATAGAAAGTCACATGACTGGAATCAATAAACAACCTATTTAAACACTTGAATCTTTATTTCTCTTTTCTTTGACACATCGCTTAAAAAAATATCGCTAAACAAAATATGACCGTTGTGATTGAAGCCTGTTACACAGAG
This sequence comes from Oncorhynchus keta, assembly GCF_023373465.1. Taxonomy (NCBI): domain Eukaryota; kingdom Metazoa; phylum Chordata; class Actinopteri; order Salmoniformes; family Salmonidae; genus Oncorhynchus; species Oncorhynchus keta. The sequence goes on along the minus strand of NC_068430.1, from coordinate 9,534,241 downwards.
ACGCACACACAGAGAAACACACACACACACACACACACACACACACACACACACACACACACACACACACACACACACACACACACACAGAGAGACGCACACACGCAGCTTATTGGTGTGATAATGCCTACCGTCTGTGGATGGCTGCCAAGTGCTTACAGTGCGTGTGTTTCTCTGTGTGTTTCTCTGTGTGTGTGTGTTTCTCTGTGTGTGTGTTTCTCTGTGTGTGTGTTTCTCGGTGTGTGTGTTTCTCGGTGTGTGTGTTTCTCGGTGTGTGTGTTTCTCGGTGTGTGTGTTTCTCTGTGTGTGTGTTTCTCGGTGTGTGTGTGTGTGTTTCTCTGTGTGTGTGTGTTTCTGTGTGTGTGTTTCTCTGTGTGTGTGTGTCTCTGTGTGTGTGTTTCTCTGTGTGTGTGTGTGCGTCTGTGTGTGTGTGTGTGTGTGTGTGTGTGTGTGTGTGTGTGTGTGTGTGTGTGTGTGTGTGTGTGTGTGTGTGTGTGTGTGTGTGTTTCTCTGTGTGTGTGCTTCTGTGTGTGTGTGTGTCTCTGTTGTCTCTGTGTTTCTGTGTGTGTGTGTGTGTGTGTCTGTGTTCGTCTCCGTGTGTGTGTGTGTGTGTTTCTCTGTGTGTGTGTTTCTCTGTGTGCGTCTCTCTCCAGTCCATCAGTAGGGTACCTGCAGCCCAGCTCAGAGCAGTACCAGATGAGCACGTCTACTTCTCCCTGCAACCCTCCACAGATACAGCAGCAATATTCAGGTGAGAGTTCATCTGTTTTCCCGAGCTCTAACTTTATCGATTAGGTTTGGTCAACAACGTTGGCCCTGTGTCGTAGCCCTTATGACGAAGGGTTCACTTTAAAAGTGTAACCTTTTCCCTACAATGCTTTAACTTTGTGTGTGTTGCTAAATATACAGGGGTGGCCCCCCCAGGGCCTGGGGTGATGGTCATGCAGCTTAGTGTCCCCAACGGACCCCAGCCTACCCACAATCCTCCTCTGGTCCAGTGGAACCCCTGCAAGTACTACAGCCTCGAGCAGAGACCCAGTAAGCCTGGAGAACTCTACAAATCTGACAACACACAACAGGTACTGTATACAGCACTACTATAATACTACCATATAGTACTACAACAGGTACTATATACAGCATTACTATAATGCTACACTACAGTACTACAACAGGTACTGTATACAGCACTACTATAATACTACCATACAGTACTACAAAAGGTACTATATACAGCATATATACAGTGCTACAAAAGGTACTATATACAGTACTACTATAATACTACCATACAGTACTACACCAGGAACTATATACAGCACTACTATAATACTACCATACAGTACTACAACAGGTACTATATACAGCACTACAATAATACTACCATACAGTACTACAACAGGTACTATATACAGCATTACTATAATACTACCATACAGTACTACAACAGGTACTATATACAGTACTACTATAATACTACCATACAGTACTACAACAGGAATTATATACAGCACTACTATAATACTACCATACAGTACTACAACAGGTACTATATACAGCACTACTATAATACTTCCATACAGTACTACAACAGGTACTATATACAGCACTACTATAATACTACCATACAGTACTACAAAAGGTACTATATACAGCATATATACAGTGCTACCATACAGTACTACAACAGGTACTATATACAGCACTACTATAATACTACCATACAGTACTACAACAGGTACTATATACAGCACTACTATAATACTACACTACAGTACACCAACAGGTGTTATATACACAGAATTACTGTACTTCCTGTATACTCTATACCTCTCCCTCACTTACAGAATCCTGTGGACTATTCAGGAGGACAGCGTAGGATTCTCCTAAGCTGACATGACATTTTAAATGAAAAAATACTAATTTGTGATATATTTGTTGACTATCTGTATTGTGAACTACAGTATGTCTCGTCCTCTCCTCTATCCATGTCCTCCCCTCTATCTCCCTCCCCCATCCCCCCTCCAGACGAGTACACAGATGCAGAGCAGTCCTCTGTCCTCCCCCACCCAGTCTCCTGCCCCCTCCCCCTCAGGCAGCGTGAGCAGTGTCTGTCCAGGCCTCGTCCCTCTGCCCCTACTGTCACAGTTCCCCCGGCCCGGACCAGGGCCCGCACAAGGTAACACCACACAGAGACGGAGACAAACAGATGCACACCGTAACACTTACCATGCACACACCGCATACACAGACACACACACACACACAAGTGGCCTCCCGAAAGGCGCCCTGGTCTAAGGCGCCACTACAGCCGACTATGACGGGAGTCCCATAGTCCCAATCAGCCCAGCGCCGTCCGGGTTCGGGGAGGGTTTGGCCGGGGCTCGCCACGCTTTAAGCAACTCCTCGTGGCGAGCCGGGACGCATGCAAGCGGACTTTAGTTGTCAGTTGAACAGTGTTTCCTGGCTTCCGGGTTACGCGATCAGTGTGTTAAGAAGTAGCTTGGTGGGTCATGTGATGCAGGAAACGTGCCTCTAACGACCCCGTTGGGGAGTTGCCATGATGACACCAGATCGGAACAACCATTTTGGATGGCACGAAATAAGGGGAGAAAAAAACACTATTTTTTTTTACACACACACACACACACACACACACACACACACACACACACACACACACACACACACACACACACACACACACATACGCACACACACACACACACACACACACACACCAGTTTGACATGACATGACCAAAAGATGTGTACATGCCAGCTTACTGAACAAATGTCACTGTGAGCCGGTAGCAGTCACGCTCATACACACACACACACGCTCATACACACACACAGTGATTCCACACTCCAAGACTGCTTCCATCACGTGGACTGGGATATGTTTCGTATTGCAATCAAACAACAACATTGACGAATACGCTGATTCGGTGAGCGAGTTCATTAGAACGTGCGTTGAAGATGTCGTTCCCATAGCAACGATTAAAACATTCCCAAACCAGAAACCGTGGATTGATGGCAGCATTCGCGTGAAACTGAAAGCGCGAACCACTGCTTTTAATCAGGGCAAGGTGTCTGGTAACATGACCGAATATAAACAATGTAGCTATTTCCTCCGCAAGGCAATCAAACAAGCTAAGCGTCAGTATAGAGACAAAGTAGAATCTCAATTCAACGGCTCAGACACAAGAGGTATGTGGCAGGGTCTACAGTCAATCACGGATTACAAAAAGAAAACCAGCCCAGTCACGGACCAGGATGTCTTGCTCCCAGGCAGACTAAATAACTTTTTTGCCCGCTTTGAGGACAATACAGTGCCACTGATACGGCCCACAACCAAAACATGCGGACTCTCCTTCACTGCAGCCGAGGTGAGGAAAACATTTAAACGTGTTAACCCTCGCAAGGCTGCAGGCCCAGACGGCATCCCCAGCCGCGCCCTCAGAGCATGCGTAGACCAGCTGGCTGGTGTGTTTACGGACATATTCAATCAATCCCTATCCCAGTCTGTTGTTCCCACATGCTTCAAGAGGGCCACCATTGTTCCTGTTCCCAAGAAAGCTAAGGTAACTGAGCTAAACGACTACCGCCCCGTAGCACTCACTCATCATGAAGTGCTTTGAGAGACTAGTCAAGGACCATATCACCTCCACCCTACCTGACACCCTAGACCCACTCCAATTTGCTTACCGCCCAAATAGGTCCACAGACGATGCAATCTCAACCACACTGCACACTGCCCTAACCCATCTGGACAAGAGGAATACCTATGTGAGAATGCTGTTCATCGACTACAGCTCGGCATTTAACAGCATAGTGCCCTCCAAGCTCGTCATCAAGCTCGAGACTCTGGGTCTCGACCCCGCACTGTGCAACTGGGTACTGTACTTCCTGGCGGGCCGCCCCCAGGTGGTGAGGGTAGGCAACAACATCTCCACCCCGCTGATCCTCAACACTGGGGCCCCACAAGGGTGCGTTCTGAGCCCTCTCCTGTACTCCCTGTTCACCCACGACTGCGTGGCCACGCACGCCTCCAACTCAATCATCAAGTTTGTGGACGACACAACAGTGGTAGGCTTGGTTACCAACAACGACGAGACGGCCTACAGGGAAGGAGGTGAGGGCCCTCGGAGTGTGGTGTCAGGAAAATAACCTCACACTCAACGTCAACAAAACTAAGGAGATGATTGTGGACTTCAGGAAACAGCAGAGGGAACACCCCCCTATCCACATCGATGGAACAGTAGTGGAGAGGGTAGTAAGTTTTAAGTTTCTCGGCGTACACATCACAGACAAACTGAATTGGTCCACCCACACAGACAGCATCGTGAAGAAGGCGCTGCAGCGCCTCTTCAACCTCAGGAGGCTGAAGAAATTCGGCTTGTCACCAAAAGCACTCACAAACTTCTACAGATGCACAATCGAGAGGATCCTGTCGGGCTGTATCACCGCCTGGTACGGCAACTGCTCCGCCCACAACCGTAAGGCTCTCCAGAGTGTAGTGAGGTCTGCACAACGCATCACCGGGGGGCAAACTACCTGCCCTCCAGGACACCTTCACCACCCGATGTCACAGGAAGGCCATGAAAATCATAAAGGACAACAACCACCCAAGCCACTTTCTGTTCACCCTGCTATCATCCAGAAGGCAAGGTCAGTACAGGTGCATCAAAGCTGGGACCGAGAGACTGAAAAACAGCTTCTATCTCAAGGCCATCAGACTGTTAAACAGCCACCATTAACATTGATTGGCTGTTGCAAACACACTGACACTTTAATAATGGGAATTGATGGGAAATTATGTAAAATATATCACTAGCCACTTTAAACAATGCTACCTAATATAATGTTTACATACCCTACATTATTCATCTCATATGTATACGTATATACTGTACTCTATATCATCTACTGCATCTTTATGTAATACATGTATCACTAGCCACTTTAACTATGCCACTTTGTTTACATACTCATCTCATATGTATATACTGTACTCGATACCATCTACTGTATCTTGCCTATGCCGCTCTGTACCATCACTCATTCATATATCTTTATGTACATATTCTTTATCCCCTTACACTTGTGCCTATAAGGTAGTAGTTTTGGAATTGTTAGCTAGATTAGATTACTTGTTGGTTATTACTGCATTGTCGGAACTAGAAGCACAAGCATTTCGCTACACTCGCATTAACATCTGCTAACCATGTGTATGTGACAAATACATTTGATTTGATTTGACACACACATGCTCATACATGCACACACAAATACACACTCATACACATATACAAACTCATACACACACACACACACACACACACACACACACACACACACACACACACACACACACACACACACACACACACACACACACACACACACACACACACACACACACACACATGTTTGACACGGTGAGCCTCTTTCACCCCCTTCACACATGTTCACACAGTGACCCCTTCACACAGTGACCCCATCACACAGTGAGTGCACTGTCCCCTTCACACAGTTCACACACCCCCATCACACCTTGTGCCTCTTGGTGATTGGGGCCCCTTCACACAGTGACCCCATCACACAGTGACCCCATCACATTGAAAACAGTGACCCCTGGTTAAATAAAGGTAAAATTAAAATAAATAAAAATAAAATACAGTGACCCCATCACACAGTGACCCCATCACACAGTGACCCCTTCACACAGTGACCCCTTCACACAGTGTCCCCTTCACACAGTGACCCCTTCACACAGTGTCCCCTTCACACAGTGACCCCTTCACACAGTGACCCCATCACACAGTGACCCCTTCACACAGTGTCCCCTTCACACTGACCCCTTCACACAGTGACCCCATCACACAGTGACCCCTTCACACAGTGACCCCATCACACTGTCCCCTTCACACAGTGACCCCATCACACACCCCCATCATCACCTTGTGCCTCTTGGTCGGCCGTCATTGGGGCGGCAGGGTAGCATAGTGGTTAGAGCGTTGGACTAGTAACCGGAAGGTTGCGAGTTCAAACCCCCGAGCTGACAATGTACAAATCTGTCGTTCTGCCCGTGAACAGGCAGTTAACCCACTGTTCCTAGGCCGTCATTGAAAATAAGAATTTGTTCTTAACTGACTTGCCTGGTTAAATAAAGGTAAAATTAAAATAAATTAAAATTAAAATCACACAGTGACCCCATCACACAGTGACCCCTTCACACAGTGACCCCTTCACACAGTGACCCCTTCACACAGTGACCCCTTCACACAGTGACCCCTTCACACAGTGACCCCTTCACACAGTGACCCCTTCACACAGTGACCCCTTCACACAGTGACCCCTTCACACAGTGACCCCTTCACACAGTGACCCCTTCACACAGTGACCCCTTCATGATGAGCTGTCCATGTTGTTTCTGACCAGCCACCAGCAGGCCCTGAGAACCTAACTCACTTTACCCACATGGCTGCGCTGACCCCCCCCCCTCACACACACACACACCTCACGCCTGCTTGCCTACGTTATCTGGCCCTTTCACCTACTCATCTGTCCTCACACACCTGACTTGGGTTGCAAAGGGAGGGTATATTACTGGAAACCTAAGTTTAGACATTGTTTTTGCTTTCAGGTTTTTGGAGGAAATTTTATAAGACGACACGATATCAAGTGGATTTTTTTTGGGTATTTCAGATTATCACTGGCCCTCTGTGTCGCCTCATCTAAAATACTGTGTATACAATATTTAAATAAGATGTTTTAAAAAGTAAAACATTGAATGACAAAGCAGTAAAATATTATCCTAAATATAGATCTTTGTGAATACCATTCATTGGTGGGTTTCAGCATGAAATTAACTTTCTTTTTCCTCACACTTGTCTTTATTTTACTCTGTCTCTGTGGGCAGTTGTGAAAAAAAGTCAATAGTTGTAAGAGTTGCAGAGTTAATTGAAAATAATGGCATTGTTGATTTTAGATGCTTTTTTCATTAATTAGTTTATTTTCTACTGAATCATACGGTCTATTTACTAGAATCGCATGGACAATAGGGAGACAAAAATAATAATAATGAATAATATATATGAATACATGTTTAAAAAAAAAACCTTATTCAAGTGTAAATGACCAAAGTTAACATAGAAAACCAGTGAATTACCAATATTACTTTGGTAGCTTGCTCGACACACACACACCAGTGGAGGCTGGTGTCATTTTGTTTAGGAGGGTGCGAGACCCACGATATACAGTGCATTCGGAAAGTATTCAGACCCCTTGACTTTTTCGACATTTTGTTACGTTAACACCTTATTCTAAAATAGATTTTTTTCAATCTACACACAATACCCGATAATGACATCACAATACCCCATAATGACATCACAATACCCCATAATGACATCACAATACCCCATAATGACAAAGCAAAAAAAGGTTTTTAGAAATGTTTAGCAAATGTATTAAAAATAAGAAAAACTGATATCACATTTACATAAGTATTCAGACCCTTTACTCAGTACTTTGTTGAAGCACCTTTGGCAGTGATTACAGCCTTGAGTCTTCTTGTGTATGACGATACAATCTTGGCACACCTGTATTTGCGGGGTTTCTCCCATTCTTGTCTGCAGATCCTCTCCAACTCTGTCAGGTTGGATCGTCACTGCACAGCTATTTTCAGGTCTCCAGAGATGTTCGATCAGGTTCAAGTCCGGGCTCTCGCTGGGCCACTCAAGGACATTCAGAGACTTGTCCTGAAGCCACTCCTGCGTTGTCCTGTTTGAAGCTGAACCTTCACTCCTGAGCGCTCTAGAGAAAGTTTTCATCAAGGATCTCTCTGTACTTTGCTCAATTCAGCTTTGCCTCGATGCTGACTATTCTCCCAGTCCCTGCCGCTGAAGAACATCCCCACAGCATGATGCAGCCACCACCATGCGTCACCGTATTTTTTAAATTTAATTTATTTAACCTTTTTATTTAACTAGGCGAGTCAGTTAAGAACAAATTCTTATTTACAATGATGGCCGACCAAAAGGCAAAAGGCCTCCTGTGGGGACCGGGGCCTGGGATTAAGAATGAATAAATAAATACAATATAAATATACATATAGGACAAAACACACATCACAACAAGAGAGACAACACAACACTACGCAAAGAGAGACCTAATACAACAACACAGCAAGGTAGCAACACAAAACATGGTACAAACATTATTGGACACAGACAACAGCACAAAGGGCAAGAAGGTAGAGACAACAAAATATCACACAAAGCAGCCACAACTGTCAGTAAGATTGAGTCTTTGAATTAAGAGATTGAGATAAAACTGTCCAGTTTGAGTGTTTTGTTGCAGCTCGTTCCAGTCGCTAGCTGCAGCGAACTGAAAAGAGGTGCGACCCAGGGATGTGTGTGCTTAGAGGACCTTTAACAGAATGTGACTGGCAGAACGGGTGTGGTGTGTGTGTGTGTGTGTGTGTGTGTGTGTGTGTGTGTGTGTGTGTGTGTGTGTGTGTGTGTGTGTGTGTGTGTGTGTGTGTGTGTGAGATATGAGGGCTGCAGTAGATATCTCAGATAGGGGGGAGTGAGGGTTTTATAACTGTAGGGATGGTGCCAGGTTTCCTCCAGACGTGACGCTTGGCATTCAGGCCAAAGAGTTCAATCTTGGTTTCATCAGACCAGAGAATCTTGTTTCTCATGGTCTTGAGTCTTTAGGTGCCTTTTATCAAACTCCAAGCAAACTCCACGCTGGCTGTCATGTGCCTTTTACTGAAAAACGGCTTCCAACTGGACATTCTACCATAAAGACCTGATGGTGAAGTGCTGCAGAGATGATTGTCCTTCTGGAAGGTTCTCCCATCTCCACAGAGGAACTCAAGAGCTCTGTCAGAGTGACCATCGGGTTCTTGGTAACCTCCCTGACCAAAGCCCTTCTCTCCCGATTGCTCAGTTTGGCTGGGCGGACAAAGTCTCGGTTGTTCCAAACTTCTTCCATTTAAGAATGAATGAGGCCACTGTGTTCTTGGAGTCCTCCAATGCTGCAGAAATGTTTTTGGTACCCCTTCCCCAGATTTGTGCCTCGACAGCATCCTGTCTCGGAGCTCTACGGACAATTCCTTCGATCTCATGGCTTGGTTTTTGCTCTGACGTGCACTGTCAACTGTGGAACCTTAAATAGACAGGTGTGTGTGCCTTTCCAGATCATGTCTAATCAATTGAATTTACCACAGGTGGACTCCAATCAAGTTGTAGAAATATCACAAGGATGATCAATAGAAACAGAAGCTCAATTTCGAGTCTCACAGCAAAGGGTCTGAATACTAACGCAAATAAGTGTTTTTTTACATTTGTAATAGATTTGCAATAATGTTTTCGCTTTGTCATTATGGGGTGTATTGTGTGCAGATTGAGGATTTTTATTTATATAATCCATTTTAGAATGAGGCAATGTGGGAAAAGGAAGGGGTCTGTAGGTGGAAGGGGATGAGAACCATGAGCCTCCTCGGTTTTGTATTGAATTGTATTGTTGAATTGTATTGTTGAATTGAATTGTATTGTATTGAAGTCAATGTAGCCAGAGGAGGATGGAAGCTAGCTGTCCTCTAGCTACACCATGTTGCTTCCCGACAGAGTGCTGTTGAGGCTACTGCAGACCTTCATTGCAAAAACGCTGTGTTTTAATACATTATTTGGTGACGTGAATATATTTAGTATTGTTATCTAAAAATTATATATAATAATAATAATAAATTATATTTAGTATTGTCTAAATAATAGTAATTGTCTATCTACAAATTAGAGGTCGACCGATTAATCGGAATGGCTGATTTAATTAGGGCCAATTTCAAGTTTTCATAAGTCTTTAATCAGCATTTTAGCCAATTTATATTGCAATCCACAAGGAGACTGCGTGGCAGGCTGACCACCTGTTTACGTAAGTGCAGGCAGCAAGGAGCCATGGTAAGTTGATAGCTAGCATTAAACTTATAAAAAAACAATCAATCTTAACATAATCACTAACTACACATGGTTGATGATATTACTTGTTTAACTAGCTTGTCCTGCATTGCATATAATTAATGCCGTGCCTGTAATTGTCACTTCTCTTGCGTTCAGTGTAAGCAGAGTCAGGGTACAGTTGAAGTCGGAAGTTTACATACACTTAGGTTGGCGTCATTAAAACTCGTTTTTCAACCACTCCACAAATTTCTTGTTAACAAACTATAGTTTTGGCAAGTCGGTTAGGACATCTACTTTGTGCATGACACAAGTAATTTTTTCAATAATTGTTTACAGATTATTTAACTTATAATTCACTGTGTCACAATGCCAGTGTGTCAGACGTTTACACACACTAAGTTGACTGTGCCTTTAAACAGCTTGGAAAATTCCAGAAAATTATGTCATGGCTTTAGAAGCTTCTGATAGGTTAATTGACATAATTTGAGTCAATTGGAGGTGTACCTATGGATGTATTTCAAGGACTACCTTCAAACTCAGTGCCTCTTTGCTTGACATGGGAAAATCAAAAGATATCAGCCAAGACCTCGGAAAAATTAATTGTAGACCTCCACATGTCTGGTTCATCCTTGGGAGCAATTTCTAAATGCCTGAAGGTACCACGTTCATCTGAACGAACAATAGTATGCAAGTATAAACTCCATGGGACCACGCAGCCGTCATACCGCTCAGGAAGAAGACGCGTTCTGTCTCCTAGAGATGAACGTACTTTGGTGCGATAAGTGCAAATCAATCCCAGAACAACAGCAAAGGACCTTATGAAGATGCTGGAGGAAACAGGTACAAAAGTATCTATATCCACAGTAAAACGAGTCCTATATCGACATAACCTGTGTCCTCCTCCCAGAGCGCTAAGAACCTTGGCGTGATCCTGGACAACACCCTGTCGTTCTCAACTAACATCAAGGCGGTGGCCCGTTCCTGTAGGTTCATGCTCTACAACATCCGCAGAGTACGACCCTGCCTCACACAGGAAGCGGCGCAGGTCCTAATCCAGGCACTTGTCATCTCCCGTCTGGATTACTGCAACGCTGTTGGCTGGGCTCCCGCCTGTGCCATTAAAACCCTACAACTCATCCAAGCCCGTCTGGTGTTCAACCTTCCCAAGTTCTCTCACGTCACCCCGCTCCTCCGCTCTCTCCACTCCGCATCCGCTACAAGACCAACGGAGCTGTGAGGGGAACGGCACCCGGTACCTCCAGGCTCTGATCAGGCCCTACACCCAAACAAGGGCACTGCGTTCATCCACCTCTGGCCTGCTCGCCTCCCTACCACTGAGGAAGTACAGTTCCCGCTCAGCCCAGTCAAAACTGTTCGCTGCTCTGGCCCCCAATGGTGGAACAAACTCCCTCACGACGCCAGGACAGCGGAGTCAATCACCACCTTCCGGAGACACCTGAAACCCCACCTCTTTAAGGAATACCTAGGATAGGATAAAGTAATCCTTCTCACCCCCTTAAAAGATTTAGATGCACTATTGTAAAGTGGCTGTTCCACTGGATGTCATAAGGTGAATGCACCAATTTGTAAGTCGCTCTGGATAAGAGCGTCTGCTAAATGACTTAAATGTAAATGTAAATGTAAACCTGAAAGGCCGCTCAGCAAGGAAGAAGCCACTGCTCCAAAACCGGCATAAAAAAGCCAGACTACGGTTTGCAACTGCACATGGGGACAAAGATCGTACTTTTTGGAGAAATGTCTTCTGGTCTGATGAAACAAAAATATAATTGTTTGGCCATAATGACCATCCGTTATGTTTGGAGGGAAAAGGGGGAGGCTTGCAAGCCAAAGAACACCATCCCAACCGTGAAGCACGGGGGTGGCAGCATCATGTTGTGGGGTGCTTTGTTACAGGAGGAACTGGTGCACTTCACAAAATAGATGGCATAACGAGAAGGGAAAAGTAGGTGTATATATTGAAGCAACATCTCAAGACATCAGTCCAAGTTAAAGCTTGGTCGCAAATGGGTCTTCCAAATGGACAATGACCCCAAGCATACTTCCAAAGTTGTGGCAAAATGGCTTAAGGACAACAAAGTCAAGGTATTGGAGTGGCCATCACAAAGCCCTGACCTCAATTCCATAGAAAATGTGTTGGCCGAACTGATAAAGCGTGTGTGAGCAAGGAGGCCTACAAATCTGACTCAGTTACACCAGCTCTGTCAGGAGGAATGGGCCAAAATTCACCCAACTTATTGTGGGAAGCTACCCGAAAACGTTTGACCCAAGTTAAACAATTTAAAGGCAATGCTACCAAATACTATTGAGTGTATGTAAACTTCTGACCCACTGGGAATATGATGAAATGAATAAAAGCTCAAATAAAGCATTCTCTCTACTATTATTCTGACATTTCACATTCTTAAAATAAAGTGGTGATCCTAACTGACCTAAAACAGGGAATGTTTTACTAGGATTAAATGTCAGGAATGGTGAAAAACTGATTTGAAATGTATTTGGTTAATTAAGGTGTATGTAAACTACAGACTTCAACTGTATATGCACCAGTCTGGCTCGTTACGAACTGTGTGAAGACCATTTTCTTCCTAACATAGACCGTAATTAATTTGCCGGAATTGTACATAATTATGACATGACATTGAAGGTTGTGCAATGTAACAGTAATATTTAGACTGACGGATGCCACCCGTTAGATAAAATATGGAACGGTTCCGTATTTCACTGAAAGAATAAACGTTTTGTTTCAAAATGATAGTTTCCGGTTTTGACCATATTAATGACCTAATGCTCGTAGTTCTGTCTGTTTATTATATTATAATTAAGTCTATGATTTAATATTGGATAGAGCAATCTGACTGAGAGGAGGTAGGCAGCAGCAGGCTCGTAAGCAGGGTTGAAGCACAGTGCTGTCAATGACTTCAAGCCCATCAACTCCAGAGATTAGGCATTGAGAATATTGAAGACTCAAGTTTAAAAGAACCACCAACTTTCAAATGTTCTCATGTTCTGAGCAAGGTACTTAAACGTTAGCTTTTTTACACGGCACATATTGCACTTTTACTTTCTTCTCCAACACTGTGTTTTTGTGTTATTTAAACCAAATTGAACATGTTTCATTATTTATTTGAGACTAAATTGATTTTATTTATGTATTATATTAAGTTAAAATTAGTGTTCATTCAGTATTGTTGTAATTGTCATTATTACAAATATATATAAATATAAATCGCCCGATTTAATCGGTGTCTGCTTTTTTTGGTCCTCCAAAAATCGGTATCGGCGTTGAAAAATCAGAATTGTTTGACCTCTATTGAAAATTATAACTTTTTAAAAAATATATATATTTTTAAATTTGTATTATTCACTAAGGAGGATGGTCCTCCCCTTGCGCTTCTGAGGAACCTACACACAGGTCTGTTATTCCTGGCATTGAGAGATAAGTCCCAGCCAACTCCTGGTTTTCGCTCTTTCACCCACTTCCACAGTGACCCCTTCACACAGTGACCCCTTCACACAGTGACCCCTTCACACAGTGACTCCTTCATGATGAGCTGTCCATGTTGTTTTTGAGCAGCCACCAGCAGGCCCTGAGAACCTAACTCACTTTACCCACATGGCTGCGCTGACCCCCCTGCACACACACAGACACACACACACACATCGCACCACCTTGCCTAGCTTGCTCTTTCACCTACACATCCATCTTCACACACTCTACACACACAGACACACAGGTATCATGGCCTTTCAGACACACAGGTATCCTGGCCTTTCAGACACACAGGTATCCTGGCCTTTCAGACACACAGTTATCTTGACCTTTCACCTACACACAGTCACCAAGTTATCCTGGCCTTTCAGACACACAGTTATCATGGCCTTTCAGACACACAGTTATCCTGGCCTTTCAGACACACAGTTATCCTGGCCTTTCAGACACACAGTTATCCTGGCCTTTCAGACACACAGTTATCCTGGCCTTTCAGACACACAGTTATCCTGGCCTTTCAGACACACAGTTATCCTGGCCTGTCAGACACACAGTTATCCTGGCCTTTCAGACACACAGTTATCCTGGCCTTTCAGACACACAGTTATCATGGCTTTTCAGACACACAGTTATCCTGGCCTTTCAGACACACATTTATCCTGGCCTTTCAGACACACAGTTATCCTGGCCTTTCAGACACACAGTTATCCTGGCCTTTCAGACACACAGTTATCATGGCCTTTCAGACACACTATTATCCTGGCCTTTCACAGACACATTTATCCTTGCCTTTCACAGACACACAGGTATCCTGGCCTTTCACAGACACACAGACATACCTTTATCCTGGCCTTTCACAGACACACAGGTATCCTGACCTTTCACCGACACACAGGTATCCTGGCCTTTCACAGACACATAGGTATCCTGGCCTTTCACAGATACACCGTCACACTATTATCCTGGCCATTCATAGACACACTATTATCCTGGCCTTTCACAGACACACAGGTATCCTGGCCTTTCACAGACACATAGGTATCCTGGCCTTTCACAGATACACCGTCACACTATTATCCTGGCCATTCATAGACACACTATTATCCTGGCCTTTCATAGACACAGTTATCCTGGCCTTTCACAGTCACCAAGTGATCCTGGCCTTTCACAGACGCACCGTTATCCTGGCCTTTCACAGACTCACAGTTATCCTGGCCTTTCACAGACACACAGTTATCCTGGCCTTTCACAGACACACAGTTATCCTGGTCTGTCACAGACACACAGTGATCCTGGCCTTTCACAGACACACAGTTATCCTGGTCTGTCACAGACACACAGTTATCCTGGTCTGTCACAGACACACAGTGATCCTGGCCTTTCACAGACACACAGTTATCCTGGCCTTTCACAGACTCACAGTTATCCTGGCCTTTCACAGACTCACAGTTATCCTGGCCTTTCACAGATTCAGTTATCCTGGCCTTTCACAGACTCACAGTTATCCTGGCCTTTCACAGACACATCTCTCCCCAACTTGCCCAGCTAACCCTTTAAACCCATGTTCACTTTTTGATTCTGGCTCGCACACACATTTCATATTTCAGTTTGTGTCCTGTGCCGTGTGTGTGCAGGTGACGGGCGCTACTCTCTGTTGGGCCAGCCTCTCCAGTACAGCCTCTGTCCCTCTCCTCTCATCCACAGCCAGACCAATTACAGCTCACATCAGGTACTGTGTCTCTCTTTCTCCTTCCCTCCATCCCTCTCTCATCTCTGTTGCGGGCCTCCGCGTCCCTTCAAGTGTAACCTATAAATAACCTATAACCTATAAATCAAATCAAATCAAATGTATTTATATAGCCCTTCGTACATCAGCTGATATCTCAAAGTGCTGTACAGAAACCCAGCCTAAAACCCCAAACAGCAAACAATGCAGGTGTAAAAGCACGGTGGCTAGGAAAAACTCCCTAGAAAGGCCAAAACCTAGGAAGAAACCTAGAGAGGAACCGGGCTATGTGGGGTGGCCAGTCCTCTTCTGGCTGTGCCGGGTAGAGATTATAACAGAACATGACCAAGATGTTCAAATGTTCATAAATGACCAGCATGGTCGAATAATAATAAGGCAGAACAGTTGAAACTGGAGCAGCAGCACAGTCAGGTGGACTGGGGACAGCAAGGAGCCATCATGTCAGGTAGTCCTGGGGCACGGTCCTAGGGCTCAGGTCCTCCGAGAGAGAGAAAGAAAGAGAGAATTAGAGAGAGCATATGTGGGGTGGCCAGTCCTCTTCTGGCTGTGCCGGGTGGAGATTATAACAGAACGTGGCCAAGATGTTCAAATGTTCATAAATGACCAGCATGGTTGAATAATAGTAAGGCAGAACAGTTGAAACTGGAGCAGCAGCCATGGCCAGGTGGGACTGGGGGACAGAAACAAGGAGTCATGGCCATGTCAGGTCATGTCCTGGGACATGGTCCTAGGGGCCCAGGCCAGTTGAAACTGGAGCAGCAGCATGGCCAGGTGGACTGGGGACAGCAAGGAGTCATCATGTCAGGTAGTCCTGGGGCATGGTCCTAGGGCTCAGGTCCTTCGAGAGAGAGAAAGAAAGAGAGAAGGAGAGAATTAGAGAACGCACACTTAGATTCACACAGGACACCGAATAGGACAGGAGAAGTACTCCAGATATAACAAACTGACC
>NC_068430.1:9493061-9513061 GCF_023373465.1 Oncorhynchus keta | reverse complement strand
CATACCACACACACACACATACCTCACATACCTCACACACACACATACCTCACACACACATACCTCACACACTCATACCACACACACACATACCACACACACACATACCTCTCACACACACATACCTCTCACACACACATACCTCACACACACATACCTCACACACATACCACACACACACACATACCTCACATACCTCACACACACACATACCTCACATACCTCACACACACACATACCTCACACACACATACCTCACACACTCATACACACACATACCACACACACACATACCTCACATACCTCACACACACACATACCTCACATACCTCACACACACACATACCACACACACACATACCTCTCACACACACACACGTCACACACACATACCTCACACACACATACCACACACACACACATACCACACACACACACACACATACCTCACATACCACACACACACACATACCTCACACACACACATACCTCACACACACATACCTCACACACTCATACCACACACACACATACCACACACACATACCTCACACACATACCTCACACACACATACCTCACACACATACCTCACACACACATACCTCACACACATACCACACATACCACACACACACAAATGCCACACACACATACCACACACACACACACATACCACACACACACACTTACCCCACACACACACACACACACACATACCACACACACATACCACACATACCACACATACCACACACACATACCACACATACCTCACACACATACATACCTCACACACACACATACCTCACACACACATGCCTCACACCGACATAACTCACACACATACCACACACACACACACACACATACCTCACACATACCACACACACACACATACCACACACACACACACATACCACACACACACACACACACATACCTCACACACACACATACCTCACACACACACATACCTCACACACACACACATACCTCACACACACATACCTCACACACACATACCACACACACACACATACCTCTCACACACGCATACCTCACACACACATACCTCACACACACACACATACCTCACATACCTCACACACACACATACCCACACACACACATACCTCACACACACACATACCTCACACACACATACCACACACACACATACCACACACACACATACCTCTCACACACACACATACCTCACACACACATACCACACACACACACACACACACACATACCTCACACACACTTACCTCACACACACATACCTGACACACATACCACACACACACACACACACACACACACATAAACACACACACACACACATAAACACACACACACACACACACACACACACACACACACACACACACACACACACACACACACACACACACACACACACACACACACACACCACACACACATACCTCACACACACATACCTCACACACACACATACCTCTCACACACACATACCTCACACACATACCACACACACACACACACACATACCTCACACACACATTCCACACACACACATTCCACACACACACATACCTCTCACACACACATACCACACACACATACCTCACACACACATTCCACACACACACATACCTCACACACACACATACCTCACACACACACATACCTCACACACAAATACAAATGCTTGATCTTTATTTGTCCTTTATTATACCAGGCAGGTCAATTAATAATACACTTTTATTGACAATGACTGACTGGAATAGGTCTGAATGTATTCATTCAGTTGTTGTATGGAATATATTATATATATTAGTGTCTTGTCTGACCTCTGTCTTCCTGTCTCCAGTGGTGAGTCGGGTGCTGGAGGTGACAGATCTCCCAGAGGGCATCAGTCGCCCTGAGGCTGAGAAGCTCTTCAACCAGCTGTCCATGTGCGGTGCGAAGATCCAGTGGCTCAAGGACCCGGTGGCGGGGGGCCGTGGAGGCTACGGTGGCCCAGGAGGGCATCGTGGTCCTGGGATGGGGCCTGGAGGGGGGAAGGGCGACGGCAGCGACCCGGCTCACCTCTACACGGTGGTGGCTGTGTTCCCTTCCACCATGGCTGCACAGAGTGCTTCCTTCAAACTCAACAACAGTGGGGCGAGCCTCTTCAAACTGAGGGCCGCCAAAAAGAACTATGACCTAAGAGTCCTGGAGAGGGCCAGCTCCCAGTGAAGAGGAAGAGGAGGGGGAGAGGGCCAGCTCCCAGTGAAGAGGAAGAGTCCTGGAGAGGGCCAGCTCCCAGTGAAAAGGAAGAGTCCTGGAGAGGGCCAGCTCCCAGTGAAAAGGAAGAGGAGAGGAGAGGGCCAGCTCCCAGTGAAAAGGAAGAGTCCTGGAGAGGGCCAGCTCCCAGTGAAGAGGAAGAGTCCTGGAGAGGGCCAGCTCCCAGTGAAGAGGAAGTGTCCTGGAGAGGGCCAGCTCCCAGTGAAGAGGAAGAGTCCTGGAGAGGGCCAGCTCCCAGTGAAGAGGAAGAGTCCTGGAGAGGGCCAGCTCCCAGTGAAAAGGAAGAGTCCTGGAGAGGGCCAGCTCCCAGTGAAGAGGAAGAGGAGGGGGAGAGGGCCAGCTCCCAGTGAAGAGAAAGAGTCCTGGAGAGGGCCAGCTCCCAGTGAAAAGGAAGCGTCCGAGAGATGGCCAGCTCCCAGTGAAAAGGAAGAGTCCTGGAGAGGGCCAGCTCCCAGTGAAAAGGAAGAGTCCTGGAGAGGGCCAGCTCCCAGTGAAAAGGAAGAGTCCTGGAGAGGGCCAGCTCCCAGTGAAGAGGAAGAGGAAGGGAGAGGGCCAGCTCCCAGTGAAGAGGAGGGGGAGAGGGCCAGCTCCCAGTGAAGAGGAAGAGGAGGGGGAGAGGGCCAGCTCCCAGTGAAGAGGAAGAGGAGGGGGAGAGGGCCAGCTCCCAGTGAAAAGGAAGAGTCCTGGAGAGGGCCAGCTCCCAGTGAAAAGGAAGAGTCCTGGAGAGGGCCAGCTCCCAGTGAAAAGGAAGAGTCCTGGAGAGGGCCAGCTCCCAGTGAAGAGGAAGAGGAGAGGAGAGGGCCAGCTCCCAGTGAAAAGGAAGAGTCCTGGAGAGGGCCAGCTCCCAGTGCAAAGGAAGCGGAGGGGAGAGGGCCAGCTCCCAGTGAAGAGGAAGAGGAGGGGGAGAGGGCCAGCTCCCAGTGAAGAGGAAGAGGAGGGGGAGAGGGCCAGCTCCCAGTGAAAAGGAAGAGTCCTGGAGAGGGCCAGCTCCCAGTGAAAAGGAAGAGTCCTGGAGAGGGCCAGCTCCCAGTGAAAAGGAAGAGGAGAGGAGAGGGCCAGCTCCCAGTGAAAAGGAAGAGGAGAGGAGAGGGCCAGCTCCCAGTGAAAAGGAAGAGTCCTGGAGAGGGCCAGCTCCCAGTGAAGAGGAAGAGGAGAGGAGAGGGCCAGCTCCCAGTGAAAAGGAAGAGTCCTGGAGAGGGCCAGCTCCCAGTGAAAAGGAAGAGGAGGGGAGAGGGCCAGCTCCCAGTGAAAAGGAAGAGGAGAGGAGAGAGCCAGCTCCCAGTGAAAAGGAAGAGGAGAGGAGAGGGCCAGCTCCCAGTGAAAAGGAAGAGGAGAGGAGAGAGCCAGCTCCCAGTGAAAAGGAAGAGGAGAGGAGAGGGCCAGCTCCCAGTGAAAAGGAAGAGTCCTGGAGAGGGCCAGCTCCCAGTGAAAAGGAAGAGGAGGGGAGAGGGCCAGCTCCCAGTGAAAAGGAAGAGTCATGGAGAGGGTCAGCTCCCAGTGAAAAGGAAGAGGAGGGGAGAGGGCCAGCTCCCAGTGAAGAGGAAGAGGAGGGGAGAGGGCCAGCTCCCAGTGAAGAGGAAGAGGAGGGGAGAGGGCCAGCTCCCAGTGAAGAGGAAGAGGAGGGGAGAGGGCCAGCTCTCAGTGAAGAGGAAGAGGAGGGGAGAGGGCCAGCTCCCAGTGAAAAGGAAGAGGAGGGGAGAGGGCCAGCTCCCAGTGAAGAGGAAGAGGAGGGGGAGAGGGCCAGCTCCCAGTGAAAAGGAAGAGGAGGGGAGAGGGCCAGCTCCCAGTAAAGAGGAAGAGGAGGGGCAGAGGGCCAGCTCCCAGTGAAGAGAAAGAGGAGGGGAGAGGGTCAGCTCCCAGTGAAGAGGAAGAGGAGGGGAGAGGGCCAGCTCTCAGTGAAGAGGAAGAGGAGGGGAGAGGGCCAGCTCCCAGTGAAAAGGAAGAGGAGGGGAGAGGGCCAGCTCCCAGTGAAGAGGAAGAGGGGGACTGGGAGAGGGCCAGCTCTCAGTGAAAAGGAAGAGGAGGGGAGAGGGCCAGCTCCCAGTGAAGAGGAAGAGGGGAGAGGGCCAGCTCCCAGTGAAGGGGAAGAGGGGAGAGGGCCAGCTCCCTGTGAAGGGGAAGAGGAGGGGAGAGGGCCAGCTCCCAGTGAAAAGGAAGAGGAGGGGAGACGGACAGCTCCCAGTGAAGAGGAAGAGGAGGGGAGAGGGCCAGCTCCCAGTGAAAAGGAAGAGGAGGGGAGAGGGCCAGCTCCCAGTGAAAAGGAAGAGTCCTGGAGAGGGCCAGCTCCCAGTGAAGAGGAAGAGGAGGGGAGAGGGCCAGCTCTCAGTGAAGAGGAAGAGGAGGGGAGAGGGCCAGCTCCCAGTGAAAAGGAAGAGTCATGGAGAGGGTCAGCTCCCAGTGAAAAGGAAGAGGAGGGGAGAGGGCCAGCTCCCAGTGAAGAGGAAGAGGAGGGGGAGAGGGCCAGCTCCCAGTGAAGGGGAAGAGGAGGGAGAGGGCCAGCTCCCAGTGAAAAGGAAGAGTCCTGGAGAGGGCCAGCTCCCAGTGAAAAGGAAGAGGAGGGGAGAGGGCCAGCTCCCAGTGAAAAGGAAGAGGAGAGGAGAGAGCCAGCTCCCAGTGAAAAGGAAGAGGAGAGGAGAGGGCCAGCTCCCAGTGAAAAGGAAGAGGAGAGGAGAGAGCCAGCTCCCAGTGAAAAGGAAGAGGAGGGGAGAGGGCCAGCTCCCAGTGAAGAGGAAGAGGAGAGGAGAGGGCCAGCTCCCAGTGAAAAGGAAGAGTCCTGGAGAGGGCCAGCTCCCAGTGAAAAGGAAGAGGAGGGGAGAGGGCCAGCTCCCAGTGAAAAGGAAGAGGAGAGGAGAGAGCCAGCTCCCAGTGAAAAGGAAGAGGAGAGGAGAGGGCCAGCTCCCAGTGAAAAGGAAGAGGAGAGGAGAGAGCCAGCTCCCAGTGAAAAGGAAGAGGAGAGGAGAGGGCCAGCTCCCAGTGAAAAGGAAGAGTCCTGGAGAGGGCCAGCTCCCAGTGAAAAGGAAGAGGAGGGGAGAGGGCCAGCTCCCAGTGAAAAGGAAGAGTCATGGAGAGGGTCAGCTCCCAGTGAAAAGGAAGAGGGGAGAGGGCCAGCTCCCAGTGAAGAGGAAGAGGAGGGGGAGAGGGCCAGCTCCCAGTGAAGAGGAAGAGGAGGGGAGAGGGCCAGCTCCCAGTGAAGAGGAAGAGGAGGGGAGAGGGCCAGCTCTCAGTGAAGAGGAAGAGGAGGGGAGAGGGCCAGCTCCCAGTGAAAAGGAAGAGGAGGGGAGAGGGCCAGCTCCCAGTGAAGAGGAAGAGGAGGGGGAGAGGGCCAGCTCCCAGTGAAAAGGAAGAGGAGGGGAGAGGGCCAGCTCCCAGTGAAAAGGAAGAGGGGAGAGGGCCAGCTCCCTGTGAAGAGGAAGAGGAGGGGGAGAGGACCAGCTCCCAGTGAAAAGGAAGAGTCCTGGAGAGGGCCAGCTCCCAGTGAAAAGGAAGAGGAGGGGAGAGGGCCAGCTCCCAGTGAAGAGGAAGAGGAGGGGCAGAGGGCCAGCTCCCAGTGAAGAGAAAGAGGAGGGGAGAGGGTCAGCTCCCAGTGAAGAGGAAGAGGAGGGGAGAGGGCCAGCTCTCAGTGAAGAGGAAGAGGAGGGGAGAGGGCCAGCTCCCAGTGAAAAGGAAGAGGAGGGGAGAGGGCCAGCTCCCAGTGAAGAGGAAGAGGGGGACTGGGAGAGGGCCAGCTCTCAGTGAAAAGGAAGAGGAGGGAGAGGGCCAGCTCCCAGTGAAGAGGAAGAGGGGAGAGGGCCAGCTCCCAGTGAAGGGGAAGAGGGGAGAGGGCCAGCTCCCTGTGAAGGGGAAGAGGAGGGGGAGAGGGCCAGCTCCCAGTGAAAAGGAAGAGGAGGGGAGACGGACAGCTCCCAGTGAAGAGGAAGAGGAGGGGGAGAGGGCCAGCTCCCAGTGAAAAGGAAGAGGAGGGGAGAGGGCCAGCTCCCAGTGAAAAGGAAGAGTCCTGGAGAGGGCCAGCTCCCAGTGAAGAGGAAGAGGAGGGAGAGGGCCAGCTCTCAGTGAAGAGGAAGAGGAGGGGAGAGGGCCAGCTCCCAGTGAAAAGGAAGAGTCATGGAGAGGGTCAGCTCCCAGTGAAAAGGAAGAGGAGGGGAGAGGGCCAGCTCCCAGTGAAGAGGAAGAGGAGGGGAGAGGGCCAGCTCCCAGTGAAGGGGAAGAGGAGGGGAGAGGGCCAGCTCCCAGTGAAGAGGAAGAGGAGGGGAGAGGGCCAGCTCTCAGTGAAGAGGAAGAGGAGGGGAGAGGGCCAGCTCCCAGTGAAAAGGAAGAGGGGAGAGGGCCAGCTCCCAGTGAAGAGGAAGAGGAGGGGGAGAGGGCCAGCTCCCAGTGAAAAGGAAGAGGAGGGGAGAGGGCCAGCTCCCAGTGAAAAGGAAGAGGGGAGAGGGCCAGCTCCCTGTGAAGAGGAAGAGGAGGGGAGAGGACCAGCTCCCAGTGAAAAGGAAGAGTCCTGGAGAGGGCCAGCTCCCAGTGAAAAGGAAGAGGAGGGGAGAGGGCCAGCTCCCAGTGAAGAGGAAGAGGAGGGGCAGAGGGCCAGCAGCTCCCAGTGAAGAGAAAGAGGAGGGGAGAGGGTCAGCTCCCAGTGAAGAGGAAGAGGAGGGGAGAGGGCCAGCTCTCAGTGAAGAGGAAGAGGAGGGGAGAGGGCCAGCTCCCAGTGAAAAGGAAGAGGAGGGGAGAGGGCCAGCTCCCAGTGAAGAGGAAGAGGGGGACTGGGAGAGGGCCAGCTCTCAGTGAAAAGGAAGAGGAGGGGAGAGGGCCAGCTCCCAGTGAAGAGGAAGAGGGGAGAGGGCCAGCTCCCAGTGAAGAGGAAGAGGGGAGAGGGCCAGCTCCCTGTGAAGGGGAAGAGGAGGGGGAGAGGGCCAGCTCCCAGTGAAAAGGAAGAGGAGGGGAGACGGACAGCTCCCAGTGAAGAGGAAGAGGAGGGGGAGAGGGCCAGCTCCCAGTGAAAAGGAAGAGGAGGGGAGAGGGCCAGCTCCCAGTGAAAAGGAAGAGTCCTGGAGAGGGCCAGCTCCCAGTGAAGAGGAAGAGGAGGGGAGAGGGCCAGCTCTCAGTGAAGAGGAAGAGGAGGGGAGAGGGCCAGCTCCCAGTGAAAAGGAAGAGGAGGGGAGAGGGCCACCTTCCAAGTATAGAGGAAGAGGAGGACTGGGAGAGGGCCAGCTCTCAGTGAAAAGTAAGAGGAGGGGAGAGGGCCAGCTCCCAGTGAAGAGGAAGAGGGGAGAGGGCCAGCTCCCAGTGAAGAGGAAGAGGAGGGGAGAGGGCCAGCTCCCTGTGAAGAGGAAGAGGAGGGGGAGAGGGCCAGCTCCCAGTGAAGAGGAAGAGGAGGGGAGAGGGCCAGCTCTCAGTGAAGAGGAAGAGGAGGGGAGAGGGCCAGCTCCCAGTGAAAAGGAAGAGGAGGGGAGAGGGCCACCTTCCAAGTATAGAGGAAGAGGAGGACTGGGAG
Source organism: Oncorhynchus keta (assembly GCF_023373465.1). Classification (NCBI taxonomy): domain Eukaryota; kingdom Metazoa; phylum Chordata; class Actinopteri; order Salmoniformes; family Salmonidae; genus Oncorhynchus; species Oncorhynchus keta. The sequence continues at coordinate 9,505,304 of NC_068430.1, read as the reverse complement.
AGGGCCAGCTCTCAGTGAAAAGGAAGAGGAGGGGAGAGGGCCAGCTCCCAGTGAAGAGGAAGAGGGGAGAGGGCCAGCTCCCAGTGAAGAGGAAGAGGAGGGGAGAGGGCCAGCTCCCTGTGAAGAGGAAGAGGAGGGGGAGAGGGCCAGCTCCCAGTGAAAAGGAAGAGGAGGGGAGAGGGCCAGCTCCCAGTGAAGAGGAAGAGGAGGGGGAGAGGGCCAGCTCCCAGTGAAAAGGAAGAGGAGGGGAGAGGGCCAGCTCCCAGTGAAAAGGAAGAGTCCTGGAGAGGGCGGGCTCCCAGTGAAAAGGAAGAGGAGGGGAGAGGGCCAGCTCCCAGTGAAGAGGAAGAGTCCTGGAGAGGGCCAGCTTCCAATGAAGAGGAAGAGGAGGGGGAGAGGGACTTCTGAAAAGTAGGACTGAGGGGACTGAACAGTTTGGACGGACAGGAAGGGGGGACAAGACGTAAAGGGGGACAAGACGTCAAGGGGGACAAGACGTCAGACGTGAAGGGGGACAAGACGTCACACGTGAAGGGGGACAAGACGTCACACGTTAAGGGGGACAAGACGTCACATGTTAAGGGGGACAAGACGTCAAGGGGGGACAAGACGTCAAGGGGGGACAAGACGTCAAGGGGGACAAGACGTCACAAGGGGGACAAGACGTCAAGGGGGGACAAGACGTCAAGGGGGACAAGACGTCAAGGGGGACAAGACGTCAAGGGGGACAAGACGTCAAGGGGGGACAAGACGTCAAGGGGGGGCACGACGTCAAGGGGGACAAGACGTCACATGTTAAGGGGGACAAGTGAACACAGAAAACAAACTGAGAAGATGGTGTTTGCGAAATATGAAAATATATTTTCATTTTCAATTGTTTTGTTTTATATTATTGATACCTAAAGAGCACATAAGATACGTGAGCATGTGGATCGCTGTGTATTTGTGCTAACATCCACATCCATGCAGACAGGCAACAGGGTCACGTGGCACTCCTGAACACACTGGACAGTCAACTTCAGTCCACCCTTCTCTCTCTCTCTCTCTCCTCTCTCTCTCTCTCTCTCTCTCTCTCTCTCTCTCTCTCTCTCTCTCTCTCTCTCTTCTATTTAGCCAATTGTCTCATACTCTGTCATGCTCTCGTTCTCTCTGCACATTCTCTAACTGCTCTCACCTGCTTTCTGTTGGCCTTTATACTGCTGTTGTGGGTTTCTGTATATCGCTGTTTTTCTCAGAAGAGTATTGTTCTTTTTTGGTTTTATATATATTTATATAAGTGACGTAAGGAATTAAATTAATTATATATTCAGTGACCTTTTCAGTGCATAAGTTTACCCCGTTCTACCTACCTCACCAGCCCAACTACCCCCTCCTCACCAGCCCAACTACCTCCTCCTCACCTACCTCACCAGCCCAACTAACCCTGTCCTAGCCTACCTCACCAGCCCAACTACCCCCTCATCACCAGCCCAACTACCACCTCCTCACCTACCTCACCAGCCCAACTAACCCTGTCCTAGCCTACCTCACCAGCCCAACTAACCCTGTCCTAGCCTACCTCACCAACCCAACTAACCCTGTCCTAGCCTACCTGACCACCCCAACTAACCCTGTCCTAGCCTACCTCACCAGCCCAACTAAACCTGTCCTAGCCTACCTGACCACCCCAACTACCCCCTCCTCACCAGCCCAACTAACCCTGTCCTAGCCTACCTCACCACCCCACCCTACCCTGTCCTAGCCTACCTCACCAGCCCAACTAACCCTGTCTTAGCCTACCTCACCAGCCCAACTAACCCTGTCCTAGCCTACCTGACCACCCCAACTAACCCTGTCCTAGCCTACCTCGCCACCCCAACTAACCCTGTCCTAACCTACCTCACCAGCCCAACTAACCCTGTCCTAGCCTACCTCACCACCCCAACTAACCCTGTCCTAGCCTACCTCACCACCCCAACTAACCCTGTCCTAGCCTACCTGACCACCCCAACTAACCCTGTCCTAGCCTACCTCACCACCCCAACTAACCCTGTCCTAGCCTACCTCACCAGCCCAACTAACCCTGTCCTAGCCTACCTCACCACCCCAACTAACCCTGTCCCAGCCTACCTCACCAGCCCAACTAACCCTGTCCTAGCCTACCTGACCACCCCAACTAACCCTGTCCTAGCCTACCTGACCACCCCAACTAACCCTGTCCTAGCCTACCTCACCACCCCAACTAACCCTGTCCTAGCCTACCTCACCAGCCCAACTAACCCTGTCCTAGCCTACCTCACCAGCCCAACTAACCCTGTCCCAGCCTACCTCACCAGCCCAACTAACCCTGTCCCAGCCTACCTCACCACCCCAACTAACCCTGTCCCAGCCTACCTCACCAGCCCAACTAACCCTGTCCTAGCCTACCTCACCACCCCACCCTACCCTGTCCTAGCCTACCTCACCACCCCACCCTACCCTGTCCTAGCCTACCTCACCACCCCAACTAACTCTGTCCTAGCCTACCTCACCACCCCACCCTACCCTGTCCTAGCCTACCTGACCACCCCAACTAACCCTGTCCTAGCCTACCCTTGCAGCCCCGCCTTACCCTGTCCTAGCCTACCTGACCAGCCCAACTATCCCTATCCTAGCCTACCCTTGCAGCCCCACCTTACCCTGTCCTAGCCTACCTGACCAGGCCAACTAACCCTGTCCTAGCCTACCTGACCAGCCCAACTATCCCTGTCCTAGCCTACCCTTGCAGCCCCACCTTACCCTGTCCTAACCTACCTGACCAGCCCAACTATCCCTGTCCTAGCCTACCCTTGCAGCCCCACCTTACCCTGTCCTAGCCTACCTGACCAGCCCAACTAACCCTGTCCTAGCCTACCTGACCAGCCCAACTATCCCTGTCCTAGCCTACCCTTGCAGCCCCACCTTACCCTGTCCTAGCCTACCCTTGCAGCCCCACCTTACCCTGTCCTAGCCTACCTGACCAGCCCAACTAACCCTGTCCTAGCCTACCCTTGCAGCCCCACCTTACCCTATTCCCCCGGTGCCATGACCCCACTCTCCCCTCATTGTGCTTCTGTTTTTCGGTGACAGCTGTGCAGAGCGTACCAGAAGAAGTAGTTAAAAGTGCATAATGATTGCATAATGTCTATTGTACATTTGATTTAATCAGTTATTTATTTTTTTTGTTTAAAAAAATATATATATTAAAAGCAGAGAAAAAAAATCTATACAAATTGTTCCTGTGTCTGTGTTGCAATGATTTGAACACGTCCGGAGGATTTGGATGTAAGTGGAATTTATTTTATCAATTTGATTTATATCTAATCTCCGTAAATACACACAAGTTCAAATCACAGGATGTATATTTATGTTTACACAACACATTCTTCCATCTATGCCATGGTGTAATGGATGTGAAACGCTAGCTCAGTTAGCGGTGGTACGCGCTAAATAGCGTTTCAATCGGTGACGTCACTTGCTCTGAGACCTTGAAGTAGTGGTTCCCCTTGCTCTGGAGAGATGGGTAACGATGCTTCGTGGGTGACTGTTGATGATGTGTGCAGAGGGTCCCTGGTTCGCGCCCGGGTATGGGGGCGAGGGGACGGTCTAAAGTTATACTGTTACATTGGCATTAAATAGAACATTGCGTATTATATATTTTTATGTTCTAACCCTTCTAGAATCCTAAAGTGAGTCATCTGTTGTCGTCACGCTAGTGTCGTCATCTGTTGTCGTCACGCTAGTGTCGTCATCTGTTGTCATCACGCTAGTGTGGTCATCTGTTGTCGTCACGCTAGTGTCAACATCTGTTGTCATCACGCTAGTGTCGTCATCTGTTGTCGTCACGCTAGTGTCGTCATCTGTTGTCATCACGCTAGTGTCAACATCTGTTGTCATCACGCTAGTGTCGTCATCTGTTGTCGTCACGCTAGTGTCGGCATCTGTCATCACGCTAGTGTCGGCATCTGTTGTCGTCACGCTAGTGTCGTCATCTGTTGTCATCACGCTAGTGTAGTCATCACGCTAGTGTCAACATCTGTTGTCATCACGCTAGTGTCGCCATCTGTTGTCATCACGCTAGTGTCGTCATCTGTTGTCATCACGCTAGTGTCAACATCTGTTGTCATCACGCTAGTGTCGTCATCTGTTGTCGTCACGCTAGTGTCGGCATCTGTTGTCATCACGCTAGTGTCGGCATCTGTTGTCATCACGCTAGTGTCGTCATCTGTTGTCATCACGCTAGTGTCAACATCTGTTGTCATCACGCTAGTGTCGTCATCTGTTGTCGTCACGCTAGTGTCAACATCTGTTGTCATCACGCTAGTGTCGTCATCTGTTGTCGTCACGCTAGTGTCGGCATCTGTTGTCATCACGCTAGTGTCGGCATCTGTTGTCATCACGCTAGTGTCGGCATCTGTTGTCATCACGCTAGTGTCGGCATCTGTTGTCATCACGCTAGTGTCGTCATCTGTTGTCGTCACGCTAGTGTCGTCATCTGTTGTCGTCACGCTAGTGTCAACATCTGTTGTCATCACGCTAGTGTCGTCATCTGTTGTCGTCACGCTAGTGTGGTCATCTGTTGTCGTCACGCTAGTGTCGCCATCTGTTGTCATCACGCTAGTGTCAACATCTGTTGTCATCACGCTAGTGTCGTCATCTGTTGTCGTCACGCTAGTGTGGTCATCTGTTGTCGTCACGCTAGTGTGGTCATCTGTTGTCGTCACGCTAGTGTGGTCATCTGTTGTCGTCACGCTAGTGTGGTCATCTGTTGTCGTCACGCTAGTGTGGTCATCTGTTGTCGTCACGCTAGTGTGGTCATCTGTTGTCGTCACGCTAGTGTGGTCATCTGTTGTCGTCACGCTAGTGTGGTCATCTGTTGTCGTCACGCTAGTGTGGTCATCTGTTGTCGTCATGCTAGTGTGGTCATCTGTTGTCGTCATGCTAGTGTGGTCATCTGTTGTCGTCACGCTAGTGTGGTCATCTGTTGTCGTCACGCTAGTGTGGTCATCTGTTGTCGTCACGCTAGTGTCGTCATCTGTTGTCGTCACGCTAGTGTCAACATCTGTTGTCATCACGCTAGTGTCGTCATCTGTTGTCATCACGCTAGTGTCAACATCTGTTGTCATCACGCTAGTGTCGCCATCTGTTGTCGTCACGCTAGTGTCAACATCTGTTGTCATCACGCTAGTGTCGCCATCTGTTGTCGTCACGCTAGTGTCGGCATCTGTTGTCATCACGCTAGTGTCGGCATCTGTTGTCGTCACGCTAGTGTCGCCATCTGTTGTCATCACGCTAGTGTCGTCATCTGTTGTCATCACGCTAGTGTCGTCATCTGTTGTCGTCACGCTAGTGTGGTCATCTGTTGTCATCACGCTAGTGTGGTCATCTGTTGTCGTCACGCTAGTGTGGTCATCTGTTGTCATCACGCTAGTGTGGTCATCTGTTGTCGCCACGCTAGTGTGGTCATCTGTTGTCATCACGCTAGTGTGGTCATCTGTTGTCATCACGCTAGTGTGGTCATCTGTTGTCGCCACGCTAGTGTGGTCATCTCATCACGCTAGTGTGGTCATCTGTTGTCGTCATGCTAGTGTGGTCATCTGTTGTCGTCACGCTAGTGTCGTCATCTGTTGTCATCACGCTAGTGTCGTCATCTGTTGTCATCACGCTAGTGTCAACATCTGTTGTCATCACGCTAGTGTCGTCATCTGTTGTCATCACGCTAGTGTCAACATCTGTTGTCATCACGCTAGTGTCGTCATCTGTTGTCATCACGCTAGTGTCGTCATCTGTTGTCGTCACGCTAGTGTCGTCATCTGTTGTCATCACGCTAGTGTCGCCATCTGTTGTCATCACGCTAGTGTCAACATCTGTTGTCATCACGCTAGTGTCGTCATCTGTTGTCATCACGCTAGTGTCGTCATCTGTTGTCATCACGCTAGTGTCGTCATCTGTTGTCATCACGCTAGTGTCAACATCTGTTGTCATCACGCTAGTGTCGCCATCTGTTGTCATCACGCTAGTGTCGCCATCTGTTGTCATCACGCTAGTGTCAACATCTGTTGTCATCACGCTAGTGTCAACATCTGTTGTCATCACGCTAGTGTCGTCATCTGTTGTCATCACGCTAGTGTCGTCATCTGTTGTCGTCACGCTAGTGTCGCTCATCTGTTGTCGTCACGCTAGTGTCGCTCATCTGTTGTCGCCACGCTAGTGTCGCCATCTGTTGTCGTCACGCTAGTGTCGTCATCTGTTGTCATCACGCTAGTGTCGTCATCTGTTGTCATCACGCTAGTGTCGTCATCTGTTGTCATCACGCTAGTGTGGTCATCTGTTGTCATCACGCTAGTGTCAACATCTGTTGTCATCACGCTAGTGTCGTCATCTGTTGTCATGAGCGTAATTGAGCGACGAGCTTAAAGTTTTCTTTAATGATCATAATTTTCACTTGTCTGACCTCTTGCATGATGATGAGTTTCTCACACGACTGGCCTATCTTTTTCACGCCTGAATGATCTGAATCTAGGATTACAGGGACACTCCGCAAAATTAAATTAAATGTGCCTGACAAAAGTATTTATTATTACTATATTATTTTTTGTTCCCTCGTCCTATAAGAGCTCTTTGTCACTTCCCACGAGCCGGGTTGTGACAACTCACACTCGTTCTTATGTTTAATAAATGTATCGTATAGTGTGTGTGTGGCAGGCTTACAATGATGGCAAAAAAACTAAATTTGAGAGTGCGCTGACCCTGGTGCTAGAGGGGGTACAGCTGACCCCGGTGCTCGAGGGGGTACAGCTGACCCCGGTGCTCGAGGGGGTACAGCTGACCCCGGTGCTCGAGGGGGTACAGCTGACCCCGGTGCTCGAGGGGGTACAGCTGACCCCGGTGCTCGAGGGGGTACAGCTGACCCCGGTGCTCGAGGGGGTACAGCTGACCCCGGTGCTCGAGGGGGTACAGCTGACCCCGGTGCTCGAGGGGGTACAGCTGACCCCGGTGCTCGAGGGGGTACAGCTGACCCCGGTGCTCGAGGGGGTACAGCTGACCCCGGTGCTCGAGGGCGTACAGCTGACCCCGGTGCTCGAGGGCGTACAGCTGACCCCGGTGCTAGAGGGGGTACACAGCTGGAGGTTGAATGTTTGAAGGGGTAAGTGGCTATAAAAAGTTTGGAAACCACTGTTCTAGACGATTCTGTGCTTCCAACTTTGTGGCAAACGTTTGAGAAAGGCCCTTTTCCTGTTTCAGCAGGACAATGCCCTCGTGCACAAAGCGAGGTCCATACAGAAATGGTTTGTCGAGATCGGTGTGGTAGAACTTGACTGGACTGCACAGAGCCCTGACCTCAAACACCTTTGGGATGAATTGGAACACCGACTGCGAGCCAGGTCGAATCGCCCAACATCAGGGCCCAACCTCACTAATGCTCTTGTGGCTGAATGGAAGAAAGTCCCAGCAGCAATGTTCCAACATCTAGTAGAAAGCCTTCCCAGAAGAGTGGAGGCTGTTATAGCAGCAATGTTCAAACATCTAGTGGAAAGCCTTCCCAGAAGAGTGGAGGCTGTTATAGCAGCAATGTTCCAACATCTAGTAGAAAGCCTTCCCAGAAGAATGGAGGCTGTTATAGCAGCAATGTTCCAACATCTAGTGGAAAGCCTTCCCAGAGGAATGGAGGCTGTTATAGCAGCAATGTTCCAACATCTAGTGGAAAGCCTTCCCAGAAGAATGGAGGCTGTTATAGCAGCAAAGGGGGGGACCTACTCCATATTAATGCCCATGACTTTGGAAAGAGATGTTCAAAGAGCAGTCCACATACTTTTGGTCATGCGGTGTATGTTCTAGGATAACTAAGGCCCATACAATGGAGACTCATCAATAATTTGTGTGTATCTAAGGACTTAGCAGAGCTACCTCAACTCTGCTCAATGTTTGACATAATGCCACCACCATAGCATGAAAGACAGCTTCCCATATTGCATTGAGAGATTGATTAGGGTTTGAGGCCAAACCAAAAGACTGAGATCCAGACCACCTGGTACAAGGCAATTTTACGTAGGCCTACCACAGTGTGAGACTATGCAAAATCAATAAGGTTTGCATCTGTAAGTGTAAGCTAACTATGTACAGTCATGGCCAAAAGTTTTGAGAATGACACAAATATTAATTTCCACAAAGTTTGCTGCTTCAGTGTCTTTAGATATTTTTGTCAGATGTTACTATGGAATAGTGAAGTATAATTACAAGCATTTCATAAGTGTCAAAGGCTTTTATTGACAATTGAAGTTGATGCAAAGAGTCAATATTTGCAGTGTTGACCCTTCTTTTTCAAGACCTCTGCAATCCGCCCTGGCATGCTGTCAATTAACTTCTGGGCCACATGTTGGCAGCCCTTTCTTGCATAATCAATGCTTGGAGTTTGTCAGAATTTGTGGGGTTCTGTTTGTCCCCCCACCTCTTGAGGATTGACCACAAGTTCTCAATGGGATTAAGGTCTGGGGAGTTTCCTGGACATAGACCCAAAATATCGATGTTTTGTTCCCCGAGCCACTTAGTTATGACTTTTGCCATATGGCAAGATGCTCCATCATGTTGGACAATGCATTGTTCATCACCAAACTGTTCCTGGATGGTTGGGAGAAGTTGCTCTCAGAGGATATGTCGGTACCATTCTTTATTCATGGCTGTGTTCTTAGGCAAAATTGTGAGTGAGCTCAGTCCCTTGGCTGAGAAGCAACCCCACACATGAATGGTCTCAGGATGCTTTACTGTTGGCATGACACAGGACTGATGGTAGCGCTCACCTTGTCTTCTCCGGACAAGCTTTTTTCCAGATGCACCAAACAATCGAAAAGGTGATTCATCAGAGAAAATGACTTTACCTCAGTCCTTAGCAGTCCAATCCCTGTACCTTTTGCAGAATATCAGTCTGTCCCTGATGTTTTTCCTAGAGAGAAGTGGCTTCTTTGCTGCCCTTCTTGACACCAGGCCATCCTCCAAACGTCTTTGCCTCACTGTGCGTGCACATGCACTCACACCTGCCTGCCTGCTGCCATTCCTGAGCAAGCCCTGTGTACTGGTGGTGCCCAGATCCCGCAGCTGAATCAACTTTAAGAGACGGTCCTGGCGCTTGCTGGTCTTTCTTGGGTGCCCTGAAGCCTTCTTCACAACAATTGAACTTCTCTCCTTGAAGTTCTTGATGATCCGATAAATGGTTGATTTAGGTGCAATCTTACGGGCAGCAATATCCTTGCCTGTGAAGCCCTTTTTGTGCAAAGCAATGATGACTGCACGTGTTTCCTTGCAGGTAACCATGAATGACAGAGGAAGAACAATTATTCCCTCCTTTTGAAGCTTCCAATCTGTTATTCGAACTCAATCAGCATGACAGAGTGATCTCCAGCCTTGTCCTCGTCAACCCTCACACCTGGGTTAACGAGAGAATCACTGACATGATGTCAGCTGGTCCTTTTGTGGCAGGGCTGAAATGCAGTGGAAATGTTTTGGGGGGGATTCAGTTCATTTGCATGGCAAAGAGGGACTTTGCAATGAATTGCAATTCATCTGATCACTCTTAACATTCTGGAGTATATGCAAATTGCCATCATAGAAACTGAGGCAGCAGACCTTGTGAAAATTTATATTTGTGTCATTCTCAAAACTTTTGGCCAAGACTGTAGAAGTGTGAAATATGCAGAATCCTAAACAACGTCCTCCAAATGCACATTAACTTAATTTATAAACCCTCTGCTCTCAGAACGATCACCAACCTCAGAGACAAACTGTACAAAACATCTGACATATTCACACAAAACACTATCAGTGCCCTGCCACCCCCTACAGGCCTTTTCCTGCATACACTGTTTCTGCTGGCCCTCTACTGAATTAATACACAAAGCCTATCAGTGCCCTGCCACCCCCTACAGGCCTTTTCCTGCATACACTGTTTCTGCTGGCCCTCTACTGAATGAATACACAAAGCCTATCAGTGCCCTGCCACCCCCTACAGGCCTTTTCCTGCATACACTGTTTCTGCTGGCCCTCTACTGAATTAATACACAAAGCCTATCAGTGCCCTGCCACCCCCTACAGGCCTTTTCCTGCATACACTGTTTCTGCTGGCCCTCTACTGAATTAATACACAAAGCCTATCAGTGCCCTGCCACCCCCTACAGGCCTTTTCCTGCATACACTGTTTCTGCTGGCCCTCTACTGAATTAATACACAAAGCCTATCAGTGCCCTGCCACCCCCCTACAGGCCTTTTCCTGCATACACTGTTTCTGCTGGCCCTCTACTGAATTAATACACAAAACACTATCAGTGCCCTGCCACCCCCTACAGGCCTTTTCCTGCATACACTGTTTCTGCTGGCCCTCATGAAAATAAGTGCTACTGAATTAATACACAAAACACTATCAGTGCCCTGCCACCCCCTACAGGCCTTTTCCTGCATACACTGTTTCTGCTGGCCCTCATGAAAACAAGTGCTACTGAATTAATACACAAAGCCTATTAGTGCATTCGGAAAGTATTCATACCCCTTGACTTTTTCCACAGTTTGTTACGTACCAGCCTTATTCTAAAATGGTTTAAATCATTTTTTCCCCTCATCAATCTACACACAATACAACATGATGACAAAGCGAAAATAGGTTTTTAGACATTTTTGCAAAAAACTGAAATATCATATTTACATAAATATTAAAACCCTTTACTCAGTACTTGGTTGAATCACCTTTGGCAGCGATTACAGCCTTGAGTCTTCTTGGGTATGACGCTACAAGCTTGGCACACTTGTATTTGGGGAGTTTCTCCCATTCACTGCAGTTCCTCTCAATCTCTGTCAGGATCAAATCAAAGCAAATCAAATGTCATTTTATTTGTCACATGCGCCGAATACAACAGGTGTAGTAGACCTCACAGTGAAATGCTGAATACAACAGGTGTAGTAGACCTTACAGTGAAATGCTGAATACAACAGGTGTAGTAGACCTTACAGTGAAATGCTAAATACTTACCCATTCTACTTAGCAACCTCGTTTGACCTGCTGTCAAGGAGGCAATCTACATAATACTGGAGGCCATGGTTGGTAAGAATAACATTGTTTTATAAAATGTTTTTCTGTGTTGTTTTATGCGACCTCTGTTAGCAGATGATTGCTAATGGCTTAAGTTAGAATTGGTTGTCTTTTGTGGTTGTCTTTCTTTTCTAAAAGGTTACGTGGTTGTCTTTCTTTTCTAAAAGGTTATGTGGTTGTCTTTTCTAAAAGGTTATGTGGTTGTCTTTCTTTTCTAAAAGGTCATGTGGTTGTCTTTTCTAAAAGGTTATGTGGTTGTCTTTTCTAAAAGGTTATGTGGTTGTCTTTTCTAAAAGGTTATGTGGTTGTCTTTTCTAAAAGGTTATGTGGTTGTCTTTTCTAAAAGGTTATGTGGTTGTCTTTTCTAAAAGGTTATGTGGTTGTCTTTCTTTTCTAAAAGGTTATGTGGTTGTCTTTTCTAAAAGGTTATGTGGTTGTCTTTTCTAAAAGGTTATGTGGTTGTCTTTTCTAAAAGGTTATGTGGTTGTCTTTTCTAAAAGGTTATGTGGTTGTCTTTCTTTTCTAAAAGGTTATGTGGTTGTCTTTCTTTTCTAAAAGGTTATGTGGTTGTCTTTTCTAAAAGGTTATGTGGTTGTCTTTTCTAAAAGGTTATGTGGTTGTCTTTTCTAAAAGGTTATGTGGTTGTCTTTCTTTTCTAAAAGCTTATGTGGTTGTCTTTTCTAAAAGGTTATGTGGTTGTCTTTTCTAAAAGGTTATGTGTTTGAGAAATGTGTCCGTAACAAAGATCTGTAGATAGTTAAGTCAAAGCTGAATGAAGACGATGCCGCAAATGGATTAAATATGTTGCCATTAATGAATTTCATAAATATAATTAATTTAATAAAACAAATTGCAATTCAGTTTGTATAAGCTTATGTATTGTTTGATGAACATGGAGGAATTGTGTAGGAATGTGGGAGGTTTTAAGTAGTAGATACCCCAAAGCTTAGTAGTTACACAGTAGTCATTTAAGGAAGAATTATGTTGTGATTTAATTAGGAAATATGTAGTGTTCACCAATAGATATATGTCCCAATTTGCCACCCATTAGTACTTTAAATCACTACATAAATCACTACTGGTTTACTACACAGATGGCAGTAGTAATTCAATAGGGATTGAGTAGACATACAGCAGTATTGTGTAGTAATTCTATGGTGAACATGTAGGTT
>NC_068430.1:9438061-9488061 GCF_023373465.1 Oncorhynchus keta | reverse complement strand
CCATATAATTATACAAATAGGTACCTATTATAATCAAAGTAGCTAGCCTATACTTGTAGCTTTGTAGGCTGCATGTGCTGCACCAGAATCGCCTGTTCTCTTCTGCTTCACCGTGGTTTTAATGATGTGTGTAACTCCAGTCCATATTATACAATATAGTACAGTAATACAGTGCACAGTCAAAATGATTAGCCGACTGAAACTTGTGTAATTTATTTACCGAAGAGCGCATATTAGCTAGCTACATCTATGGGGTTTTATGGGTTTTTTTTGTCGTGCGTAATGTGCAGTAGTCTTTATCATATATGTATTGGATAACGGCACAACCATTTGCGCATTTTGGGGGTTTGGGCTCATTGAATTAAATGTCGTTAATGTAGGGCTCATCAAATGTATTTAATGCATGTCTCACCAGGCTCAGGTAGCTTCAGATTAGAATGTCCATGCTGATCAAAGCTCCAATCAAATCCAGATATATTCATAGTATGTACTTTATAACGCTTTTGAATGGCACTTGCCGTTTCTGTCGGGAAATACCGTGTTTCCTGGGAGAAAGTGATTTATTCTCGGTTTAGAACATTTCTAAAATACTCGGAAAATATTCAACCCCATGTCAACACAACCAAATATCAACATTTGAAGGAAATGTATATTTTGTGCCACAGACTTAATCTGGCTTTTAATTCTATTTTGTCTACAAATTAATAATTGATATGTTGGATTCACATTTCCATCTCAACCAATAATCAAAGTTAAAGAATATGACTACAATTATTTTATTTAACCTTTATTTAACTACCTACGCATGTCAGTTAAGAACAAATTCTTATTTACAATGACGGCCTATGAACAGTGTGTTAACTGCCTTGTTCAGGGACAGAACGACGGATGTTTACCTTGTCACCTCCAGGACTCTAAACACCTGCTGCCACTTTACTTTATGTAAAGTGGTTCGATTCGATTTAGTCCAGTTCTTTAACTTTGATTTTTGATTGCGATGGAGACGTGAATCCAAAATATCGAACATTTATGTTTTTAGGTCGTATATCATCAATTATACTATTTGGGCCTATATAGCATTTGCAAGAGTCATCGACAGCTTTTGCTTCAGCAGTCAACACGCTTTGCATCTGCTGTGCGTCCTGATAGTAAATATATATAGGCTGAACTTCTTCTACATGTATTCTCTGTATGTATTACTTGTAAATAGTAATTCAAGTTTTTCCTGCATAGTACTGGTCGCCTACTTTGTTTTCTTTCTTACACTATGTAGAAGAGAATAGAAAAAGTTATCATTTTAAATTCTTTTTTTTCCGTCTTCCATGTAAATATGTATAGGCTATGACCGGGTCAAAATTAGACATTCCGAAATCACTGATCATATTTACCTTGATAGCCAGCCCGTGAAATAATGAGAGAGCAACTTCAGGTGGTGCTGTTTCTTCTGGCTGAAGCCTCATCTCCGGTAGTCAAAAAAAATAATACACGTAATTATACGATTTTTTTTTTTTGCCGTTGTTGACCACCTATGCAGCTCAGTTGTTTAGTGGAAACTAAAAGTTTCTCGGATTTGCAACATTTTAAGGTCTGTTCGGAAACGTCATATTGCCCCAGTCCTATGAAGGGCGAATTGGCGCCGCGTAATAGTGGTGCCACACATCTTCGATGTAAACTAGGCCCAGTGTCTGTTTTTATCGATGTAGTTGAATGGTTATGGTTGATAAAACAATACCATTGCTGAGTGGATATATTAGGCTGAACATTTTAAATTCAGGCAATAAGAATAATAAACGCTGTTACATTTCCATCTGTCTGTGACACATCTGTCACTATCGCAAATTGTTGTAGCGTTATTTGCTGGAGCAAAAAAATCACTGTACATATACAGTCATGTACAACATTATCGCCACCGTTGATAAAGAGGAGCAAACAAGACAGTGTAAAATAAATAAATAATACAAATACTGATATATATTGTATGCTCAGAATTTAATTATATATATATATATACTAATACAATTGCTCAGAGAAATAAATGTTGTTTAACAACACAACACATCTAAAGAAGATGAGGGTCAAAATGATTGGATCCCCTGTTAACAGCACCCTGCCCTTGCAAGGATAATTCCACTGAGCCTTTTTTCTCTAAAAGGTTTTATGAGATTGGAGAACACATCGGAAGGGATCTTAGACAACTCCTCCATACAGAATATTTCCAGATCCTTGATATCCTTTGACTCTGCATATGGACTGCTCTCTTCAAGACCTCTATTTTCGTGTCATAATGACCATAGCACCGGTTCCAATCCAAGTGCCAATGCCATTTAGCAACCACTAGGCTGTGCTATGGTCAGCATGGTCAGACGGTGCTTGAACACCCAATGGCAGTGTTAGCTAAAAAAAACCTGTTATAAACTAACTGCAGCCCTTTCCTCTCACTAACTCACTGTGCCCTCATCATAGCCCTCATATCTTCTCCCTCATCATAGCCCTCATATCTTCTCCCTCATCATAGCCCTCATATCTTCTCCCTCATATCCTCTCCCTCATCATAGCCCTCATATCTTCTCCCTCCCTCATCATAGCCCTCATATCTTCTCCCTCATCATAGCCCTCATATCTTCTCCCTCCCTCATCATAGCCCTCATATATTCTCTCTCATATCTTCTCCCTCATATCTTCTCCCTCATCATAGCCCTCATATCTTCTCCCTCATCATAGCCCTCATCATCTCATATCTCCCTCATCATAGCCCTCATATCTTCTCCTCATCATAGACCTCATATCTTCTCCCTCATCATAGCCCTCATATCTTCTCCCTCATCATAGCCCTCATATCTTCTCCCTCATCATAGCCCTCATATCTTCTCCCTCATCATAGCCCTCATATCTTCTCCCTCATATCCTCTCCCTCATCATAGCCCTCATATCTTCTCCCTCCCTCATCATAGCCCTCATATCTTCTCCCTCATCATAGCCCTCATATCTTCTCCCTCCCTCATCATAGCCCTCATATATTCTCTCTCATATCTTCTCCCTCATATCTTCTCCCTCATCATAGCCCTCATATCTTCTCCCTCATATCTTCTCCCTCATCATAGCCCTCATATCTTCTCCCTCATCATAGCCCTCATATCTTCTCCCTCATCATAGCCCTCATATCTTCTCCCTCATATCTTCTCCCTCATCATAGCCCTCATATCTTCTCCCTCATCATAGTCCTCATATCTTCTCCCTCATCATAGACCTCATATCTTCTCCCTCATCATAGCCCTCATATCTTCTCCCTCCCTCATCATAGTCCTCATATCTTCTCCCTCATCATAGACCTCATATCTTCTCCCTCATCATAGCCCTCATATCTTCTCCCTCATCATCGCCCTCATATCTTCTCCCTCATCATAGCCCTCATATCTTCTCCCTCATATCTTCTCCCTCATCATAGCCCTCATATCTTCTCCCTCATATCTTCTCCCTCATCATAGCCCTCATATATTCTCCCTCATCATAGCCCTCATATCTTCTCCCTCATATCTTCTCCCTCATCATAGCCCTCATATCTTCTCCCTCATATCTTCTCCCTCATCATAGCCCTCATATCTTCTCCCTCATCATAGACCTCATATCTTCTCCCTCTCATCATAGCCCTCATATCTTCTCCCTCCCTCATCATAGCCCTCATATCTTCTCCCTCCCTCATCATAGCCCTCATATCTTCTCCCTCCCTCATCATAGCCCTCATATCTTCTCCCTCCCTCATCATAGACCTCATATCTTCTCCCTCATCATAGACCTCATATCTTCTCCCTCATCATAGCCCTCATATCTTCTCCCTCATCACAGCCCTCATATCTTCTCCCTCATCATAGCCCTCATATATTCTCCCTCATCATAGACCTCATATATTCTCCCTCATCATAGCCCTCATATCTTCTCCCTCATCACAGCCCTCATCAAGACAAAGGAGATGATTGTGGACTACAGGAAAAGGAGGACCGAGGACGCCCCATTCTCATCGACGGGGCTGTAGTGAAGCAGGTTGAGAGTTTCAAGTTCCTCGGTGTCAACATCCAACAACAAACTAACATGGTCCAAACACACAAAGACAGTCGTGAAGAGGGCACAAAGACAGTCGTGAAGAGGGCACAAAGACAGTCGTGAAGAAGGCACAAAGACAGTCGTGAAGAGGGCACAAAGACAGTCGTGAAGAGGGCACAAAGACAGTCGTGAAGAGGGCACAAAGACAGTCGTGAAGAGGGCACAAAGACAGTCGTAAAGAGGGCACAAAGACAGTCGTGAAGAGGGCACAAAGCCTGTTCCCCCCCAGGAGACTGAAACATTTTGGCATGGGTCCTCAGATCCTCAAAAATTTCTACAGCTGCACCATCGAGAGCATCCCGGCCTGTTGCATCACCGCCTGCTTTGGCAACTGCTCGGCCTCCGACTGTAAGGCTCTACAGAGGGTAGTGCGAACGGTCCAGTACATCACTGGGGCCAAGCTTCCTGCCATCCAGGACCCCTATACCAGGCGGTGTCAGAGGAAGGCCCTAAAATTGTCTAAGACTCCAGCCACCCTAGTCATAGATTGTTCTCTCTGCTACGCACGGCAAGCGATACCGGAGCAACAAGTCTAGGTCCAAAATAGCTCTTAACAGCTTCTACTACAAAGCCCTCAGACTCTGAACAGCTAATCAAATGGCCACCCAGACTATTTGCACTGCCCCCCCCCGAACGTTGCTGCTCCTCTCTGTTATTATCTATGCATATTCACTTTGATAACTCTACCTACATGTACATATTACCTTGACTAACCGGTGCCCCCCGCACATTGACTCTGTACTGGTACCCGTATATAGCCTCCACATTGACTCTGTACCGGTACCCCCTGTATATAGCCTCCACATTGACTCAGTACCGGTACCCCCTGTATATAGCCTTCACATTGACTCTGTACCGGTACACCCTGTATATAGCCTCCACATTGACTCTGTACCATTGACCTGTGACTCTGTATCGGTACACCCTGTATATAGCCTCCACATTGACTCTGTATCAGTCACATTGACGGTACCCCCTGTATATAGCCTTCACATTGACTCTGTACCGGTACACCCTGTATATAGCCTCCACATTGACTCTGTACCGGTACCCCCTGTATATAGCCTCCACATTGACTCTGTACAGTACCCCCCTGTATATAGCCCCCTGTATATAGCCTCCACATTGACTCTGTATCAGTACCCCCTGTATATAGCCTCCACATTGACTCTGTACCGGTACCCCCTGTATATAGCCTTGGTACCTCCTGTATATAGCCTCCACATTGACTCTGTACCGGTACACCGGTACCCTGTATATAGCCTCCACATTGACTCTGTACCGGTACCCCCTGTATATAGCCTCCACATTGACTCTGTACCAGTACCCCCTGTATATAGCCTCCTCATTGACTCTGTACCAGTACCCCCTGTATATAGCCTCCACATTGACTCTGTACCGGTACCCCTGTATATAGCCTCCACATTGACTCTGTACCAGTACCCCTGTATATAGCCTCCACATTGACTCTGTACCGGTACCCCCTGTATATAGCCTCCACATTGACTCTGTACTGGTACCCCCTGTATATAGCCTCCACATTGACTCTGTACTGGTACCCCTGTATATAGCCTCCACATTGACTCTGTACTGGTACCCCCTGTATATAGCCTCCACATTGACTCTGTACCGGTACCCCTGTATATAGCCTCCACATTGACTCTGTACCGGTACCCCCTGTATATAGCCTCCACATTGACTCTGTACCGGTACCCCCTGTATATAGCCTCCACATTGACTCTGTACCGGTACCCCTGTATATAGTCTCCTCATTGACTCTGTACTGGTACCTCCTGTATATAGCCTCCACATTGACCCCTGTATATAGCCTCCACATTGACTCTGTACCGGTACCCCCTGTATATAGCCTCCACATTGACTCTGTACCGGTACCCCCTGTATATAGCCTCCACATTGACTCTGTACCGGTACCCCCTGTATATAGTCTCCACATTGACTCAGTACTGGTACCCCCTGTATATAGCCTCCACATTGACTCTGTACCAGTACCCCCTGTATATAGCCTCCTCATTGACTCTGTACCGGTACCCCCTGTATATAGCCTCCACATTGACTCTGTACCAGTACCCCCTGTATATAGCCTCCACATTGACTCTGTACCGGTACCTGTATATAGCCTCCACATTGACTCTGTACCAGTACCCCCTGTATATAGTCTCCACATTGACTCAGTACTGGTACCCCCTGTATATAACCTCCACATTGACTCTGTACCGGTACCCCCTGTATATAGCCTCCACATTGACTCAGTACTGGTACCCCCTGTATATAGTCTCCACATTGACTCAGTACTGGTACCCCCTGTATATAGCCTCCACATTGACTCTGTATCAGTACCCCCTGTATATAGCCCCTGCTGCTCTTTAATGATATGCTACTTTTACTTTGTATTTTTTACTTACCTATTTTTTTTTTTTACATATAACACTTATTTTTCTTAAAAATGTATTGTTGGTTAAGGGCTTGTGAGTAAGAATTTCACTGTAAGGTCTACTACACCTGTTGTATTCAGCATTTCACTGTAAGGTCTAATACACCTGTTGTATTCAGCATTTCACTGTAAGGTTTACCTACACCTGTTGTATTCAGCATTTTCCTGTAAGGTCTACTACACCTGTTTTATTCAGCATTTCATTGTAAGGTCTACTACAAATGTTGTATTCAGCATTTCACTGTAAGGTTTACCTACACCTTTTGTATTCAGCATTTTCCTGTAAGGTCTACTACACCTGTTGTATTCAGCATTTCATTGTAAGGTCTACTACACCTGTTGTATTCAGCATTTCACTGTAAGGTCTACTACACCTGTTGTATTCAGCATTTCACTGTAAGGTCTACAACACCTGTTGTATTCGGCATTTCACTGTAAGGTCTACTACACCTGTTGTATTCAGCATTTCACTGTAAGGTCTACTACACCTGTTGTATCATGTGACAAATACAATTTGATTTAATAGTATGTGGAAAACATACTGTTTACTTTTCAAACCTCAGGTTGTCAATGTAGAGTTACATACTACAGATTTGAATATGGACAGACAGAGTGTCTGTCTGTCTGTCTGTCTGTCTGTCTGTCTGTCTGTCTGTCTGTCTGTCTGTCTGTCTAGAATAATAATTATCAATCTTTTTGCTCTTTACTTAGCCATCTACATATGAAACCTAATTTGTTAATCAAAAATTGTGAATTAATGAGAAGGGTATGCTTGAAAGGACGTGCATAACTCTGCACTGTTGAGTTGTATTGGAGAGAGTCTCAGTCTTTTTCCACACACAGTCTGTGCCTGTATTTAGTTTTCATGCTAGTGATGGCTGAGAATCCACTCTCACATAGGTACGTGGTTGCAAAGGGAATCAGTGTCTTAACAGTGCAATTTGCCAAGGCAGGATACTCTGAGCGCAGCCCAATCCAGAAATCTGTCAGTGGCTTCTGATTAAATTCAATTTTCACAGAACCGCTTGTTGCAATTTCGATCAGGCTCTCTTGTTCAGATATCTGTAAGTGGACATTTTGTTTGTGTCATCGGTTTCGGGAAAGTACCTGCGTAATTGTGCACCCAACGCAGGTGATTCGCTATATCCCATTTAACATTGTCCGTAAGCTTGAGTTCACTTGCACTATGTCACTCCACTATGTCTCCCTGTCATGGCTTTTGCGCCATCAGTACAGATACCAACACATCTTGACCACCAAAGTCCATTTGATGTCACAAAACTGTCCAGTACTTAAAAAATATCCTCTCCTGTTGTCCTTGTTTCCAGTGGTTTGCAGAAGAGGATGTCTTCCTTTACTGACCCCCCATAAACTTAACAGACATATACCAGGAGCTGTGCCAGGCCCGCCACGTCTGTTGACTCATCAGCTCTGTTGACTCATCCAGCACACATATACCAGGCCCTCCAGCTGTTGACTCATCCAGCTGTAACACACCCAGGAGCCACAGGTCTGTTGACTCATCCAGCTGTAACACACATATACCAGGAGCTGTGCCAGGCCCGCCACGTCTGTTGACTCATCCAGCTGTAACAGACATATACCAGTCTGTTGACTCATCCAGCTGTAACAGCCAGGCCCACCACGTCTGTTGACTCACCCAGCTGTAACAGACATATTGACTCAGGCCCTCCAGCTGACTCACCCAGCTGTAACAGACATATACCAGGAGCTGTGCCAGGCCCACCATGTCTGTTGACTCATCCAGCTGTAACAGACATATACCAGGAGCTGTGCCAGGCCCACCACGTCTGTTGACTCATCCAGCTGTAACAGACATATACCAGGAGCTGTGCCAGGCCCTCCACGTCTGTTGACTCATCCAGCTGTAACAGACATATACCAGGAGCTGTGCCAGGCCCTCCACGTCTGTTGACTCACCCAGCTGTAACAGACATATACCAGGAGCTGTGTCAGGCCCTACCAGGAGCTGTGTCGCCCTCTGTTGACTCATCCAGCTGTAACATACATATACCAGGAGCTGTTCCAGGCCCTCCACGTCTGTTGACTCACCCAGCTGTAACAGACATATACCAGGAGCTGTTCCAGGCCCTCCACGTCTGTTGACTCATCCAGATGTAACAGACATATACCAGGAGCTTGCCACCACGTCTTGACTCATCCAGATGTAACGCATAGAATTCACTAGCTTGTATGTGAAGCAGTAATTGTTTCAGAACATCTCCTGCCGTGTCACTGTTGCATCGTGAAACAGTGTTGTTTGATGAAGTCATTGTCTGTATAGTTTTTGGGGCATTTTCCCCCAGCATTGTCCCAGCCATATTTGCGGCAGCAGGAATAATTAAGTCCTCCACAATAGTATGGGTCTTGCCTGTCCCAGCCACTCAGTAGCTCACCATATAAGACGCTTCTAGCCCCTTCTTATTAATGGTATCTGTTGCTTTTATACATGTCTTACTACTCGAAAGTCGTCTTAATTCTCGCTCAAAAAACTCCTCTGGCTTATTTTTCAAATTGTTTCTAAATGTCTGCGCAAGAGTGAAGGTTTCAATGGTCCAACGTCCCTGTCTGTTGTTCGGGTCTTTCCCGGGTAAGGGGGCAGTAGCTCTTTGGCTGCATCAGATTCACAACGGTCAGTGTCCATGCTAGCTGGGCTAACAACAAGTGTAGAATTACTGATGCTAGCATTGGATGTGCTCGTGGAAGCAGAACAACTTGTGTCATCGACAGGTGCAGTACTGCTGGCCGTAGCAGTATGATGTCCTAGTGGTAGTAGCAGTACCACCAGTAGAGCTGGTGTGTGTCTCTATGGAAGCAGAACAACTTGTCGGCAGGTGTAGTACTGCTGGTCGTAGCAGTACCACCAGTAGAGCTGGTGTGTGTCTCTATGGATGCAGGCCAAACCTTTTTTAACTTTTTAACCACTTATCAATTTTCGAGCAAACGGAATGAGCAGCAGCTACGGTTTTATTATTATTTTTTTTATCTCACCTTTATTTAACCAGGTAGGCTAGTTGAGAACACCTTTATTTAACCAGGTAGGCTAGTTGAGAACACCTTTATTTAACCAGGTAGGCTAGTTGAGATCACCTTTATTTAACCAGGTAGGCTAGTTGAGAACACCTTTATTTAACCAGGTAGGCTAGTTGAGAACACCTTTATTTAACCAGGTAGGCTTGTTGAGATCACATTTATTTAACCAGGTAGGCTAGTTGAGATCACCTTTATTTAACCAGGTAGGCTAGTTGAGATCACCTTTATTTAACCAGGTAGGCTAGTTGAGATCACCTTTATTAACCAGGTAGGCTTTATTTAACCAACACATTTATTTAACCAGGTAGTTGAGATCACCTAGTTAGTTGAGAACACCTTTATTTAACCAGGTAGGCTAGTTGAGATCACCTTTATTTAACCAGGTAGGCTAGGATCACCTTTATTTAACCAGGTAGGCTAGTTGAGAACACCTTTATTTAACCAGGTAGGCTAGTTGAGATCACCTTTATTTAACCAGGTAGGCTAGTTGAGATCACCTTTATTTAACCAGGTAGGAGTTGAGATCACCTTTATTTAACCAGGTAGGCTAGTTGAGATCACCTTTATTTAACCAGGTAGGCTAGTTGAGATCACCTTTATTTAACCAGGTAGGCTAGTTGAGAACACCTTTATTTAACCAGGTAGGCTAGTTGAGAACACCTTTATTTAACCAGGTAGGCTAGTTGAGAACACCTTTATTTAACCAGGTAGGCTAGTTGAGAAACGTTTGGCTACATACGGACTGTTAATGTAATTCCTGCGAGAGAGTAACGGTTAATGTGATTGGATATTAATTATTTGACTTGGCTACCTGTATTTAAAATGGTGTTGTTATTTCGCTGAACACTAACATAAACTCACTAACTTTTTGTACATAGCCTTGGTCCGTACAATTTACCTTATTTTAGAGCCCAAAAACGTAATACTTCCAGATCAAGTTGTAATGTCAATACCATTGTAAAGCACAATTTCTCCCCTTTCCAACAGAATTCATGCCGAGACCTCCACGCTGCCCGTTCCTGCATGATTGAAGAAGGCAATGAGCTCCTTCGGGTCTTTTTAAAAATGTCGGGTGGGGAAGCGAAACTAATGCCTGATAGTGAGAAGGAGAGATGTGTGGGAAAACGCCCTTTTTTTCACTCGATCTGTCCAACTTATCACCGTATCGCCTCTAAAATGTAAATAAAACACTATAAAAAGTGTATATAATGTGTCATTACATACCTATTTGAAGGCTTGTGTCGAATTTAGATTTTTCTTCAGACCTAATTGTCTTTCAATGCCATGTAAAAATCCACAGAATATCAAAATAGTGGTCACTGAGTCAAAATACAAGCAAATATATATTTTTAAATTGTACCTTTATTTTACCAGGCAAGTCAGTTAAGAACACATTCTTATTTTCAATGACGGCCTGGGAACAGTGCCTGTTCAGGGGCAGAACGACAGATTTGTACCTTGTCAGCTCAGGGTTTTGAACTCACAACCTTCCGGTTACTAGTCCAACGCTCTAACCACTAGGCTACACTGCTCAGATTGGTAAAGAAAATCATGACTTAAAATGTAAGCCTATGCAACATTAACACATTACCTTGTATTTTTAATTATGTACATGGGAATTTAATGGCAAAAGTTATTTGTATGTGCATTACGTCATCACGCACAGCCTTTTATCAGCACGAAGTCAACTTGATGGAAACGCATTTCTGGTGGGAAAATGGTCCTATTGTTATGTATAGATTTTTTAATATTCCCATGAAAATCTGTCGCAAATGAGATGGAAACCTGGCGTATGACAATACATCTTATGCAATGCGCCTTCAATATATTTAGAAACAGCGTTCATAACCTACTGCATGCATCCTGTCCTAGGACGTGGTGGCCTGACTCCAGGCCAGGTTTTGCGTTGAATTCCACTAAGGCGTATAACATTCAAACAATCAACATCCCTAGTGCCACATATGCTGCTGCCCAAGAAAGAAAAAAGTTCAAACATTTCTACAAGTTTTATAAATAAAAGTCAAATGAGACCCCGTATAATTTTCAGACCACCCTATGACAGATAATTTTCTTATGATGCATATGATAGTGAATTATGATTGACATTTACAGTAACGTGTTTTGTTATGTAATGATTATTGTTCTATTATTATCTGGTTTAACCGATTATTTATTCTGTTCGAGTGCATTTCAAGGTCTTCAGCCAGTGGAAGAAGCTGTTAACTACGCCACTAAGAAAACCCCACCAACCAGACAGCATGGTCTTTTTTTCTCTCAAGAAAAACAAGAAGTGAACTTCCTGTTTCGGGGTGGTCCACAGACTTTGAAAAAAAGTGAGGGGGGGGGGGTGAGGGAGGGGGGAGGAGAAGAGAGGTCTAGCGTTCCCCCATTGACTGAGCAACCAACTTCGGGTTTACGGGAATTTGGTTACCTAAAATAGGGTTCGTTCAATGTTGTCCTGTACACTGATTTCGTCAAATTTGTGAATAAAGTAACTATGAAAAGAAGCTCCTAAAAAAGTGGATAAAGACGTGGTTTGAACACGGGAGGTGGAATAGAAGAGAGAAGATACAGGTTAATTCCGGCGGCCCCATCTGTGTGCCAGAAGAACGCGGAGAGAGAGATTGGACATTCTGGAACCCCCAGCGGGACGTTCTCGTTTTCAGCCACAGAGCTTCCAAAAGTCCCAAAGCCCTGAGGATCAAGTCAACAAACTGATGCAGACTTCTTCAACTTTTCAGAAAAGGTACAGTTGCTTTGCTTTATCCTATTCAGTTTCTGTTTCTAAGTAACCTAAAGTGGTTGATAGAAGAGATTTTTAAATGTAGGCCTAATAGTGGTGGTAAAAGTGTGTTTGTTTATATGCAAGTTCAATTTGGACTTAGCAGTTATGTAATATGTTATGTTGAGTATTTTAAAGGTATTGTCAGATTGGTGTCACTTCGGGGGATGATGGTCGAAATGGGATGTTCAATCTAATAGGCGATGTGGCGGTGTGTGCAGTGTTTACGTTGAATAAACAAAATGATCAATGTAAGCCGAATTCAGTGGCTTTCGTTATTTAAATTGATTGATAATAGGCTATTGCTTTCAGTGGAGAACATCTGAAATATCTTCAGTGCACTGTGCATTTCAATACCTTATTTAGACTATTGAAGAATGCCTCTCGTTTAAAAAAAAAACTTTGGACATTCCCAACGTGCCTTCTCTTCTTTTCTGAACTTGTAAATTCTATCTTAAAGTTTTGATTGTTGAAAATAGCTTTTTAAGAATCAATGCATGTCTTGGAGTTGGTCTATACATTAGGGAGATGTTGCTTCTCGTGCTGATGACGCATTGGCACGAGCGTAAAAGCAACAACAAAAAGAAATCACTGTCGAGAATTTTGGAATTGCACGTCTCCCACCACCACCCAAACATAATATGTGGTAGTTGAGGTTTCCATCCTCTATATTCGGCCTGTGCCACAGCCACACACACTCAAAAGACATCGGCCTGGCCTGCAGCTCCTCGCCTCGCTGTGTGTGTCTCTATGTCGGCGTTACAGAATTCCACGGAGGGTCGTGGTGGCGCTTGAGAACAGCTGTTTCTTGTAACCTGAAATACTTCAGGTGCCAATATCGTTTCCAAATGTACTTATGTCAGGACACCCACAGCAAAACGAAATCATTATAGTAGCCTACCACGGGATTCTAAGGTGAGTCTTTGAAAAGTGAAAGATGGCCCAGGAAATGTTTTATTTTCATACGAAAAAATAGCCTACAGAGAGGTGAAGGAAGTTACTTGAAAAATAATGCATTCATTTTCGAAGTTGATGAGCGCCAAGTCCTTTAGAGTGGTCTTGTTTTTGAAATGTGTTTTCTTTCTTTCATTCTGTGTGTCTTTTGAGAAAATGGTCGCAAACCGCTAATATGAAATAACGCATAACACTTGTTAATCTCAGTAATTACTCTTAAATAGGTTATAAAATTAATCTGCTAATGTGGTCAGATTAAGACCATTAGACAACATTAGACTAGTGTTGAGGGTTTGTCAAATCCAGATTGAGCTCAACAGCCAATCACCGTTTTATCCTTTATTAACAAGGAGGAGAGCCAAAATAAATGTGTCAATTAACACACTCCACACCACTGTCACAATATAATTCAACATCTACACTTAAGGGCATAGATGTTTTCCTGTTCTGGTCACACAGTCAGGAAAAAAACATGTGTACTTGCATGTGGAGCGTCATCCGGGACAGGAGGATTTACTGACCCTGCAATTTAACAAGAACAATCTCCTGACTTTATGGGACAAGACGGGACATTATTACTATAAGAGAAATGGAAAGGGATTGAGATTGACAGAAGAAAAGAGAGGAGAGGACAGAGTGGATAGATGGAGAGAAAAGCCAAGATGAGAGGACAGAGGGGATAGATGGAGAGAAAAGGCAAGATGAGAGGACAGAGGGAATAGATGGAGAGAAAAGGCAAGATGAGAGGACAGAGTGGATAGATGGAGAGAAAAGGCAAGATGAGAGGACAGAGGGGATAGATGGAGAGAAAAGGCAAGATGAGAGGACAGAGGGGATAGATGGAGAGAAAAGCCAAGATGAGGGGATAGATGGAGAGAAAAGGCAAGATGAGAGGACAGAGGGGATAGATGGAGAGAAAAGGCAAGATGAGAGGACAGAGGGGATAGATGGAGAGAAAAGCCAAGATGAGAGGACAGAGGGGATAGATGGAGAGAAAAGGCAAGATGAGAGGACAGAGGGGATAGATGGAGAGAAAAGCCAAGATGAGAGGACAGAGGGGATAGATGGAGAGAAAAGGCAAGATGAGAGGACAGAGGAGATAGATGGAGAGAAAAGGCAAGATGAGAGGACAGAGGGGATAGATGGAGAGAAAAGGTAAGATGAGAGGACAGAGTGGATAGATGGAGAGAAAAGCCAAGATGAGAGGACAGAGGGGATAGATGGAGAGAAAAGGCAAGATGAGAGGACAGAGGGGATAGATGGAGAGAAAAGGCAAGATGAGAGGACAGAGTGGATAGATGGAGAGAAAAGGCAAGATGAGAGGACAGAGGGGATAGATGGAGAGAAAAGGCAAGATGAGAGGACAGAAGAGAAGAAAAGAGGACAGGAGATATTTGCACGTGTCCCATGACTGGTCTGGTTGGTGTGAACCTCTGCAGGGGATCTTCCTCCTCCCCCCTGGTATTTATCAGTGTAATAGCCCTGTGTTACGGCCAAAGGGGTCCCCGTTAGGACAGGGCATAAACAGATAAAGCATACAGGAATACAGGAAGGAACCTTTTTCCTCTTTATGCTGCTAGCTGCCTCTCAGACCAGAACGTTTTATCACAATCAAGATGACGTTTGTTTTCTCATTTACCTCAGTTTATTTATATTTATATTTTACCTATTTATTTAACCAGATGGCTAAGTGAAGAACACATTAAATAAAGTTGAAATAAAAAAAGTATCAATGTTATTTTTAACTGTATTATCATTGATAAATGGTTTGATCATCAATATAGATTAGAATGTTGTTATAAACCTAATTATTATCAACACACATATTGTGACTTAACCGGTTCAATGTTTATGTAAACGTAGGGACCTGGTCTTGAATTTTGATTGTAGTTTTCAACCAGGGAGTGTTAGACATACTCTGGGGATTGTGTTATTCTGGAAGTCACCATAGGTCTTCCTAAAAAGAAACCAAAGAATATTTAATCAAAGTGAATACCGGTACTCAAGGCTAAAGCAAAGTGAATACCGGTACTCAAGGCTAAAGCAAAGTGAATACCGGTACTCAAGGCTAAAGCAAAGTGAATACCGGTACTCAAGGCTAAAGCAAAGTGAATACCGGTACTCAAGGCTAAAGCAAAGTGAATACCGGTACTCAAGGCTAAAGCAAAGTGAATACCGGTACTCAAGGCTAAAGCAAAGGGAATACCGGTACTCAAGGCTAAAGCAAAGACGTAAAAGAAACAAGCTTTTGGATGCGGGCAGTTAGCATTGCAGATAACACAGACTAAACTAGACCGGACTAAACCAGACCAGACTACACCAGACCAGACTAAACCAGACCAGACTACACCAGACCAGACTACACCAGACCAGACTACACCAGACCAGACCAGATTAGACCAGACTACACCAGACCAGACCAGACCACACCTGACCAGACTACACCAGACCAGACTACACCAGACCAGACTACACCAGACCAGACCAGACTACAATAGACCAGACTACACCAGACCAGACTACACCAGACTACACCAGACCAGACTAGACTAGACCTGACCAGAGCAGACCACTTCCAGGCAGAACAGGCCGACTGCAACAAGTGGTGTGTTTTTGTACAGCAGATTCCATTTAGGTCTGTCTGCTTAGCGTGGAAGACGTCACGTGACTCACGGCATTGGTCCCGTCTCTCCTCCCACCTCTGAGAGAGACAGAGAGAGAGAGGGACCACCCTCACTGGGATCAGAGGCCCTTTCACACCCTGTGAACCTGAAACAATCAGCTGTCTGTCTCCGGCTCATGGGCCTTCAGAGCGCCTGTAGCACTGGGCAGCTACAGGCAGCGGTGTGTGGTGCAGAGAGGGACTGGGACTGGCTGCAACACTGGGCAGCTACAGGCAGCGGTGTGTGGTGCAGAGAGGGACTGGGACTGGCTGCAACACTGGGCAGCTACAGGCAGCAGTGTGTGGTGCAGAGAGGGACTGGGACTGGCTGCAACACTGGGCAGCTACAGGGAGCGGTGTGTGGTGCAGAGAGGACTGGGACTGGGACTGGCTGCAACACTGGGCAGCTACAGGGAGCGGTGTGTGGTGCAGAGAGGGACTGGGACTGGGACTGGCTGCAACACTGGGTAGCTACAGGGAGCGGTGTGTGGTGCAGAGAGGGACTGGGACTGGGACTGGCTGCAACACTGGGCAGCTACAGGGAGCGGTGTGTGGTGCAGAGAGGGACTGGGACTGGCTGCAACACTGGGCAGCTACAGGGAGCGGTGTGTGGTGCAGAGAGGGACTGGGACTGGCTGCAACACTGGGCAGCTACAGGGAGCGGTGTGTG
Organism: Oncorhynchus keta; assembly: GCF_023373465.1. NCBI lineage: Eukaryota > Metazoa > Chordata > Actinopteri > Salmoniformes > Salmonidae > Oncorhynchus > Oncorhynchus keta. The sequence continues at coordinate 9,471,389 of NC_068430.1, read as the reverse complement.
GTGCAGAGAGGGACTGGGACTGGGACTGGCTGCAACACTGGGCAGCTACAGGGAGCGGTGTGTGGTGCAGAGAGGGACTGGGACTGGGACTGGGGCTGCAACAGAGAGGGACTGGGCAGCTGCAACACTGGGGCTACAGGGAGCGGTGTGTGGTGCAGAGAGGGACTGGGACTGGGACTGGCTGCAACACTGGGCAGCTACAGGGAGCGGTGTGTGGTGCAGAGAGGGACTGGGACTGGGACTGGCTGCAACACTGGGCAGCTACAGGGAGCGGTGTGTGGTGCAGAGAGGGACTGGGACTGGGACTGGCTGCAACACTGGGCAGCTACAGGGAGCGGTGTGTGGTGCAGAGAGGGACTGGGACTGGCTGCAACACTGGGCAGCTACAGGGAGCGGTGTGTGGTGCAGAGAGGGACTGGGACTGGCTGCAACACTGGGCAGCTACAGGGAGCGGTGTGTGGTGCAGAGAGGGACTGGGACTGGGACTGGCTGCAACACTGGGCAGCTACAGGGAGCGGTGTGTGGTGCAGAGAGGGACTGGGACTGGGACTGGCTGCAACACTGGGCAGCTACAGGGAGCGGTGTGTGGTGCAGAGAGGGACTGGGACTGGGACTGGCTGCAACACTGGGCAGCTACAGGGAGCGGTGTGTGGTGCAGGAGGGACTGGGCTGGGACTGGCTGCAACACTGGGCAGCTACAGGAGCGGTGTGTGGTGCAGAGAGGACTGGGACTGGGACTGGCTGCAACACTGGGCAGCTACAGGGAGCGGTGTGTGGTGCAGAGAGGGACTGGGACTGGGACTGGCTGCAACACTGGGACTGGGACTGGCTGCAACACTGGGAGCGGTGTGTGGTGCAGAGAGGGACTGGGACTGGCTGCAACACTGGGCAGCTACAGGGAGCGGTGTGTGGTGCAGAGAGGGACTGGGACTGGCTGCAACACTGGGCAGCTACAGGGAGCGGTGTGGTGCAGAGAGGACTGGGACTGGGCAACACTGGGCAGCTACAGGGAGCGGTGTGTGGTGCAGAGAGGGACTGGGACTGGGACTGGCTGCAACACTGGGCAGCTACAGGGAGCGGTGTGTGGTGCAGAGAGGGACTGGGACTGGGACTGGCTGCAACACTGGGCAGCTACAGGGAGGGAGAGAGGGACTGGGACTGGGACTGGCTGCAACACTGGGCAGCTACAGGGAGCGGTGTGTGGTGCAGAGACTGGGACTGGGACTGGCTGCAACACTGGGCAGTGCAGACTGGGACTGGGACTGGCTGCAACACTGGGGACTGGGACTGGGACTGGCTGCAACACTGGGCAGCTACAGGGAGCGGTGTGTGGTGCAGAGAGGGACTGGGACTGGCTGCAACACTGGGCAGCTACAGGGAGCGGTGTGTGGTGCAGAGAGGGACTGGGACTGGGACTGGCTGCAACACTGGGCAGCTACAGGGAGCGGTGTGTGGTGCAGAGAGGGACTGGGACTGGGACTGGCTGCAACACTGGGCAGCTACAGGGAGCGGTGTGTGGTGCAGAGAGGGACTGGGACTGGCTGCAACACTGGGCAGCTACAGGGAGCGGTGTGTGGTGCAGACTGGGACTGGGACTGGCTGCAACACTGGGCAGCTACAGGAGCGGTGTGTGGTGCAGAGAGGGACTGGGACACTGGGCAGCTACAGGGAGCGGTGTGTGGTGCAGAGACTGGGACTGGGGGCTGCACACTGGGCAGCTACAGGGAGCGGTGTGGTGCAGAGAGGGACTGGGACTGGCTGCAACACTGGGCAGCTACAGGGACTGGGACTGGGACTGGCTGCAACACTGGGCAGAGGGAGCGGTGTGTGGTGCAGAGAGGGACTGGGACTGGCTGCAACACTGGGCAGCTACAGGGAGCGGTGTGTGGTGCAGAGAGGGACTGGGTCACTACAGGGCACTGGCTGCAGAGGGACTGGGACTGGCATTCACTGGGCACAGGGATGACTGGTGCACACTGGGCAGAGGGAGCGGTGTGGTGCAGAGGGACTGGGGGCTGCAACACTGGGCAGAGGGGAGCGGTGTGGTGCAGAGAGGGACTGGGACACGGTGTGTGGTGCAACTGGGTCAACACTGGGAACTGGGAGCTCACAGGGTGTGTGGTGCAGAGAGGGACTGGGACTGGGACTGGCTGCAACACTGGGCAGCTACAGGGAGCAGTGTGTGGTGCAGAGAGGGACTGGGACTGGGACTGGCTGCAACACTGGGCAGCTACAGGGAGCGGTGTGTGGTGCAGAGAGGGACTGGGACTGGGCACTACAGGGAGCGGTGTGTGGTGCAGAGAGGACTGGGACTGGGACTGGGGACAGGGAGCGGTGTGTGGTGCAGAGAGGACTGGGACTGGGACTGGCTGCAACACTGGGCAGAATGGGTGCAGAGAGGGACTGGGACTGGGACTGGCTGCAACATGGGGCTCACAGGGAGCGGTGTGTGGTGCAGAGGGACTGGAACTGGGGGCTGCAACAGCTACAGGGAGCGGTGTGGGTGCAGAGGACTGGGACTGGACACGGTGTGTGGTGCAGAGAGGGACTGGGACTGGGACTGGCTGCAACACTGGGCAGCTACAGGGAGCGGTGTGGGTCACGCAGAATGGGACACGTAGAATGGGACACACAGAATGGGTCACACAGAATGGGTCACACAGAATGGGACACACAGAATGGGTCACACAGAATGGGACACACAGAATGGGTCACACAGAATGGGTCACACAGAATGGGTCACACAGAATGGCATTCTCTCAGAATGGCATTCACACAGAATGGCATTCACACAGAATGGGTCACACAGAATGGGTCACACAGAATGGCATTCACACAGAATGGCATTCACACAGAATGGGTCACACAGAATGGGACACGCAGAATGGGTCACACAGAATGGGTCACACAGAATGGGTCACACAGAATGGGTCACATAGAATGGGACACACAGAATGGGACACATAGAATGGGTCACGCAGAATGGGTCACACAGAATGGGTCACACAGAATGGGTCACACAGAATGGGACACGTAGAATGGGACACGCAGAATGGGTCACACAGAATGGGTCACACAGAATGGGTCACATAGAATGGGTCACACAGAATGGGACACGTAGAATGGGACACGCAGAATGGGACACGTAGAATGGGACACGCAGAATGGGTCACACAGAATGGGTCACACAGAATGGGTCACACAGAATGGGTCACATAGAATGGGACACACAGAATGGGTCACATAGAATGGGACACGCAGAATGGGTCACACAGAATGGGTCACACAGAATGGGACACGCGGAATGGGACACGCGGAATGGGTCACACAGAATGGGTCACACAGAATGGGTCACACAGAATGGGTCACACAGAATGGCATTCACACAGAATGGGACACACAGAATGGCATTCACACAGAATGGGTCACGCAGAATGGGTCACACAGAATGGGACACACAGAATGGGACACACAGAATGGGTCACACAGAATGGGTCACACAGAATGGCATTCACACAGAATGTGTCACACAGAATGGGACACGCAGAATGGGTCACACAGAATGGGTCACACAGAATGGGTCACACAGAATGGGTCACATAGAATGGGACACACAGAATGGGACACATAGAATGGGTCACGCAGAATGGGTCACACAGAATGGGTCACACAGAATGGGTCACACAGAATGGGACACGTAGAATGGGACACGCAGAATGGGTCACACAGAATGGGTCACACAGAATGGGTCACGTAGAATGGGACACACAGAATGGGTCACACAGAATGGGACACACAGAATGGGCAGAATGGGTCACACAGAATGGGTCACATAGAATGGGTCACACAGAATGGGACACAGAATGGGACACGCAGAATGGGACAGAATGGGACACGCAGAATGGGTCACACAGAATGGGTCACACAGAATGGGTCACACAGAATGGGTCACATAGAATGGGACACACAGAATGGGTCACATAGAATGGGACACGCAGAATGGGTCACACAGAATGGGTCACACAGAATGGGACACGCGGAATGGGTCACACAGAATGGGTCACACAGAATGGGTCACAGAGAATGGGTCACACAGAATGGCATTCACACAGAATGGGACACACAGAATGGCATTCACACAGAATGGGTCACGCAGAATGGGTCACACAGAATGGGACACACAGAATGGGACACACAGAATGGGTCACACAGAATGGGACACACAGAATGGCATTCACACAGAATGGGTCACACAGAATGGGTCACACAGAATGGGACACACAGAATGGGTCACGCAGAATGGGACACACAGAATGGGTCACACAGAATGGGTCACATAGAATGGGACACACAGAATGGGTCACATAGAATGGGACACGCAGAATGGGTCACACAGAATGGGTCACACAGAATGGGTCATACAGAATGGGACACGCAGAATGGGTCACACAGAATGGGACACACAGAATGGGTCACACAGAATGGGACACACAGAATGGGTCACACAGAATGGGACACACAGAATGGGACACACAGAATGGGTCACACAGAATGGGACACACAGAATGGCATTCACACAGAATGGCATTCACACAGAATGGGTCACGCAGAATGGGTCACACAGAATGGGACACACAGAATGGGACACACAGAATGGGTCACACAGAATGGGACACACAGAATGGCATTCACACAGAATGGCATTCACACAGAATGGGTCACACAGAATGGGTCACACAGAATGGGACACACAGAATGGGTCACGCAGAATGGGACACACAGAATGGGTCACACAGAATGGGACACACAGAATGGGTCACGCAGAATGGGACACGCAGAATGGGTCACACAGAATGGGTCACACAGAATGGGTCACACAGAATGGGACACGCAGAATGGGTCACACAGAATGGGTCACATAGAATGGGTCACACAGAATGGGACACACAGAATGGGTCACACAGAATGGGACACACAAAATGGGTCACACAGAATGGGACACACAGAATGGGTCACACAGAATGGGACACACAGAATGGCATTCATTCATATTCATGGGAAACATCTGTTTTCACTGCTGGGTGAATTGTGCGGTTAAATGTCTTGAAAAATGAAATTGCATTTTTTTATAAACTAAAGAATATGCATTTACATATCCTCATCCCAAAAATGATTTTATTTATTTAATCTTAATTTAACCAGGGAGTTGAGAATACAACAAATGTTAATCAATGCCGAATGATTGTGTCTCACTTATTAGCATGTACTGTTATATCAAAAATATTTTTTAGAATAATGTGGACAGATGCAAATAAGTAGTTCCTCTCTCTAACATAATGATTTCCTTGTAGTTCAGAGCAGAGGAAGCCCGAAGTGTGTGTGTCTTTGGGACACGTGTGTGTTCACAGCCTGGGGGGTGGAGAGAGATGGAGGGAGAGAGAGAGGTAAATAGGGAGAAGGAGTGGGAGAGGGGGGGGTGGAGAGAGATGGAGGGAGAGAGAGAGGTAAATAGGGAGAAGGAGTGGGAGAGGGGGGTGGAGAGAGATGGAGGGAGAGAGAGAGAGATGGGGATGGAGAGAGATGGAGGGAAAGAGAGAGGTAAATAGGGAGAAGGAGTGGGAGAGAGAGGGGTGGAGAGAGATGGAGGGAGAGGGAGGGTAAGGAGAGAGCGTGTTGAACAGGGAGGAGAGAGAGAGAGAGAGACCGGGTAATGGAGAGATAGAGGGAGCGAGAGATGGGGATGGAGAGAGATGGAGGGAGAAGAATTGAGAGAGGGGGTGGAGAGAGATGGAGGGAGAGAGAGAGAGATGGGGATGGAGAGAGATGGAGGGAGAGAGAGAGGTAAATAGGGAGAAGGAGTGGGAGAGAGGGAGAGATGGAGGGAGGAGAGAGAGATGAGAGATGGAGGGAGAGAGAGAGTAAATAGGGAGAAGGATGGGAGAGGGGGTGGAGAGAGATGGAGGAGAGAGAGAGAGTAAGGAGAAAGTAAGGAGAGAGAGAGTGTAAAGAGTGGGAGAGAGAGAGAGAGTAAGGAGAGAGAGTGTGGTGGAGAGAGAGAGGGAGAGGTAAGAGAGAGAGAGAGAGAGAGAGAGAGAGAGAGAGAGAGAGAGAGAGAGAGAGAGAGAGTAAGGAGAGAGAGTAAGGAGAGAGAGAGTGTGGTAAAGAGGGAGAAGGAGAGAGAGAGAGAGAGAGGTAAAGAGGGAGAAGGAGAGAGAGAGAGAGAGAGAGCTGCTGACAGTAACAGAAGGATCCACCTCTTCTCTCTCTGATCCACTAGGCCTTCAAATGATGGTGGCGAACCGGGAGACGGAGGGAGAGAGAGGGAGTCAGGCTGCTGACGTCTCATGTGGTAGATATTAAAATAAAGCGGGTGGTAATGGGAAACAGGTGAGGACAAACACACTGGAGTCGTATGCCACAGTGATCTGTGCTCATTTCCTGTTGTGTTATCTTAGGTCTTGGTAGGGTCTACAGGCTACATGTTATAGTTAGTGGATGTATGGGGGGTGATAGACTAGATTTGATAAAAGAAAAGTGAAACACTATCTGTGTGTGATGAAGAAGAGAAGAGAGGAGGAGATCGCTTGCCTAGCTATTGTCTTCAGATCACAACTTGCATTGACTTGCGTTGAGAGGGTCAGCAGGTTAAATGGGTCATCAATGATCTATATCAACCATTATCTTGGTTGTTTGTAGTGTTTAATTTAACCTGTATTTAACTCGGTTATGGCACAATGTATCACATGTATGGGCCTTCATGGTTTCATTTCAATCTCATTTAATGTGTACATATTATAATGTTTTTTGTTTTTTTTACATTCAAGTGAGGTAAACAAGCAAATCTAAATGGTTGAATTGGATTAATATTTGTAGGTTAACCATAAGTCCTCATCCCCTCATCTCTCAAGAGGTCTGTGTTTTAAATGCTGTTTTCATTAGTCAGTACGTAATTCACATCGACAGGCAGACGTAAACATTATACCTCATCTTGGAGCGTGTTTGTTTGTGCATGTGTGTGTGTGTGTGTGTGTGTGTGTGTGTGTGTGTGTGTGTGTGTGTGTGTGTGTGTGTGTGTGTGTGTGTGTGCATGCAAGTGTGTGTCTGTGTGTGTTCTCTCATGGAATGATGGCTCACACGGTGTCGTCCTACTCTCTGAAGACTGAAAGAGAAGAGCAGGCGCTGTTTATTATTTCCTCTGGTTTCCATGGCCACCGTGTGTTTGGGTTCCGTCATTAGAACACTCTGATGTTCTGAGGGTTCTGTCCTCTTCTTCTCTTCATCTCCACCTATCTCATGTAAACAGACACTCCAGTTTAACTTCCAGTAGACTCAGTGGAGAAGGCAATAAGTTCATTAATACACAGTCCACTTCATTTCCACAGCTTTTATGTGATAAGCTATTACATTTTATTGTTGGAACAATTATTTCCGACTTCCATGCAGTGGAATTGGAAGGAGCCTCATGTACACACACACACACACACACACACACACACACACACACACACACACACACACACACACACACACACACACACACACACACACACACACACACACACACACACACACACACACACACACACACACACACACACACACACACACACACACAGACGTACACACATATGCACACTCCTCGGCTGGCGGTTACCACATTGCGTGTCACAGCAGAGAGATAAGGATCCAGAGCCAGAGCAGGGAGGGAGTTGGCCGGCAGAGCTTCTGATTCTTAAACAGACCTCAGCAAACCCAGTTCCACACCCTGAATACAGGAAGAAGAGTCTGTCCTCACCAGGGCACAACGCCCTATTAAAACACTATGTTGGGATTTCCTTTATTTTGGCAGGTCTATATCTATATGTATGTCACTCAATGTCTCTTTCTGTCTCTGTCTCTCGGTCTCTGCACACTATGAAACGAGTGTTCCTCAAGGGTTCTTTGGGGAACCATAATGAGCCCTTTAATGGTTCTTTGGGAAAGGTGATGGTTCTATGTGGAACCATGATGAGCCCTTTAATGGTTCTTTGGGAAAGGTGATGATTCTATGTGGAACCATGATGAGCCCTTTAATGGTTCTTTGGGAAAGGTGATGGTTCTATGTGGAACCATAATGAGCCCTTTAATGGTTCTTTGGGAAAGGTGATGGTTCTATGTGGAACCATAATGAGCCCTTTAATGGTTCTTTGGGAAAGGTGATGGTTCTATGTGGAACCATAATGAGCCCTTTAATGGTTATTTGGGAAAGGTGATGGTTCTATGTGGAACCATAATGTGCCCTTTAATGGTTCTTTGGAAAAGGTGATGGTTCTATGTGGAACCATAATGAGCCCTTTAATGGTTCTTTGGGAAAGGTGATGGTTCTATGGGGAACCATAATGAGCCCTTTAATGGTTCTTTGGGAAAGGTGATGGTTCTATGTGGAACCATAATGAGCCCTTTAATGGTTCTTTGGGAAAGGTGATGGTTCTATGTGGAACCATAATGAGCCCTTTAATGGTTCTTTGGGAAAGGTGATGGTTCTATGTGGAACCATAATGAGCCCTTTAATGGTTCTTTGGGAAAGGTGATGGTTCTATGTGGAACCATAATGAGCCCTTTAATGGTTCTTTGGGAAAGGTGATGGTTCTATGTGGAACCATAATGAGCCCTTTAATGGTTATTTGGGAAAGGTGATGGTTCTATGTGGAACCATAATGTGCCCTTTAATGGTTCTTTGGAAAAGGTGATGGTTCTATGTGGAACCATAATGAGCCCTTTAATGGTTCTTTGGGAAAGGTGATGGTTCTACGGGGAACCATAATGAGCCCTTTAATGGTTCTTTGGGAAAGGTGATGGTTCTATGTGGAACCATAATGAGCCCTTTAATGGTTCTTTGCGATTCACAAAAGGTGATAGTGACAGTTAAAATGTAGGGACGGTGGCTCGTTAGCATTTTGTAGGTCGCGGTTTGCACACAGCTCTTTTTGTGCAATCGTGGACGACAGTATCATTCCAGTTTTTCTAATCTGTTGTGTCACGCCAGTTATCAATTCAATTCAATTCAATTCAAGAGGCTTTATTGGCATGGGAAACATGTGTTAACATTGCCAAAGCAAGTGAGGTAGATAATATATAAAGTGAATATATAAAGTGAAAAACAATCAAAATGAACAGTAAACATTACACATACAGAAGTATGTGTATTATCTATGACTATGGCCAGTAATGGTGTCTTGTGAAAGACTCACATAGGGCCTTGTGTCAATTGAGAACTGGTGACTTAATCAGTGGTTCTCAGTTCTCTGCTCAGGAACCCCCACCTGTTACAGAACTATAGAATAATAATACCAATGGAATTTGAACAATATAATATGGCTAACCAGAATTAAAGAAACCTGTGTGGTTTTGATATTGAGAAAGGTTCCAGGGTCTCTTCTGGACCAAAATGGGGCTTTGTAACGACGTTCTTTGTTTGTCGAAAGAGAGTCGGACCGAAATGCAGCGTGGTGGTTACTCATGTCTTTAATGAAACAAATGATGATACATGAAATAACTTAATAAATACAAAAACAACAAACGGAACGTGAAACCTAATTACAGCCTATCTGGTGAACACTACACAGAGACAGGAACAATCACCCACGAAATACACAGTGAAACCCAGGCTACCTAAATACGGTTCCCAATCAGAGACAACAAGAATCACCTGACTCTGATTGAGAACCGCCTTAGGCAGCCAAGCCTAAACTAGACACACCCCTAATCAACCACAATCCCAATGCCTACAAAAACCCCAATACGACAACACAATAAACCCATGTCACACCCTGGCCTGAACAAATATATAACGAAAACACAAAATACAATGAGCAAGGCGTGACAGGCTTAGGTGGGGTGTGTGGTGGGGGTTTGGCCAATGGTGTCGTCGTTGACCGAAAATATTAGGCCCTCCTGTTGGACGTAGTGACAAAATATTAGGACCTCCTGTTGGACGTAGTGACAATGTTGGACGTAGTGACAAAATATTAGGCCCATCCGCTGTGGGTTAGAGGTCACCGTGGGTTAGAGGTCACTGTGGAGAGCCGTCAGTTTGAAGTAATGTCCACAAGATTCCTACTGCTTACTACAACTGACTGTAGAGCAGCTCCACGAGGGGCCAAAAGGGGGCTTACAGTGCCCTTAGTTAAAACTTGTGCCCCTTCAGTTGTAGCAAAATGTGTATCCTCTGCGCCGTCAGCACAAGGAACAGAGTGCACTGCGGTGTGTGTAGGGGGACTAGGATAAACCACTTGGGCGGTTAGGTATGACTCCTTTTGGTTTCCATAAAAAAAGCGGGGGGAAAAGGCTTCTCATCAGTGGTAGGCGAAGTAAATAACGTGATAACCTTCCACCTGTCATTTTTGTTTTTGATTTATAAGAGCAGGGTCAACTTTTACCATTGAAGTGGCTTCCCCTAACTCTGCCTCAAGCCCCACACCATACAAAGTTGAGTACAAAGTACAAAGTTTACAGCTAGCTAAGAAGTTATCTTCTTAGCTAGCTGTAAAAAAGCATTAGTGTTATTAGCCTTAGTCTATTTAGCCACTGCCACGATGGATATCTAAAAATTGGCTTCGCCAAAGTACCGAAACAAAGCTGAAGGACAGTGATGAGCAGCAGCATCAAACCACTGAGGCCACTGCCAAGCCCATCAGCGGTAATGCTGCCATGCCCATCAGCGGTAATGCTGCCAAGCCCATCAGCGGTAATACTGCCATGCCCATCAGCGGTAATACTGCCAAGCCCATCAGTGGTAATACTGCCAAGCCCATCAGTGGTAATACTGCCATGCCCAGCAGTGGTGATACTGCCATGCCCAGCAGTGGTAATACTGCCATGCCCAGCAGTGGTGATACTGCCATGCCCAGCAGCGGTAATACTGCCATGCCCATCAGTGGTAATACTGCCATGCCCATCAGCGGTAATACTGCCAAGCCCATCAGCGGTAATACTACCATGCCCATCAGCGGTAATACTGCCATGCCCATCAGCGGTAATACTGCCATACCCATCAGCGGTAATACTGCCAAGCCCAGCAGTGGTAATACTGCCAAGCCCAGCAGTGGTGATACTGCCAAGCCCATCAGCGGTAATACTGCCAAGCCCATCAGCGGTAATACTGCCAAGCCCATCAGCGGTAATACTGCCAAGCCCATCAGCGGTAATACTGCCAAGCCCAGCAGCGGTAATACTGCCAAGCCCAGCAGTGGTAATACTGCCAAGCCCAGCAGCGGTAATACTGCCAAGCCCAGCAGTGGTAATACTGCCAAGCCCAGCAGTGGTAATACTGCCAAGCCCAGCAGTGGTAATACTGCCAAGCCCAGCAGTGGTAATACTGCCAAGCTCAGCAGTGGTAATACTGCCAAGCCCATCAGTGGTAATACTGCCATGCCCAGCAGTGGTGATGCTGCCATGCCCAGCAGTGGTGATACTGCCATGCCCAGCAGTGGTGATACTGCCATGCCCAGCAGTGGTAATACTGCCATGCCCAGCAGTGGTGATACTGCCATGCCCAGCAGTGGTGATACTGCCATGCCCAGCAGTGGTGATACTGCCATGCCCAGCAGTGGTGATACTGCCATGCCCAGCAGTGGTAATACTGCCATGCCCAGCAGTGGTGATACTGCCATGCCCAGCAGTGGTGATACTGCCATGCCCAGCAGTGGTAATACTGCCATGCCCAGCAGTGGTGATACTACCATGCCCAGCAGTGGTAATACCGCTGAGCTCCAGCTAGCTCCATGTGCAGAGCCTACCACCTCTTCCACAAGCAGCACCAGGATAATGGTACCACAGTCCCCTCCACCTCCAACTGTTTCTGACGATCTTGGAACAGAGGAGCCAGCCCAGGTTAGCCTAGAATCCTACTCTAGCCGCAGGTTTTCTTTCCAAAAACGTTAATTTAATAGCAACTTGTTCATAGGAAGAGAGTGGCTGGAACACTCGGTTGCTGCAGACGCGGAATTTTGCAGAAAAGGCCTTCACCCAAGCTGAATTTATCAGGAAAGGCCTTCATCCAAGCTGAATTCATCAGGAAAGGCCTTCACCCAAGCTGAATTTAGCAGAAAAGGCCTTCACCCAAGCTGAATTTAGCAGAAAAGGCCTTCACCCAAGCTGAATTTAGCAGAAAAGGCTTTCACCCAAGCTGAATTTAGCAGAAAAGGCCTTCACCCAAGCTGAATTTAGCAGAAAAGGCCTTCACCCAAGCTGAATTTAGCAGAAAAGGCCTTCACCCAAGCTGAATTTAGCAGAAAAGGCCTTCACCCAAGCTGAATTTAGCAGAAAAGGCTTTCACCCAAGCTGAATTTAGCAGAAAAGGCCTTCACCCAAGCTGAATTTAGCAGAAAAGGCCATCACCCAAGCTGAATTTAGCAGAAAAGGCCTTCTGGGTATTCTAACTGTTCTAACTGGAAGCATGCTATTGATAGGACCAAAGGATTAGCGAGGCACGCATCAAGCGAAGAGCATTTGAAATGCACTGCATTGTGGGAGGAAAAACAAGTTTGGGTATGGGTACTGAGGTGTCAACACTTGTTAATGGTGGGCAGCTGGCAAGAAATCGCATGTACAGTGCATTCGGAAAGTATTCAGACCCCTTGACTTTCTCCACATTTTGTTACGTTACAGCCTTGCTCAAAAATGAATTAAATTGTCGTCGCCGTCCCCCTCCCCCTCATCAATACACACACAATACCCCATAATGGCAAAGCGCAAACCGGTTTTTAGACATTTTAGCAAATGTATAAAACATTTAGATTTTTTTAAATAAAAAAACAAACAGAAATATCTTATTTACATAAGTATTCAGACCATTTGCTATGACACTCAGTTGAGCTCAGGTTCATCCTGTTTCCATTGATCATCCTTGAGATGTTTCCACAACTTGATTGGAGTCCACCTGTGGTAAATTCAATTGATTAGAACACAGTGGCCTTCATCATTGTTAAATGGAAAAAGTTTGGAACTACCAAGACCTTTCCTAGAACTGTCCGCCCGGCCAAACTGAGCAATCTGGGGAGAAGGGCCTTTGGTTAGGAAGGTGTCCAAGCAACCTGTGTTCACTCTGACAGAGCTCCAGAGTTCCTCTGTCTAGATGGGAGAACCTTCCACAAGGACAACCATCTCTGCAGCACTCCACAAATCAGGCCTTTATGGTAGAGTGGCCAGACGCAAGCCACTCCTCAGTAAAAGGCAAATGATCCCATGCTGTGGGGATGTTTTTCAGCGGCAGGGACTGGGAGACTAGACAGGATCGAGGGAAAGATGAATGGAGCAAAGTACAGAGAGATCCTTGATGAAAACCTGCTCCAGAGCACTCATGACCTCATACTGGGGGTGACGGTTCACCTTCCAATAGGACAACGACCCTAAGCACACAGCCAAGACAACTCAGGAGTCGCTTCGGGACAAGTCTCTGAATGTCTCCGAGTGGCCCTGCGGCGCTCCCCATCCAAATTGAAAGCACTTGAGAGGATCTACAAGGAAGAATCGGGGAAACTCCCCAAATGCATGTGTGCCAAGCTTATAGCTTCATACCAAGAAGACTTTGGCTGCAATCGTTGCCAAAGGTGCTTCAACAAAGTACTGAGTAAAGCGTCTGAATACTTATGGAAATGTGATATTTCAGTTTTTTTATTAAGAATTTATTTCTAAAGATTTCTAAAAACCTGTTTTTGCTTTGTCATTGAGGTGTAATTGTGATGTCATTATGGGGTATTGTGGTGTCATTGAGGGAGGGTTATTGTGTGTAGATTGATGAGGAAATAAAACAATTTAATCTACTTTAGAGTAAGGCTGTCAAGTAAAGTAACAAAAATGTGTTAAAAGGGAAGGGGTCTGAATATGTTTCAGAAATGTTCTGTACATGCGAGGACTCATTTTCCTTTTTGAGAGACGTGTTCAGTCAGCACAGAATAACCAAGCTACACCTGAGGAAAGCTCAACTAATCCCACTGGTATTTGAGGGGGATTTTACAATACGTTTTCGAGGATTATAGAATGATTGATTACTCATTTGAACTTTTATGTTTATTGTCATTTAGTGTGATTCAAAGTACACTGAACAAAAAATATGAATGCAACATGTAAAGTGTGGGTCCCATGTTTCATGAGCTGAAGTAAAATATCCCAGAAATGTTCCATATGCACAAAAAGCTTATTTCTCTCAAATGTTTTGCACAAATTAGTTTGCATTCCTTTTAGTGAGCATTTCTCCTTTGCTAAGGTAATCCATCCACCTGTGGCATATCAAGAACCTGATTCAAAAGCATGATTAAAAAGCATCATTACATATCATTACACAGGTGCACCTAGTGATGGGGACAATAAAAGGCCACTCTAAACCACACTATGCCACATGTGTCTCAAGTTTTGAGTGAGTGTGCAATTGGCATGCTGACTGCAGGAATGTCCACCAGAACTGTTGCCAGAGAATGTTATGTTAATTTCTCTACCATAAGCAACCTCCAACATCGTTTTGGCAGTATGTCCAACGGTCTTACAACCTCAGACCATGTGTTACCACGCCAACCCAGGGCCACCACATCCGGGTTCTTCACCTGCAGCATCGTCTAAGACCAGCCTCCCGGACAGCTGATAAAACTGTGGGTTTGCACAACCGAAGAATTTCTGCACAAGCTGTCAGAAACCGTCTCATGGAAGCTCATCAAGATCCTCGTCATCCTCAGCAGGGACTTAACCTAATAATAATAATAATATATGCCATTTAGCAGACGCTTTTATCCAAAGCGACTTACAGTCATGTGTGCATACATTCTACGTATGGGTGGTCCCGGGGATCGAACCCACTACCCTGGCGTTACAAGCGCCATGCTCTACCAACTGAGCTACAGAAGGACCAGAACCTGACTGCAGTTCGGCATCGTAACCGACTTCAGTGGGCAAATGCTCACCTTGGATGCTCACAGGCATGCTGGAGAAGTGTGCTCTTCACGGATGAATCCCGGAACCTACTGTACCGGGCAGATGGCAGACAGTGTGTATGGAGTCATGTGGAGGAGCGGTTTGCTGATGTCAACATTGTGAACTGAGTGCACAATGGTGGCGGTGGGGTTGTGGTATGGGCAGGCATAAGCTACGGACAACGAACACAATTGCATTTTATCAATGACAATTTGAATGCACAGAGATACCGTGATGAGATCTTGAGGCCCATTGTCTTGCCATTCATCCACCGCCATCGCCTCATGTTTCAGCATGATAATGCACAGCCCCATGTCACAAGGATCTGTAAACAATTCCTGGAAGCTGAAAATGTCCCAGTTCTTCCATGGCCTGCATACTCACCAGACACGTCACCCATTGAGCATGTTTGGGATGCTCTGGATCGACGGGTACGACAGCATGTTCCAGTTCCCGCCAATATCCAGCAGCTTCACACAGCCATTGAAGAGGAGTGGGACAACATACCACAGGCCACAATCAACAGCCTGATCAACTCTATGTGAAGGAGATGTGTTGCACTGCATGAGGCAAATGACAGTCACACCAGATAATGACTGGTTTTCTGATTACGTGAGTTGAATTTGATTCACAGAAGTGTGTTGTGCCATATCACAACGTGTTGCTGAACTCATGAGCTCCATGATTCTCCATGTTTGGCAAGGCAGCTGTGCATGGCTGCATCTCACTGTAGTAGGCTGTAGGCTGTAGACTGCATCTCACTGTAGTAGGCTGTAGACTGCATCTCACTGTAGTAGACTGTAGGCTGTAGGCTGCATCTCACTGTAGTAGGCTGTAGGCTGTAGGCTGCATCTCACTGTAGTAGGCTATAGGCTGTAGGCTGCATCTCACTGTAGTAGGCTGTAGACTGCATCTCACTGTAGTAGGCTGTAGGCTGTAGGCTGCATCTCACTGTAGTAGGCTGTAGACTGCATCTCACTGTAGTAGGCTGTAGGCTGTAGGCTGCATCTCACTGTAGTAGACTGTAGGCTGTAGGCTGCATCTCACTGTAGTAGGCTGTAGGCTGTGGACTGCATCTCACTGTAGTAGACTGTAGGCTGTAGACTGCATCTCACTGTAGTAGACTGTAGGCTGTAGACTGCATCTCACTGTAGTAGACTGTAGACTGCATCTCACTGTAGTAGGCTGTAGGCTGTGGACTGCATCTCACTGTAGTAGGCTGTAGGCTGTGGACTGCATCTCACTGTAGTAGACTGTAGGCTGTAGACTGCATCTCACTGTAGTAGACTGTAGGCTGTAGACTGCATCTCACTGTAGTAGACTGTAGACTGCATCTCACTGTAGTAGGCTGTAGGCTGTGGACTGCATCTCACTGTATGTAGTATGTATGTAGTAGACAGCCTATTTATTGTGGTATATTGAGAGAATCCCAGTGGTAATGAAATAGAGAGAATCCCAGTGGTAATGAAATAGAGAGGGAATCCCAGAGGTAATGAATAAAACAGAGAGAATCCCAGTGGTAATGAAATAGAGAGAATCCCAGTGGTAATGAAATAAAACAGAGAGAATCCCAGTGGTAATGATTAAAACAGAGAGAATCCCAGTGGTAATGAAATAGAGAGAGAATCCCAGTGGTAATGAAACAGAGAGGGAATCCCAGTGGTAATGAAACAGAGAGAAAATCCCAGTGGTAATGAATGAAACAGAGAGAATCCCAGTGGTAATGAATGAAACAGAGAGAATCCCAGTGATAATGAAACAGAGAGAATCCCAGTGGTAATGATTAAAACAGAGAGAATCCCAGTGATAATGAAACAGAGAGAATCCCAGTGGTAATGAAACAGAGAGAATCCCAGTGGTAATGAAACAGAGAGAATCCCAGTGGTAATGATTAAAACAGAGAGAATCCCAGTGGTAATGAAACAGAGAGAATCCCAGTGGTAATGAAACAGAGAGAATCCCAGTGGTAATGAAACAGAGAGAATCCCAGTGGTAATGAATGAAATAGAGAGAATACCTGTGGTAATGAATGAAACAGAGAGAGAATCCCAGTGGTAATGAAACAGAGAGAATCCCAGTGATAATGAAACAGAGAGAGAATCCCAGCAGTAATGAAGCAGAGAGAGAATCCCAGTGATAATGAAACAGCATTACCGCCTGTATTCTCTCTGTGTTTCATTATCGGATTCTCTTTCTGGAAATGAAAAAAAAGAAAATATATATATATATATATATAGAGAGAGAGGGTGAAATAGAGTTCATCTTAGAGAGTGTGAAAATGAGAAAGTAGGAGAGGGAGGTTTAGAGAAAGAGAGAACTTGGGAGAGATGGAGAGATAGAAACAGCAGAGAGAGTCAGGGAAGGAGGGAGCTAGAGAGTCAGGGAAGGAGGCAGCTAGAGATGCAGATTGTTTTAAATCTGCAGTAAGTAAAGCTCTCAAATGTATGTCCCATGGGCTGCTTCTTGGGTGGGCTGCAGGCAGCAGCAGGGCTGAGGCGTAGAGAGAGAGAGGGAGAGGCTGGAGCAGGGGAAGAGAGAGGGAGAGGCTGGAGCAGGGGAAGAGAGAGAGAGAGGCTGGAGCAGGGGAAGAGAGAGGGAGAGGCTGGAGCAGGGGAAGAGAGAGAGAGAGAGCTGGAGTAGGGGAAGAGAGAGAGAGAGAGGCTGGAGCAGGGGAAGAGAGAGAGAGAGGCTGGAGCAGGGGAAGAGAGAGGGAGAGAGAGAGAGAGGCTGGAGCAGGGGAAGAGAGAGAGAGAGAGAGGCTGGAGCAGGGGAAGAGAGATAGATAGGGAGAGGGAGAGAGAGAGGCTAGAGCAGGGGAAGATAGAGAGAGAGGGAGAGGGAGAGGCTGGAGCAGGGGAAGAGAGAGAGAGGCTGGAGCAGGGGAAGAGAGAGGCTGGAGCAGGGGAAGAGAGAGGGAGAGGGGGAGAGAGGTAGAGAGAGAGGCTAGAGCAGGGGAAGAGAGAGAGAGGGGGAGAGAGAGAGGCTGGAGCAGGGGAAGAGAGAGGGAGAGGCTGGAGAGAGGGAGAGAGAGAGGCTAGAGCAGGGGAAGAGAGAGAGGGGAGAGAGAGAGGCTGGAGCAGGGGAAGAGAGAGAGGGGGAGGAGAGAGGGAGAGGCTGGAGCAGGGGAAGAGAGAGGGAGAGGGGGAGAGAGGGAGAGGGAGAGGCTAGAGCAGGGAGAGAGAGAGAGGGGGAGAGAGAGAGGCTGGAGCAGGGGAAGAGAGATAGAGAGGGAGAGAGAGGCTAGAGCAGGGGAAGAGAGAGAGAGAGAGAGAGAGAGAGAGAGCCTGGAGCAGGGGAAGAGAGAGGGAGAAGGGGAGAGAGGGAGAGAGAGAGGCTAGAGCAGGGGAAGAGAGAGAGAGGGAGAGAGAGAGGCTAGAGCAGGGGAAGAGAGAGAGAGAGGGAGAGAGAGAGAGAGCCTGGAGCAGGGGAAGAGAGAGGGAGAAGGGGAGAGAGGGAGAGAGAGAGGCTAGAGCAGGGGAAGAGAGGGAGAGAGGGTGAGAGAGAGGCTGGAGCAGGGGAGGAGAGAGAGAGAGGCTGGAGCAGGGGAAGAGAGAGACAGAGGGGGAGGGAGAGGCTGGAGCAGGGGAAGAGAGAGAGAGAGGCTGGAGCAGGGGAAGAGAGAGGGAGAGGGGGAGAGAGGGAGAGAGAGAGGCTGGAGCAGGGGAAGAGAGAGGGAGAGGGGGAGAGAGGGAGAGAGAGAGGCTAGAGCAGGGGAAGAGAGAGAGAGAGGGAGAGAGAGAGGCTGGAGCAGGGGAAGAGAGAGGGAGAGGGGGAGAGAGGGAGAGAGAGAGGCTAGAGCAGGGGAAGAGAGAGAGAGAGGGAGAGAGAGAGGCTGGAGCAGGAGAAGAGAGATAGAGAGGGAGAGAGAGGGGCTAGAGCAGGGGAAGAGAGATAGAGAGGGAGAGTTAGGGGCTAGAGCAGGGGAAGAGAGGGAGAGAGAGAGAGAGAGAGAAAGAGAGAGAGAGAGCCTGGAGCAGGGGAAGAGAGAGGAAAAGGGGGAGAGAGGGAGAGAGAGAGGCTAGAGCAGGGGAAGAGAGAGACAGAGGGGGAGGGAGAGGCTGGAGCAGGGGAAGAGAGAGAGAGAGGCTGGAGCAGGGGAAGAGAGAGGGAGAGGGGGAGAGAGGGAGAGGCTAGAGCAGGGGAAGAGAGAGAGAGAGGGAGAGAGAGAGGCTGGAGCAGGGGAAGAGAGATAGAGAGGGAGAGAGAGGGGCTAGAGCAGGGGAAGAGAGGGAGAGAGAGAGCCTGGAGCAGGGGAAGAGAGAGGGAGAGGGGGAGAGAGGGAGAGAGAGAGGCTAGAGCAGGGGAAGAGAGAGAGAGAGGGTGAGAGAGAGGCTGGGGCAGGGGAAGAGAGATAGAGAGGGAGAGGCTGGAGCACGGGAAGAGAGAGAGAGAGGGATAGAGAGAGAGGCTGGAGCAGGGGAAGAGAGAGGGGGAAGAGAGAGAGAGAGAGAGAGAGAGAGGCTGGAGCAGGGGAAGAGAGAAAGAGAGAGAGGCTGGAGCAGGGGGAGAGAGAAAGAGAGAGAGAGAGAGGCTGGAGCAGGGGAAGAGAGAGAGGGAGAGAGAGAGGCTGGAGCAGGGGAAGAGAGAACGAGAGAGAGGCTGGAGCAGGGGAAGAGAGAAGAGAGAGAGGCTGGAGCAGGGGAAGAGAGAGAGAGAGAGGGAGAGGCTGGAGCAGGGGAAGAGGGAGAGAGAGAGGCTGGAGCAGGGGAGAGAGAGAGAGAGAGAGAGAGAGAGAGAGAGAGAGAGAGAGAGAGAGAGAGAGAGAGAGAGGGGGAGGCTGGAGCAGGGGAAGAGAGAGAGAGAGAGAGGAGGAGAGAGAGAGAGAGAGAGAGAGAGAGAGAGAGAGAGAGAGAGAGAGAGAGAGAGAGAGAGAGAGGTCGCCACAGACTAGTACATGTAACCTAGAGGGCAACCAGTGGGTCCGTCTCCTCTATACCAGGTTTCTTGCAGGATGACAATGTCTGTATTACCGATTTCTTTGGTGAAGTCCGGGTTCCTGCTCTTTAGGCCAAAGGCAGATGGCCTTAGATATTCCAGGATGATATAGTGAAGGATTTTTGTTCCATAAAGTGTCCAATGTTGTTGGTCGTGGTTTGGCCACGACCAACAAGTGTGAGCAGAGCCCGTCTCTCCCGTTTTCAAATTTATCCCGTTTTCAAATCTCTCTCTCTCTCTCTCTCTCTCTCTCTCTCTCTCTCTCTCTCTCTCCCCCCCACTGGTATCTCTATATCTCTCTCTCTCCCCACTGGTATCTCTATATCTATATGAGAAGGACAATGTTAACCCACTCAGCAACAAACAAACTATACAATTATTCAGGATTTAGAAAGGGATACCAACTGAAATCGGTCTGCAGTAAAAAAGGCTCTACTATTGTAAGCTTCCTTCACTGCAATGAAATGGCTGAAAAACTGTATACTACAACCATTTCCTTTCGATAATACAATCCTTGTGCAAACCATCTATTTTAGTTTGAATTCGAGTAACCTGAGTCTGCATTCTCTTACATTGAAGGACCATGTTTCAGCTTCTCTGTTTGCTCCAACACCAACCTATGGTTCTGGAGACCGTTTTCCTTGCCCTGTGTTTTTAGTATTGGCTAGCATGAATTGAAGAAGCTCTCCTAGTAATTAATGGCTACAATGATGCAATGGAGGCATTGGAGGAGGGGTCAGGGAGGTCTTTACTCTAGTCTTCAATGAATACCAGATGTCTCCCTGCCCGCCCCTGGTCTGGTATCTCTACAGTTCAGTTGTTCTCAAACACTTACAGTGGGGTCACCCTGTATACCAAGACTGTGTCCCAGATAACACCGTATTCCCTACGTAGTGCACTACTTTTGACCAGAATGTTGCCAAAGCCCTCTGAAGCCCAGTCCCCCAGCAGTCCCCCAGAGCCCTACGTCAGTAAATGATAACTTAATGGTTATAATACCTCCATGTTGAATGACCTCACAGAGAGGCAGACAGACAGTTCTGGGACAGGTCTAGGACAGGTCTGGGACAGGTCTGGGACAGTTCGGGGACAGGTCCGGGACAGGTATGGGACAGTTTTGGGAGAGTTCTGGGACAGGCCTGGGACAGTTCTGGGACAGGTCTGGGACAGTTCTGGGACAGGTCTAGGACAGGTCTGGGACAGTTCTGGGACGAGGAAAAGGGAAAACCCCCACCTACGTTTACCTGTAGTTTCTCATGGTATTTGTGGTTCGTTGACCAATAAGGTAATCCATTAAAAATGGAGTAAACTTTTTACAAAATTCCAATGAAAATACCTCAGTGCAGACTTTCTTTAATGCTGTCTACCTCACTAACTAAAGGGGCATCTAAAGAGGGTTGTAAACTGGGTGGTTCCAGCCCCGAATGCTGATTGGCTGTCTGCCGTAGTATGACAAAACATTTATTTTTACTGCTCTAATTACGTTGGTAACCAGTTTATAATAGCAATAAGGCACCGCAGGGTTTGTGGTATATGACCAATATAGCACGGCTGTATCCAGGGACTCTGTGTTGCGTCGTGCATAAGAACAGCCCTTAGCCGTGGTATATTGGCTATATACCACACCCCCTCGGGCCTTATTGGTTAAATATAGAACTGCAGAATCTATGTGAATGTTAAGGCCTAGTCAACCGCGTTGCAATAACCAGAAGACACGTCTTTGGCGAAACACATGACTGCATGCCTCACACCAACATCAATAACATGACTGCATGCCTCACACCAACATCAATAACATGACTGCTTGCCTCACACCAACATCAATAACATGACTGCGTGCCTCACACCAACATCAATAACATGGCTGCATGCCTCACACCAACATCAATAACATGGCTGCATGCCTCACAACAACATCAATAACATGACTGCATGCCTCACACTAACATCAATAACATGACTGCATGCCTCACACCAACATCAATAACATGACTGCTTGCCTCACACCAACATCAATAACATGACTGCATGCCTCACACCAACATCAATAACATGACTGCATGCCTCACACTAACATCAATAACATGACTGCGTGCCTCACACCAACATCAATAACATGACTGCTTGCCTCACACCAACATCAATAACATGACTGCGTGCCTCACACCAACATCAATAACATGACTGCATGCCTCACACCAACATCAATAACCAAATGCCTCTTTAGTAAACAACAAATGCCTCTTTAGTAAACAACAAATGCCTCTTCAGTAAACAACAAATGCCTCTTTAGTAAACAACAAATGCCTCTTTAGTAAACAACAAATGCCTCTTCAGTAAACAACAAATGCCTCTTTAGTAAACAACAAATTAGTCTTCAGTAAACAACAAATGCCTCTTTAGTAAACAACAAATGCCTCTTCAGTAAACAACAAATGCCTCTTTAGTAAACAACAAATGCCTCTTTAGTAAACAACAAATGCCTCTTTAGTAAACAACAAATGAGTCTTCAGTAAACAACAAATGCCTCTTTAGTAAACAACAAATGAGTCTTCAGTAAACAACAAATGCCTCTTTAGTAAACAACAAATGAGTCTTCAGTAAACAACAAATGCCTCTTTAGTAAACAACAAATGAGTCTTCAGTAAACAACAAATGAGTCTTCAGTAAACAACAAATGTCTCTTCAGTAAACAACAAATGTCTCTTCAGTAAACAACAAATGCCTCTTCAGTAAACAACAAATGTCTCTTCAGTAACTAGCAGAAACATAGATAATGAAAAGAGACAGGGTAGATTTTTGTCTATGCAAAGTAGACAGTGAGTCTGGCCTTTTGGGGACTAAAAAGTCCTGGTGAGCTCACACCAAGATCCAGGGTTGTGGTTGGATGGAGCCAGGTGTGTTGGGGTGTGAAGAGCTTTAACACAAACGATTGGCTTGAGACAGCTACTGTGAGGGAGCTACTGTTTGTGTGTTACTGCAGCAAGACCTTTTCCCAGGTCTACAATCATCAACCATCACTTGTTCATTTGTGACTTCCAGTAATTAGATCGTGTTGACGCTATGTAACTTGTCGCAATTCAATTTCAATTCGGGAAGTAAAATGAAATTCCAATTTTCCCTCATTGAAAATAAATGGGGGGAAATTGCAATTGGAATTGGAATCTGAGTTTCCTTCCTTAAATATCTGAAGTGAAATGGAATTGAACTCATTTTTTGGTCTCTTCAGACCGTGTAATGATGATGTGACTGTCAAAAATGGCACCCTATTCCCTAGATAGTGCAATACTTTTGACGAGGGACACATTCATTAGGGACACAGACAACGTGACTGTCCTGCTGTCCTGCCTTCTGCAGCTGTTGTTGTTACAGCCTCCCTCCCAACCTGTCATCCATTCCTCCTCCTTATCTCCCCTCCTGGTGGCTCCCCCCCTCTTCCCGCCTTCCTCTACCTCTTCACGGGGACGGAAGGAGTGCACCCGCCGCCGTGGAGGAGTGGGGAAGCATGAGAGAAAGGGAGAAAGGAAAAGGGGAAAGGAAAGGAGGGGAGAAGAGGAAAATATCCCAGTTATTGTGTGTGAGACTTTTGAGGATCAGTTAGTGTGTGTGAGAGAATTGATGGTGTGTGTGTGTGTGTGAGAGTGTTGAGGATCAGTTTGTGTGTGTGAGAGTGTTAAATATCAGTTAGTGTGTGTGTGAGAGAGGCTGTGAGAGTGTGTTACGGCCCTTTGATGTGGTTTCTCTCTCTCTCTCTATTTCTCTCTCTCTCTCTCTCTCTCTCTCTCTCTCTCTCTCTCTCTCTCTCTTCTCTCTCTCTCTCTCTCTCTCTCTCTCTCTCTCTCTCTCTCTCTCTCTCTCTCTCTCTCTTTCTCTCTCTCTCTCTCTCTCTCTCTCTCTCTCTCTCTCTTCTCTTCTCTCTCTCTCTCTCTCTCTCTATTTTTCTCTCTCTCTCTCTCTCTATTTCTCTCTCTATTTCTCTCTCTCTCTCTCTCTCTTTCTCTCTCTCTCTCTCTCTCCCTCTATTTCTCTCCTCTCTCTCTCTCTCTCTCTCTCTCTCTCTCTCTCTCTCTCTCTCTCTCTCTCTCTCTCTCTGTGTCGGCTCGATGTGGAACATGCAAATGTTTTCACTTGAGGAATACTTTATCAAACATCTTAGTTAGATGTAAAACTGTGCGACTAAGATCTCCTCTGCGAAAACATAAAAATGTATGACAGATTTATTGAGTTATCTTAGATTAATTCGGACAATTTTACGGTGTCTCAAAATGGACCAACAGCACTGAGGGGCAATTTTTTTCTCTTCTTGTTTTTCAAGCAAATGTCTTTTAGGGGAAAATACGAGCACACTTGTTTGGTTCACCTAGTTCGGCTAAGCGCCAGCCGAAGCGTGCGGAAGGCTTTATTTACCCTGCTTATAGTACTCACCCTGCTTAGTACTCACCCTGCTTAGTACTCACCCTGCTTAGTACTCACCCTGCTTAGTACTCACCCGTAGTACTCACCCTGCTTAGTACTCACCCTGCTTAGTACTCACCCTTAGTACTCACCCTGCTTAGTACTCACCCTGCTTAGTACTCACCCTTCTTAGTACTCACCCTGCTTAGTACTCAACCTGCTTAGTACTCACCCGTAGTACTCACCCTTCTTAGTACTCACCCTGCT
The DNA here is from genome assembly GCF_023373465.1 of Oncorhynchus keta. NCBI lineage: Eukaryota > Metazoa > Chordata > Actinopteri > Salmoniformes > Salmonidae > Oncorhynchus > Oncorhynchus keta. Next base: position 9,446,849 of record NC_068430.1, on the reverse strand, counting down.
TAGTACTCACCCTGCTTAGTACTCACCCTTCTTAGTACTCAACCTGCTTAGTACTCACCCGTAGTACTCACCCTTCTTAGTACTCACCCTGCTTAGTACTCACCCTGCTTAGTACTCACCCTGCTTAGTACTCAACCTGCTTAGTACTCACCCTGCTTAGTACTCACCCTGCTTAGTACTCAACCTGCTTAGTACTCACCCTTCTTAGTACTCAACCTGCTTAGTACTAAACCTGTTTAGTACTCAACCTGCTTAGTATTCAACCTGCTTAGTACTCACCCGTAGTACTCACCCTGCTTAGTACGCACCCTGCTTAGTACTCACCCTGCTTAGTACTCACCCTTCTTAGTACTCAACCTGCTTAGTACTCACCCTTCTTAGTACTCACCCTGCTTAGTACTCACCCTGCTTAGTACTCACCCTTCTTAGTACTCAACCTGCTTAGTACTCACCCGTAGTACTCACCCTTCTTAGTACTCTCCCTGCTTAGTACTCTCCCTGCTTAGTACTCACCCTGCTTAGTACTCAACCTGCTTAGTACTCAACCTGCTTAGTACTAAACCTGTTTAAACCTGTTTAGTACTCAACCTGCTTAGTACTCAACCTGCTTAGTACTCACCCGTAGTACTCACCCTGCTTAGTACGCACCCTGCTTAGTACTCACCCTGCTTAGTACTCACCCTGCTTAGTACTCACCCTGCTTAGTACTCACCCTGCTTAGTACTCACCATGCTTAGTACTCACCCGTAGTACTCACCCTGCTTAGTACTCACCCTGCTTATAGTACTCAACCTGCTTAGTACTCACCCTGCTTAGTACTCACCCTGATTATTGTACTCACCCTGCTTATAGTACTCAACCTGCTTAGTACTCACCGTTCTTAGTACTCACCCTGCTTCGTACTCACCCTGCTTATAGTACTCACCCTGCCAGGTTCAGTATGACAGGCTCAATATGACAGGCTCAATACGACAAGCTCAATAAGACATTGTCTCAGAGTATGAGTGCTGATCTAGGATCTGTCCATATAATCGTATCCATTATAACTTAAACAACTTAACTGATCCTAGATCGGCACTCCTACGCTGAGAGGCTTTGTGGATACAGGCTCTGTTCTATCCAGCTCTGCTCCAATATGTTCTCTTCTCACAGGCAAGTCCTCATTCTCTCTGCCCGTCTGGTGTTCGTAGAGCAATTATCTTCTCAGGGCAACAGTTTGTACCTACGTTGCTTGTAGAATAGTATATTCAGGATGTTTTGACAGAAGAGTTCACTCTGATAGAGGTATAAAGATGTTTTTATCTGTGTTGTATCTTGAGTCTATTGTGGTTCTAGGCTCTGCCTGAGTTGGTGGAGGTGTGTGAGTTGGGGGGGGACCTGGCCAAACACTGACCCCCATGTACGGTCTGCCAGGTGACAGGCCCATATTGACATTCCATCTTAGAATCTCAGACACTTCCTTCCTTGTCCACATGAGGGAAGCTCTGTCACTTAGTTACCCAACAGACATGAGAAGACAGGGATGCACTTCCTGAATTGACTAAATAGAAAACTGAACTGACCCCAACCTTGATCCACATGGGGCAACAAGTGCTCTATGGCTGATGACAGTACGCTTGCTGGGACAGGAACTGAGGGACTGCGGAATGGGGCCCCAGGTCCTATTCCCAGGGGTTTAGCTGTGTTGAATGTTTCTCCAGCCCCAGTAGCAGGTTTTGCCAACTTGTCTATTTCAGTTGTCTTGTTTTGTCCACTTTCAGCTGCCTGGGATGGACAGTTGCTCCTCTCTGGCACATTTATTGACTATTTGTTGACCTTATTAGGTGACTCTTCCTAACTTAGTGACAGACAGTCAGTCACCTGCTTTCCACCAGGTCCAAGTTTAGTCAGCTTTGACAAAGACCACTCGGTTGAAACACAACAGCTTTTTGTTTTTAAAAGAGCACAATGAACTGAATGTAGGGAATATCTCATATATTTACCACGGTACTATCAGATCACATAAGCACAATCCTGGCTATCAGAGCACGTAAGCACATGTGCTCGCATGCAGAGCTAAAACTGATTTAAGTTGATTATTTATCGATGGTTGTCTCACCGCAGCCGTGAAAGAGAGATCTGCTCAGCACATGTTCCGTGTTTGTGTTGCGTGTTTGTGTTGTGTGTTGGGTGTGAGTGGGTGTGAGTGGGTGTTGGGGAAGGGACAGGGGGATAGGGGTGAGGAAGGGGGAGGATGTTGTGTAATAAGAAGGATGTTTGTTCATTACTGGAGGAGATCTGAGATCCAGATCCTCAGGGAGAGAGCTCAGCCAAGGCTAGGTCATCGTTGGGTACCGTAGTGTATTGGACTCTACATGGGGTTAAAGGGTCAGGGAGAGAGCTCAGCCAAGGCTAGGTCATCGTTAGGTACCGTAGTGTATTGGACTCTACATGGGGTTAAAGGGTCAGGGAGAGAGCTCAGCCAAGGCTAGGTCATCGTTAGGTACCGTAGTGTACTGGACTCTACATGGGGTTAAAGGGTCAGGGAGAGAGCTCAGCCAAGGCTAGGTCATCGTTAGGTACCGTAGTGTACTGGACTCTACATGGGGTTAAAGGGTCAGGGAGAGAGCTCAGCCAAGGCTAGGTCATCGTTAGGTACCGTAGTGTACTGGACTCTACATGGGGTTAAAGGGTCAGGGAGAGAGCTCGGCCAAGGCTAGGTCATCGTTAGGTACCGTAGTGTCCTGGACTCTACATGGGGTTAAAGGGTCAGGGAGAGAGCTCAGCCAAGGCTAGGTCATCGTTAGGTACCGTAGTGTACTGGACTCTACATGGGGTTAAAGGGTCAGGGAGAGAGCTCAGCCAAGGCTAGGTCATCGTTAGGTACCGTAGTGTACTGGACTCTACATGGGGTTAAAGGGTCAGGGAGAGAGCTCAGCCAAGGCTAGGTCATCGTTAGGTACCGTAGTGTACTGGACTCTACATGGGGTTAAAGGGTCAGGGAGAGAGCTCAGCCAAGGCTAGGTCATCGTTAGGTACCGTAGTGTACTGGACTCTACATGGGGTTAAAGGGTCAGGGAGAGAGCTCAGCCAAGGCTAGGTCATCGTTAGGTACCGTAGTGTACTGGACTCTACATGGGGTTAAAGGGTCAGGGAGAGAGCTCAGCCAAGGCTAGGTCATCGTTAGGTACCGTAGTGTATTGGACTCTACATGGGGTTAAAGGGTCAGGGAGAGAGCTCAGCCAAGGCTAGGTCATCGTTAGGTACCGTAGTGTCCTGGACTCTACATGGGGTTAAAGGGTCAGGGAGAGAGCTCAGCCAAGGCTAGGTCATCGTTAGGTACCGTAGTGTACTGGACTCTACATGGGGTTAAAGGGTCAGGGAGAGAGCTCAGCCAAGGCTAGGTCATCGTTAGGTACCGTAGTGTATTGGACTCTACATGGGGTTAAAGGGTCAGGGAGAGAGCTCAGCCAAGGCTAGGTCATCGTTAGGTACCGTAGTGTATTGGACTCTACATGGGGTTAAAGGGTCAGGGAGAGAGCTCAGCCAAGGCTAGGTCATCGTTAGGTACCGTAGTGTATTGGACTCTACATGGGGTTAAAGGGTCAGGGAGAGAGCTCAGCCAAGGCTAGGTCATCGTTAGGTACCGTAGTGTACTGGACTCTACATGGGGTTAAAGGGTCAGGGAGAGAGCTCAGCCAAGGCTAGGTCATCGTTAGGTACCGTAGTGTCCTGGACTCTACATGGGGTTAAAGGGTCAGGGAGAGAGCTCAGCCAAGGCTAGGTCATCGTTAGGTACCGTAGTGTACTGGACTCTACATGGGGTTAAAGGGTCAGGGAGAGAGCTCAGCCAAGGCTAGGTCATCGTTAGGTACCGTAGTGTATTGGACTCTACATGGGGTTAAAGGGTCAGGGAGAGAGCTCAGCCAAGGCTAGGTCATCGTTAGGTACCGTAGTGTACTGGACTCTACATGGGGTTAAAGGGTCAGGGAGAGAGCTCAGCCAAGGCTAGGTCATCGTTAGGTACCGTAGTGTACTGGACTCTACATGGGGTTAAAGGGTCAGGGAGAGAGCTCGGCCAAGGCTAGGTCATCGTTAGGTACCGTAGTGTCCTGGACTCTACATGGGGTTAAAGGGTCAGGGAGAGAGCTCAGCCAAGGCTAGGTCATCGTTAGGTACCGTAGTGTATTGCACTCTACATGGGGTTAAAGGGTCAGGGAGAGAGCTCAGCCAAGGCTAGGTCATCGTTAGGTACCGTAGTGTATTGGACTCTACATGGGGTTAAAGGGTCAGGGAGAGAGCTCAGCCAAGGCTAGGTCATCGTTAGGTACCGTAGTGTCCTGGGCTTTGAACACACACAGGGAAATATGGATTATCTAATTACTATTGAATCCTTATTTTTCACATATTTTGTTTCTAAATTGTATTTGAATTCAGAGACATATTGTAGGCTATATCCTTTGGTGCTCCATACCTCTCTCTCCTGTGTGTCCTGCTCCAGCCTCCCGTTCTGTCTTCTCTGTGTGATGTAAACCTGGGGGTATAGAGAATGAGTTAAGCCACACGTGTCGTAGCTTGTCAGAGACGTGCGTGTGTGCGTGCATGCGTGTGTGTGTGCGTGCGCGTGTGTGTGGTAAACATAGGTGTGTTTTCTTACATGGTTGGGGGAGTCTGTCTGTCTACAAAATGAAGATTGGAATTCATTTGCAAACGGACACGGAGCTCTGAATCAACTGTTTCGGGTTTCTTAAACACAGCGTTTTGTTTGTGAGTTTTATTCCTCAGACAGCAAACTGTTAAGAACCAGTCAAACATTTACTATCTCTGGTTACAATGGAAAATAAACAGGGAATGGCAGCTTGGCTACAGTCTAGAGGAGATGCTTTATTTAATACAACATATTCTCTCCTCAAATGATCCTTCCTTTCAATGAAGACTGAAGCCTAGGTGGTCTCTTAGGATATATCATCAGTTACAAGGAATGATCTAGAAGAAAATCTGTAGCAACTGTATATACCAGCAAATACAGTATTAGATAGTAGATACATTATACTGTATATACCAGCAAATACAGTACTAGATAGTAGATACATTATACTGTATATACCACAAATACAGTACTAGATAGTAGATATATTATACTGTATATACCATCAAATTCACTACTAGATAGTAACTACATTATACTGTATATACCACAAATACAGTACTAGATAGTAGATACATTATACTGTATATACCACAAATACAGTACTAGATAGTAGATATATTATACTGTATATACCATCAAATTCACTACTAGATAGTAACTACATTATACTGTATATACCACAAATACAGTACTAGATAGTAGATACATTATACTGTATATACCAGCAAATACAGTACTAGATAGTAGATACATTATACTGTATATACCGCAAATACAGTACTAGATAGTAGATACATTATACTGTATATACCATCAAATTCACTACTAGATAGTAGATACATTATACTGTATATACCACAAATACAGTACTAGATAGTAACTACATTATACTGTATATACCAGCAACATGATGGTACAGAACGGCATAGGCAAGATGCAGTAGATGGTATCGAGTACAGTACAATATATACATATGAGATTAGTAATGTGGGGTATGTAAACATATAAAAGTGGCATTGTTTAAAGTGGCTAGTGATACAGTTTTTACATCAATTTCCATTATTAAAGAGAGCTGGAGTTGAGTCAGTATGTTGGCAGCAGCCACTCAATGTTAGTGATGGCTGATGGCCTTGAGATAGAAGCTGTTTTTCAGTCTCTCGGTCCCTGCTTTGATGCACCTGTACTGACCTCGCCTTCTGGATGATAGCGGAGTGAACAGGTAGTGGCTCGGGTGATTGTTGTCCTTGATAATCTTTAAGGCCTTCCTGTGACATCGGGTGGTGTAGGTGTCCTGGAGGGCAGGTAGTTTGCCCCCGGTGATGCGTTGTGCAGACCTCACTACCCCTGGAGAGCCTTACGGTTGTGGGCGGAGCAGTTGCCGTACCAGGCGGTGATTCAGCCCGACAGGATGCTCTCGATTGTGCATCTGTAGAAGTTTGTGAGTGCTTTTGGTGACAAGACAAATTTCTTCAGCCTCCTGAGGTTGAAGAGGCGCTGCTGCGCCTTCTTCACAACTCTGTCTGTGTGGGAAGACCAATTCAGTTTGTCCTTGATGTGTACGAAGAACTTAAAACTTACTACCCTCTCCACTCCTGTCTTGTCGATGTGGATAGGGGGGTGCTCCCTCTGCTGTTTCCTGAAGTCCACAATCATCTCCTTTGTTTTGTTGACGTTGAGTGTGAGGTTATTTTCCTGACACCACACTCCGGGGGCCCTCACCTCCTCCCTGTAGGCCGTCTCGTCGTTGTTGGTAATCAAGCCAACCACTGTAGTGTCGTCCACAAACTTGATGATTGAGTTGGAGGCGTGCATGGCCACGCAGTCGTGGGTGAACAGGGAGTACAGGAGAGGGCTCAGAACGCACCCTTGTGAGGCCCCAGTGTTGAGGATCAGCAGGGTGGAGATGTTGTTACCTACCCTCACCACCTGGGGGCGGTCCGTCAGGAAGTCCAGTACCCAGTTGCACAGGGCGGGGTCGAGACCCTGGACCTCTTGTCCAGGTGGGTTAGGGCAGTGTGCAGTGTGGTTGCGATTGCGTGGTCTGTGGACCTATTGGGGCGGTAAGTAAATTGGAGTGGGTTTAGGGTGTCAGGTAGGGTGGAGGTGATATGGTCCTTGACTCGTCTCTCAAAGCACTTCATGATGACAGAAGTCGTTTAGCTTAGTTACCTTAGCTTTCTTGGGAACAGGAACAATGGTGGCCCTCTTGAAGCATGTGGGAACAGCAGACTGGGATAAGGCTTGATTGAATATGTCCGTAAATACACCAACCAGCAGGTCTGCGCGTTCTCTGAGGACGCAGCTGGGGATGCAGTCTTGAAGCGTGGAATCAGATTGGTCGGACCAGCGTTGAACAGACCTGAGCGCGGGAGCTTCTTGTTTTAGTTTCTATCTGTAGGCTGTAAGCAACAAAATGAAGTCGTGGTCAGCTTTTCCCGAAAGGAGGGCTGGGGAGGGCCTTATATGCATCGCAGAAGTTAGAATAACAATGATCCAGGGTTTTACCAGCCCTCGTAGCACAATCAATATGCTGATAGAATTTAGGGAGTCTTGTTTTCAGATTAGCCTTGTTAAAATCCCCAGCTACAATGAATGCAGCCTCAGGATATGTGGTTTCCAGTTTACATAGAGTCAAATAAAGTTTGTTCAGGGCCATCGATGTGTCTGCTTGGGGGGGAATATATACGGCTGTGATTATAATCAAATATAATTCCCTTGGTAGATAATGCGGTCAACATTTGATTGTGAGGAAAAGTCAGGTGAACAGAAGGACTTGAGTTCCTGTATGTTGTTATGATCACACCACGTCTCGTTAATCATAAGGCATACGCCCCCCGCCCCTCTTCTTACCAGAAAGATGCCTGTTTCTGTCTGCGCGATGCGTGGAGAAACCAGCTGGCTGCACCGACTCTGTTAGCGTCTCTCGAGTGAGCCATGTTTCCGTGAAGCAAAGAACGTTACAGTCTCTGATGTCTCTCTGGAATGCTACCCTTGCTCTGATATGTGTCTTTAATATGGTCATACATTGGGCAGGAGGTTAGGAAATGCAGCTCAGTTTCCACCTCATTTTGTGGGCTGTGAGCACAAAGCATGTCTTCACTTGAGAGCCAGGTCTGCCTTCGGCGGCCTTTCTCAATAGCAAGGCTATCCTCACTGAGTTTGTACATAGTCAAAGCTTTCCTTAATTTTTGGTCCAGCCTCTTTCTCTACAACTACCTCTCTCAACATCTACCTCTCTCTCTACATCTACCTCTCTCTATATATCTACATAAACCTCTCTCTACATCTACCTCTCTCTATATATCTACCTCTCTCTATATATCTACCTCTTTCTCTACAACTACCTCTCTCGACATCTACCTCTCTCTCTCCATCTACCTCTCTCTATATATCTACATAAACCTCTCTCTACATCTACCTCTCTCTCTACCTCTCTCTACATCTACCTCTCTCTCTATATCTACCTCTCTCTCTACATCTACCTCTCTCTATATATCTACATCTACCTCTCTCTATATATCTACATCTACCTCTCTCTACATATCTACCTCTCTCTACATATACCTCTCTCTATATATCTACATCTACCTCTCTCTCTACATCTACCTCTCTCTCTACATATCTACCTCTCTCTACATCTATCTCTCTCTACATCTACCTCTCTCTACATCTACCTCTCTCTACATCTAACTCTCTCTCTCTCTACATCTACCTCTCTCTCTACATCTATCTCTCTCTACATATCTACCTCTCTCTACATCTAACCTTCTCTCTCTACATCTACCTCTCTACATCTACCTCTCTACATCTACCTCTCTACATCTACCTCCCTCTCTCTACATCTACCTCTCTATGTCTACCTCTCTCTCTACATCTACCTTGCTCTCTACATCTACCTCTCTATGTCTACCTCTCTCTCTACATCTACCTTGCTCTCTACATCTACCTCTCTATGTCTACCTCTCTCTCTACATCTACCTCTCTCTCTACATATCTACCTCTCTCTACATCTATCTCTCTCTACATCTACCTCTCTCTACATCTACCTCTCTCTACATCTAACTCTCTCTCTCTCTACATCTACCTCTTTCTACATCTGCCTCTATGTCTGGGAATTAGATGTTTTACAGTACTAGATAGTAGATACTTTATACTGTA
>NC_068430.1:9403061-9435561 GCF_023373465.1 Oncorhynchus keta | reverse complement strand
TTCCCCTCACTGTTCCCCTCTACTGCCCTGTTCCCCTCACTGTTCCCCTCTCTACTCCCCTGTTCCCCTCTCTACTCCCCTGTTCCCCTCCCTGTTCCCCTCTCTACTCCCCTGTTCCCCTCTCTACTCCCCTGTTCCTCTACTGTTCCCCTCTCTACTCCCCTGTTCCCCTCACTGTTCCCCTCTCTACTCCCCTGTTCCCCTCACTGTTCCCCTCTCTACTCCCCTGTTCCCCTCTCTACTCCCCTGTTCCCCTCACTGTTCCCCTCTCTACTCCCCTGTTCCCCTCACTGTTCCCCTCTCTACTCCCCTGTTCCCCTCTCTACTCCCCTGTTCCCCTCACTGTTCCCCTCTCTACTCTCCTGTTCCCCTCACTGTTCCCCTGTTCCCCTCACTATTCCCCTCTCTACTCCCCTGTTCCTCTACTGTTCCCCTCTCTACTCCCCTGTTCCCCTCACTGTTCCCCTCTCTACTCCCCTGTTCCCCTCACTGTTCCCCTCTCTACTCCCCTGTTCCCCTCACTGTTCCCCTCTCTACTCCCCTGTTCCCCTCCCTGTTCCCCTCTCTAATCCCCTGTTCCCCTCTCTACTCCCCTGTTCCCCTCTCTACTCCCCTGTTCCCCTCTCTACTCCCCTGTTCCCCTCTCTACTCCCCTGTTCCCCTCACTGTTCCCCTCTCTAATCCCCTGTTCCCCTCTCTACTCCCCTGTTCCCCTCACTGTTCCCCTCTCTAATCCCCTGTTCCCCTCTCTACTCTCCTGTTCCCCTCTCTACTCCCCTGTTCCCCTCTCTACTCCCCTGTTCCCCTCACTGTTCCCCTCTCTACTCCCCTGTTCCCCTCACTGTTCCCCTCTCTACTCCCCTGTTCCCCTCACTGTTCCCCTCTCTACTCCCCTGTTCCCCTCACTGTTCCCCTCTCTACTCCCCTGTTCCCCTCACTGTTCCCCTCTCTACTCCCCTGTTCCCCTCACTGTTCCCCTCTCTACTCCCCTGTTCCCCTCACTGTTCCCCTCTCTACTCCCCTGTTCCCCTCACTGTTCCCCTCTCTACTCCCCTGACCTGATAGTCCCACCATACTGCTGATCTCACCATTGACCTGAGGCTCCCCACCATACTGCTGATCTCACCATTGACCTGAGAGTCCCCACCATACTGCTGATCTCACCATTGACCTGAGGCTCCCCACCATACTGCTGATCTCACCATTGACCTGAGGGTCCCCACCATACTGCTGTTCTCACCATTGACCTGAGGGTCCCACCATACTGCTGATCTCACCATTGACCTGAGGCTCCCCACCATACTGCTGATCTCACCATTGACCTGATGGTCCCACCATACTGCTGATCTCACCATTGACCTGATAGTCCCCACCATACTGCTGATCTCACCATTGACCTGATAGTCCCACCATACTGCTGATCTCACCATTGACCTGATAGTCCCACCATACTGCTGTTCTCACCATTGACCTGATAGTCCCACCATACTGCTGATCTCACCATTGACCTGATAGTCCCACCATACTGCTGATCTCACCATTGACCTGATGGTCCCACCATACTGCTGATCTCACCATTGACCTGATAGTCCCACCATACTGCTGATCTCACCATTGACCTGATAGTCCCACCATACTGCTGATCTCACCATTGACCTGATAGTCCCACCATACTGCTGATCTCACCATTGACCTGATAGTCCCACCATACTGCTGATCTCACCATTGACCTGATAGTCCCCACCATACTGCTGATCTCACCATTGACCTGATGGTCCCACCATACTGCTGATCTCACCATTGACCTGATAGTCCCCACCATACTGCTGATCTCACCATTGACCTGATGGTCCCACCATACTGCTGTTCTCACCATTGACCTGATAATCCCACCATACTGCTGATCTCACCATTGACCTCATAGTCCCCACCATACTGCTGTTCTCACCATTGACATGATAGTCCCCACCATACTGCTGATCTCACCATTGACATGATAGCCCCGCCATACTGCTGATCTCACCATTGACCTGATGGTCCCCACCATACTGCTGATCTCACCATTGACCTGATAGTCCCCACCATACTGCTGATCTCACCATTGACATGATAGTCCCCACCATACTGCTGATCTCACCATTGACATGATAGCCCCGCCATACTGCTGATCTCACCATTGACCTGATGGTCCCACCATACTGCTGATCTCACCATTGACCTGAGAGTCCCCACCATACTGCTGATCTCACCATTGACCTGAGGCTCCCCACCATACTGCTGATCTCACCATTGACCTGAGGCTCCCCACCATACTGCTGATCTCACCATTGACCTGAGAGTCCCACCATACTGCTGTTCTCACCATTGACCTGATGGTCCCACCATACTGCTGATCTCACTATTGACCTGAGGGTCCCACCATACTGCTGATCTCACCATTGACCTGAGGGTCCCACCATACTGCTGTTCTCACCATTGACCTGATGGTCCCACCATACTGCTGATCTCACTATTGACCTGATGGTCCCACCATACTGCTGATCTCACCATTGACCTGAGGGTCCCACCATACTGCTGATCTCACCATTGACCTGATAGTCCCCACCATACTGCTGATCTCACCATTGACCTGATAGTCCCCACCATACTGCTGATCTCACCATTGACCTGATAGTCCCCACCATACTGCTGTTCTCACCATTGACCTGATAGTCCCCACCATACTGCTGATCTCACCATTGACCTGATGGTCCCACCATACTGCTGTTCTCACCATTGACCTGATAGTCCCACCATACTGCTGATCTCACCATTGACCTGATGGTCCCACCATACTGCTGATCTCACCATTGACCTGATGGTCCCACCATACTGCTGATCTCACCATTGACCTGATGGTCCCACCATACTGCTGATCTCACCATTGACCTGATGGTCCCACCATACTGCTGATCTCACCATTGACCCGATAGTCCCCACCATACTGCTGATCTCACCATTGACCTGATAGTCCCACCATACTGCTGATCTCACCATTGACCTGATAGTCCCCACCATACTGCTGTTCTCACCATTGACCTGATAGTCCCACCATACTGCTGATCTCACCATTGACCTGATAGTCCCCACCATACTGCTGATCTCACCATTGACCTGATAGTCCCACCATACTGCTGATCTCACCATTGACCTGATGGTCCCACCATACTGCTGATCTCACCATTGACCTGATGGTCCCACCATACTGCTGATCTCACCATTGACCTGATGGTCCCACCATACTGCTGATCTCACCATTGACCTGAGGGTCCCCACCATACTGCTGATCTCACCATTGACCTGATAGTCCCCACCATACTGCTGATCTCACCATTGACCTGATGGTCCCACCATACTGCTGATCTCACCATTGACCTGATAGTCCCACCATACTGCTGATCTCACCATTGACCTGATAGTCCCCACCATACTGCTGTTCTCACCATTGACCTAATAGTCCCACCATACTGCTGTTCTCACCATTGACCTGATAGTCCCCACCATACTGCTGTTCTCACCATTGACCTGATAGTCCCCACCATACTGCTGTTCTCACCATTGACCTGATAGTCCCACCATACTGCTGATCTCACCATTGACCTGAGGGTCCCACCATACTGCTGATCTCACCATTGACCTGATAGTCCCCACCATACTGCTGTTCTCACCATTGACCTGATAGTCCCCACCATACTGCTGATCTCACCATTGACCTGATGGTCCCACCATACTGCTGTTCTCACCATTGACCTAATGGTCCCACCATACTGCTGTTCTCACCATTGACCTGATAGTCCCCACCATACTGCTGTTCTCACCATTGACCTGATAGTCCCACCATACTGCTGATCTCACCATTGACCTGATAGTCCCACCATACTGCTGTTCTCACCATTGACCTGATAGTCCCCACCATACTGCTGTTCTCACCATTGACCTGATAGTCCCACCATACTGCTGTTCTCACCATTGACCTGATAGTCCCCACCATACTGCTGTTCTCACCATTGACCTGATAGTCCCCACCATACTAGTGAGAATTGACATGTGGCTGTGATTTGATTCGAGATAAGAGCAGTGGGATAGAGGTGTAGGGTGTTGTCGGGAGGTGTGGCTACTAGAGAGCAAACCTGGGTTCAAATACTATTCAAAATCTTTCAAAATACGTTGAGTGTTTCCTGTAGTCTACCTGTAGTGCCAGATGTATGGGGTTTACACTTTTGGGACGTTTCTATTGTGTTCCCTCACAACAGACAAGCTCAATCAAACTGAGTTAAAGTATTTGATTATTTCAAATAGTATTTGAACTCAGGCCTGGAAGGGTGTTGTAGAGTGGTGGTGGTAGTGGTTAGTGAGGTGGTGGAGGGAAGGTGGGGGGGAGGGTGTTAGCTACTATAGTGGCTTTGTAAAGATGGTGTGAAATGGGTGCATCGATATTGAGGGACTTGTCTCAGTCGATGGTCCATTGTTTGTGCTGACCCCCCAACCAGCAACCATGATCTCCCTTATTCACATGAATGGCATGGTAGCCCCTCTCTCTCTTTCTTGCTCTCTCTCTCTTTTTCTCGCTCTTACAATCCCTCTCCCTCTTTCTCCCTCTCTCTTCCTCACTCTCTCTCTCTCTCTCAATTCAATTCAATTCAAGAGGCTTTATTGGCATGGGAAACGTGTTAATATTGCCAAAGCAAGTGAGGTAGATAATATATAAAGTGAATATATAAAGTGAAATAAACAATAAAAATGAACAGTAAACATTACACATACAGAAGTTTCAAAACAATAAAGACAATCCAAATGTCATATTATATATATACAGTGTTTTAACAATGTACAAATGGTTAAAGGACACAATATAAAATAAATAAGCATAAATATGGGTTGTATCTCTCTCTCTCTCTCTCTCTCTCTCTCTCTCTCTCTCTCTCTCTCTCTCTCTCTCTTTGTCTCTCTCTCTCTCTCTCTCTCTCTCTCTGAGTGATTTTATAATGTCATATGTCTTACCCCCAACACCACTTTCCATCAATTTGTATAGCAGACCCTCATGCCAGATTGAATCGAACCGCTTTTTTGAAATCAACAAAGCATGAGAAGACTTTGCCTTTGTTTTGGTTTGTTTGGTTGTCAATTAGGGTGTGCAGGGTGAATACATGGTCTGTTGTACGGTAATTTGGTAAAAAGCCGATTTGACATTTGTTCAGTACATTGTTTTCGCTGAGGAAATGTACGAGTCTGCTGTTAATGATAATGCAGAGTATTTCCCCAAGGTTACTGTTGAAGCATATTCCACGGTAGTTATTTGTCTCCACTTTTGTGGATTGGGGTGATCAGTCCTTGGTTCCAAATATTGGGGAAGATGCCAGAGCTAAGTATGATGTTAAAGAGTTTTAGTATAGCCAATTGGAATTTGTTGTCTGTATATTTGATCATTTCATTGAGGATAACATCAACACCGCAGGCCTTTTTGGGTTGGAGGGTTTTTATTTTGTCCTGTAACTCGTTCAAGGTAATTGGAGAATCCAGTGGGTTCTGGTAGTCTTTAATGGTTGATTCTAAGATTTGTATTTGATCATGTATATGTTTTTGCTCTTTATTCTTTGTTATAGAGCCAAACAGATTGGAGAAGTGGTTTACCCATACATCTCCATTTTGGATAGATAATTCTCCGCGTTGTTGTTTGTTTAGTGTTTTCCAATTTTCCCAGAAGTGTTTAGAGTCTATGGATTCTTCAATTACATTGAGCTGATTTCTGACGTGCTGTTCCTTCTTTTTCCGTAGTGTATTTCTGTATTGTTTTAGTGATTCACCATAGTGAAGGCGTAGACTCAGGTTTTCCGGGTCTCTATGTTTTTGGTTGGACAGGTTTCTCAATTTCTTTCTTAGATTTTTGCATTCTTCATCAAACCATTTGTCATTGTTGTTCATTTTCTTCTATTTTCTATTTGAGATTTTTAGATTTGATAGGGAAGCTGAGAGGTCAAATATACTGTTAAGATTTTCTACTGCCAAGTTTACACCTTCACTATTGCAGTGGAACGTTTTACCCAGGAAATTGTCTAGAAGGGATTGAATTTGTTGTTGCCTAATTGTTTTTTGGTAGGTTTTCAATCTGCATTCCTTCCATCTATAGCATTTCTTAATGCTACTCAGTTCCTTTGGCTTTGATGCCTCGTGATTGAGTATTATGTTATAGTAGACTGTGATTTTGCCGTGGTCTGATAGGGGTGTCAGTGGGCTGACTGTGAATGCTCTGAGAGACTCTGGGTTGAGGTCAGTGATAAAGTAGTCTACAGTACTACTGCCAAGAGATGAGCTATAGGTTCTCACTTCCTATCAATAAGCCGGATAGGATACAGAGCCCTAGCTTTTCTCTTAGCCACTTACGTCTGCAAGCAGTAGCAATGCACTTGAGTGTGTGTGTTTGGGAGATTGCTGGTCGGTCGAGTGTGTGTACATACACGTATTTGCACAGTGTTATCCAGTTTATGTAGGGCCAACAGCAGTCGTGCGATTGTCAATAGTAGAAGTCTATATAAAAAAAGCTCATTGACAAAGAGTGAACAAACAGCTGGGGTTTGCTCAGGATTTCCTAACAAACACTCGACAAGGACAGAGAGTCAGATGGAGGGAGAGACAGAGAGAGAAGAGAGAGAGAGAGAGAGAGGGGAAGAGAGAGAGAGAGAGAGAGAGAGAGAGAGAGAGAGACAGACAGAGAGAGAGACAGAGAGAGAGAGACAGAGAGAGAAGAGAGAGAGAGAGAGAGGGGAAGAGAGAGAGAGAGAGAGACAGACAGAGAGAGAGAGAGAGAGAGAGAGAGAGAGAGAGAGAGAGAGAGAGAGAGAGAGAGAGAGAGAGAGAGAGAGAGAGAGAGAGAGAGAGAGAGAGAGAGAGAGAGAGAGAGAGAGAGAGAGAGAGAGAGAGGGGGGAGAGGGGGGGAGAGAGAGGGGGGGAGAGAGAAAAAGGTGGTGGTATGGAGAGAGAGAGAGCGGTTCACCGGGTCTGACTCAGGTTGCATCCTGATTCTCCACCCTTGCCAACTCCCCATCCGTCCACGGCAACACCCACGCACACACAAATAGAAGAGCTGTACTGAGTACGAGGCTACTGTGTACTACTAGGGATTGTTGGCATGGTGTCAGGTGGCGGTTGTGTGACGGCAACAAATGTCACTGCTCTGCTCTGATCTAGCGGTTGTGCTGAGGACAGAGAGAGAGAGAGGATGTGAAAGGAAAGTGGACCCTCGTAACAAGTGTGACAGTTTGGTGGAGTGGAATGAAGTAATGCCCCTCTCCCCCCCATCCTAGGAAGTCAACAGAAGTGGTTTGGTCCAGCCCCTGGTCTCCTGGGATAAACCACTACAATAGGGGGTGTCAGGGTTAGAATGCTAAAGCTCTTGTGCAAACGTAGAGTTCTTGAATGAAGGGGCCATTCAAAAAATTATCTCTCTTCAGTCTCCGCTGTCAGATCATGTCTGTCACTTTCCCTCCTTGTCTGAGACAGATGTAGTCCATTGTTGTGTTAAACCTGGATCATTATTTCTTCATGAATAGTCATGGTGGTACATGGTATTATCTGAGGAGGGAAATTATGTGAATCATGGTCTCACAAGTTGCAGAGCAGAGAGGAAAGGATATTTACAGTGAGGATATGGGATGAGAGAGAGAGAGAGAGAGAGAGAGAGAGAGAGAGAGAGAGAGAGAGAGAGAGAGAGAGAGAGAGAGAGAGAGAGAGAGAGAGAGAGAGAGAGAGAGAGAGAGAGAGAGAGAGAGAGAGAGAGAGAGAGAGAGAGAGAGAGAGAGAGAGAGAGAGAGAGAGAGAGAGAGAGAGAGCATGCAGAGCAGAATTAGGCCGATACCCACTAATTATCAAAATCCACCTACAACCACCTACAAAATCCATCTACAATCCATCTACAACCACCTAAAAGGAAGCGATTCACAAACCTTCCATAACAAAGCCATCACCTACAGAGAGATGAACCTGGAGAAGAGTCCCCTAAGCAAGCTGGTCCTGGGGCTCTGTTCACAAACACACCCTACAGAGCCCCAGGACAACAGCACAATTAGACCCAACCAAATCATGAGAAAACAAAAAGATAATTACTTAACACATTGGAAAGAATTAACAAAAAAACAGAGCAAACTAGAATGCTATTTGGCCCTACACAGAGAGTACACAGCGGCAGAATACCTGACCACTGTGACTGACCCAAAATTAAGGAAAGCTTTGACTATGTACAGACTCAGTGAGCATAGCCTTGCTATTGAGAAAGGCCGCCGTAGGCAGACATGGCTCTCAAGAGAAGACAGGCTATGTGCTCACTGCCCACAAAATGAGGTGGAAACTGAGCTGCACTTCCTAACCTCCTGCCCAATGTATGACCATATTAGAGAGACATATTTCCCCAGATTACACAGATCCACAAAGAATTCGAAAACAAATCCAATTTTGAAAAACTCCCATATCTTTTGGGTGAAATTCCACAGTGTGCCATCACAGCAGCAAGATTTGTGACCTGTTGCCACGAGAAAAGGGCAACCAGTGAAGAACAAACACCATTGTAAATACAACCCATATTTATGCTTATTCATTTTATCTTGTGTCCTTTAACTATTTGTACATTGTATATATATATATATATATGACATTTGTAATGTCTTTACTGTTTTTAAACTTCTGTATGTGTAATGTTTACTGTTCATTTTTGTTGTTTTTCACTTTATATATTCACTTTGTATGTTGTCTACCTCACTTGCTTTGGCAATGTTAACACATGTTTCCCATGCCAATAAAGCCCCTTGAATTGAATTGAATTGAATTGAGTAGAGAGAGAGGGAGTAGAATGAAAGAGAGATAGAGAGAGAGAGGGAGGGAGAGTGGAGAGAGAGGGAGTAGAGAGAGAGAGAGGGGGGGTTGGAGGAGAGAGAGAGAGTAGAGAGAGTAGAGAGAGAGGGAGTAGAGAGAGAGAGGGAGAGTAGAGAGAGGGAGTAGAGTGAGAGAGAGAGAGAGAGAGAGAGAGAGAGAGAGAGAGAGAGGGAGTAGAGTGAGAGAGAGAGAGAGAGAGAGAGAGAGAGAGAGAGAGAGAGAGGGAGAGGAAAGAGAGAGAGAGAGTAGAGAGAGAGAGGGAGTAGAGAGAGAGAGAGAGAGTAGAGAGAGAGAGAGAGAGAGAGAGAGAGAGAGAGAGAGAGAGAGAGAGAGAGAGAGAGAGAGAGAGAGAGAGAGAGAGAGAGAGAGAGAGAGAGAGAGAGGGAGAGAGAGAGAGAGAGGGAGTAGAGAGAGAGAGAGGAGAGAGAGAGAGGGAGTAGAGAGAAAGAGAGAGAGAGAGAGAGAGAGAGAGAGAGAGAGAGAGGGAGAGAGAGAGAGAGAGAGAGAGAGAGGGAGAGAGAGAGAGAGAGAGAGAGAGAGAGAGGGAGAGAGCATGCAGAGCAGAGATACCCAGATCAAAATCCAGACAATCCAGACAACCACCTAAAAGGAAGTGAGAGACAAACCTTCCAGAGAGAGAGATCACCTACAGAGAGAGAGAACCTGAGAGAGAGTCCCCTCTCTTGATTTTTCTTCAGTAAAGGAATTAGTTATGACTCAACAGCACCTATGACTGTCTGTGTCCCTTCCAGCACTTCATACTGTATATAATATGTACCTTGCCAAGCTTTACTGAAATATGCTTGGTTGACAATACATGAATCTGAATGTAAAATGATGTAGAAATATAATTTAGATGCTGTTTCCCTCAGAAACCATGTGAATGGGTGGGTCAATGAGGTGATAATACAAAACACAGCTGTGGAATGGGAGGCCCAGTGCTGATGACCCTACATTGATAAAGGTCAGACAACACAGTGAGGATTGGCCACCAACAATAGACCTCAGTCTCTCATGTCACTCAAAGGGACTGGTCAAGCATAGCATTGGTCATAGGATGCCCGCTCCTCTGTGCTCTCTCTCTCTCTCTCTCTCTCTCTCTCTCTCTCTCTCTCTCTCTCTCTTTCTCTCTTTCTCTCTCTCTCTCTCTCTCTCTCTCTCTCTCTCTCTCTCTCTCTCTCTCTCTCTCTCTCTTTCTCTCTTTCTCTCTTTCTCTTTCTCTCTCCCTCTCTCTCTCTTATTCCCCCTTTCGCTCCCCCTCTCCCAGTGGAAGAAAGGAGGGGTATGAATGAACACAGTCATTGACACTGATGCACTGCTAGCAGGTCTACACACACACCAATTTTTTCCATTTAATGTGAAGCGCTCAGCTTGTTCATTTCAGACCGCTGGAAGCACGGGGAAAAGTTGACATGTCTACTCCTTTACATCTTCAGAGTTGTACCTGTGTTTAAGTTAATGGAAGAGGTTTAGAAAAACGAGAGCCAACTGTATCACCTGATCACCATAGACACTGCTGGTAGTTGTTGATGAAGACGATCTATCCTCCTTTGTGTTGATTGATGTGCTGCTCTATCCCTCCCCTCCCTCAACCCCTGCTCCTTGCCTCTGTGCCTTGCCCCTGCTCCTTGCCTCTGTGCCTTGCCCCTGTGCCTTGCCCCTGTGCCTTGCCTCTGTGCCTTGCCTCTGTGCCTTGCCCCTGTGCCTTGCCTCTGTGCCTTGCCTCTGTGCCTTGCCTCTGCGCCTTGCCTCTGCGCCTTGCCTCTGCGCCTTGCCTCTGTGCCTTGCCTCTGTGCCTTGCCTCTGTGCCTTGCCCCTGCGCCTTGCCTCTGCGCCTTGCCTCTGCGCCTTGCCTCTGTGCCTTGCCTCTGTGCCTTGCCTCTGCGCCTTGCCTCTGCGCCTTGCCTCTGCGCCTTGCCTCTGTGCCTTGCCTCTGTGCCTTGCCTCTGCGCCTTGCCTCTGCGCCTTGCCTCTGTGCCTTGCCTCTGTGCCTTGCCTCTGTGCCTTGCCTCTGTGCCTTGCCTCTGCGCCTTGCCTCTGCGCCTTGCCTCTGCGCCTTGCCTCTGCGCCTTGCCTCTGTGCCTTGCCTCTGTGCCTTGCCTCTGTGCCTTGCCTCTGCGCCTTGCCTCTGCGCCTTGCCTCTGTGCCTTGCCTCTGTGCCTTGCCTCTGCGCCTTGCCTCTGCGCCTTGCCTCTGTGCCTTGCCTCTGTGCCTTGCCTCTGCGCCTTGCCTCTGTGCCTTGCCTCTGTGCCTTGCCTCTGCGCCTTGCCTCTGCACCTTGCCTCTGCGCCTTGCCTCGGCACCTTGCCTCTGTGCCTTGCCCCTGTGCCTTGCCTCTGCGCTGAATCTGTGGTTGCAGTGGGCTGAATCTGTGGTTGCAGTGGGCTGAATCTGTGGTTGCAGTGAGCTGAATCTGTGGTTGCAGTGGGCTGAATCTGTGGTTGCAGTGGGCTGAATCTGTGGTTGCAGTGAGCTGAATCTGTGGTTGCAGTGAGCTGAATCTGTGGTTGCAGTGAGCTGAATCTGTGGTTGCAGTGGGCTGAATCTGTGGTTGCAGTGGGCTGAAACTGTGGTTGCAGTGAGCTGAATCTGTGGTTGCAGTGAGCTGAATCTGTGGTTGCAGTGAGCTGAATCTGTGGTTGCAGTGAGCTGAATCTGTGGTTGCAGTGGGCTGAATCTGTGGTTGCAGTGGGCTGAATCTGTGGTTGCAGTGAGCTGAATCTGTGGTTGCAGTGAGCTGAATCTGTGGTTGCAGTGAGCTGAATCTGTGGTTGCAGTGGGCTGAATCTGTGGTTGCAGTGGGCTGAATCTGTGGTTGCAGTGGGATGAAACTGTGGTTGCAGTGAGCTGAATCTGTGGTTGCAGTGAGCTGAATCTGTGGTTGCAGTGAGCTGAATCTGTGGTTGCAGTGAGCTGAATCTGTGGTTGCAGTGAGCTGAATCTGTGGTTGCAGTGGGCTGAATCTGTGGTTGCAGTTGGATGAAACTGTGGTTGCAGTGAGCTGAATCTGTGGTTGCAGTGAGCTGAATCTGTGGTTGCAGTGAGCTGAATCTGTGGTTGCAGTGGGCTAAGGGATGAAAGCACTGGGCGTTGGAGACTTATATATATTTTTTTGCCTGTCATCAAGGAAAAGGGTGGCAACTTTGAAGAATCTCAAATATAAAATATATTTTGATTTGTTTAAAACTTTCTTTTGGTTAGATGATTTTTAAAATGATTATTATTTTATTTGATAGTTTTGATGTCTTCACTATTATTCTACAATGTAGAATGTAAAGTAAATGTAAAGAAAAGCCCTTGAATGAGTAGGTGTGTCCAAACTTTTGACTGGTGGTACTGTATATACATAAAGATGATGCTGATTTCTGTTTTCGACTGTCTGATAAAAGCTGTCTGCCTCATTCTGACACATTCGTTTTCTACGCTGTTGGGACACGGAGTTGTAGAAACCTGCCTGTCTCTTTGCAACATTGTTTCAATAATGAAATGTGATCTTCAGTGTCTGTCGAACACTATTATTGCACCGAGTCCATTTCAGCTTTTCATTTGTAATTCATTTGTAAACATTTCTAAAAACATAATTCCACTCTGACATTATGGGGTATTGTGTGAAGATCAGTGACACAACATCTATTTTAAATTCAGGTTGTAGCACAACAACATGTTGACAAAGGGAAGGGGTGTGAATACTTTCTGAAGGCACTGTAGATCATATTCACGTTTATGAACTAGTCTGATTGGACAGTGGATGAATTACCTGACTGGTCTGATTGGACAGTGGATGAATTACCTGACTGGTCTGATTGGACAGTGGATGAATTACCTGGCTGGTCTGATTGGACAGTGGATGAATTACCTGGCTGGTCTGATTGGACAGTGGATGAATTACCTGACTGGTCTGATTGGACAGTGGATGAATTACCTGGCTGGTCTGATTGGACAGTGGATGAATTACCTGGCTGGTCTGATTGGACAGTGGATGAATTACCTGGCTGGTCTGATTGGACAGTGGATGAATTACCTGACTGGTCTGATTGGACAGTGGATGAATTACCTGACTGGTCTGATTGGACAGTGGATGAATTACCTGGCTGGTCTGATTGGACAGTGGATGAATTACCTGACTGGTCTGATTGGACAGTGGATTAATTACCTAGCTGGTCTGATTGGACAGTGGATGAATTACCTGACTGGTCTGATTGGACAGTGGATTAATTAACTGACTGGTCTGATTGGACAGTGGATGAATTACCTGGCAGGTCTGATTGGACAGTGGATGAATTACCTAGCTGGATTCTGATTACCTGACAGATTGACAGTGGATTAATTACCTGACTGGTCTGATTGGACAGTGGATGAATTACCTGGCAGGTCTGATTGGACAGTGGATGAATTACCTAGCTGGTCTGATTGGACAGTGGATGAATTACCTGACTGGTCTGATTGGACAGTGGATGAATTACCTGACTGGTCTGATTGGACAGTGGATGAATTACCTGGCTGGTCTGATTGGACAGTAAATAGGCATTTCGTCGTCATAGCTGGTGGTAGTCATTAAATAACAATGTCTCAAACGCGGTTTTAACCAATCAGCATCCAGGATTAGATGTACCTGTTGTATAATCCTTCATCAGACAGGTTATGTGGTTAAAATATCTTCCATCTGGGGTTATGTGACAATACCAAACACAGTATTTCAGTGTTTAGTAGTCGAATGTTTGATTCGATTCGTATTCATTGTGTTCACACTCTCACAGCTGTCGGCTAAATGTGGAATGTAGTGACAGTGGAGTTACTGTAGTTACAGTGGAGTTACTGTAGTTACTGTAGTTACAGTGGAGTTACTGGAGTTACTGGAGTTACTGTAGTGACAGTGGAGTTACTGTAGTTACTTTAGTTACAGTGGAGTTACTGTAGTTACTGTGGAGTTACTGTAGTTACTTTAGTTACAGTGGAGTTACTGTAGTTACTGTGGAGTTACTGTAGTTACTGTGGAGTTACTGTAGTTACAGTGACGTTACTGTAGTTACAGTGGAGTTACTGTAGTTACAGTGGAGTTACTGTAGTTACTGTAGTTACAGTGGAGTTACTGTAGTTACAGTGACGTTACTGATGTTACTGTAGTTACAGTGGATTTACTGTAGTTACTGTAGTTACAGTGGAGTTACTGTAGTTACAGTGGAGTTACTGTAGTTACTGTGGAGTTACTGGAGTTACTGTAGTTACAGTGGAATTATTGTAGTTACAGTGGAATTACTGTAGTTACAGTGGAGTTACTGTAGTTACAGTGGAGTTACTGTAGTTACAGTGGAGTTACTGTAGTTACTGTGTTACAGTGGAGTTACTGTAGTTACTGTAGTTACAGTGGAGTTACTGTAGTTACAGTGGAGTTACTGTAGTTACAGTGGAGTTACTGGAGTTACTGTAGTTACAGTGGAGTTACTGTAGTTACAGTGGAGTTACTGTAGTTACTGTAGTTAGTGGAGTTACTGTAGTTACTGTAGTTACAGTGGAGTTACTGGAGTTACTGTAGTTACAGTGGAGTTACTGTAGTTACAGTGGAGTTACTGTAGTTAAAGTGACGATAATGTAGTTACAGTGGAGTTACTGTAGTCACATGTGGAATGTCCAGTGTTTTCCTTATGTTCATTTAGCAGCGGCTCAGCCGTGAAGTGGTAGGCCACACAAGCTCACAGAACGGGACCACCGAGTGCTGAAGCACATAGTGCATAAAATTAATCTGGCCTCGGTTGCAACAAACCAAACTGCCTCTGGCAACATCAGCACAAGAACTGTTCATCAGGAGCTTCAAGATGTCACAAGCCTAAGATCACCATGCCCAATGCCAAGCGTCGGCTGGAGTGGTGTAAAGCTCATCGTCATTGGACTCTGGAGCAGTGGAAACTCGTTCTCTAGAGTGATGAATCACGCTTCACCATCTGGCAATTCCAACGGACAAATCTGGGTTTGGCAGATGCCAGGAGAACGCTACCTGCCCCAATGCATAGTACCAACTGTAAAGTTTGGTAGAGGAGGAATAATGTTCTGGGGCTGTTTTTCGTGGTTTGGGCCCCTTAGTTCCAGTGAAGAGAAATCTTAACGCTACAGCATACAATGACATTCTAAATAAGTTTGTGCTTCCCAACTTTGTGGCAACAGTTTGTGGAAGGCCCTTTCCTGTTTCAACATAGTGGAGGCTGTTATAACAGCAAAGGCGGGACCAACTCCATATGAATGCCCATGATTTAGGAATGAGATGTTTGACAAACATATATCCACATACATTTGGTCATGTAGTGTATAAAGTATGTAGAAAATATCATGGAATCGACCTATATATATATTTTTTTAATGAGATCATCTTTAAAAACTAGCAATCGATAAAATAAAAACTAGATAGTCAAGGAGAATCTTACATTCCCAAAAGTGTCACGGCACGGGGTTGATTTTGTTATAATGTTTGAGACGCTCAGTGTAAGAAAGAACAAGACATAATACATTACAACATTTTTTGAATTTGGTTGGAGACCGCGATATAGGCATCACGTGTGTTCTGTGTTCAGATCCCATCAACACAGGGCTAGATAAGATCTTCTGAGTGTTCAGATCCCATCAACACAGGGCTAGATAAGATCTTCTGAGTGTTCAGATCCCATCAACACAGGGCTAGATAAGATCTTCTGAGTGTTCAGATCCCATCAACACAGGGCTAGATAAGATCTTCTGAGTGTTCAGATCCCATCAACACAGGGCTAGACAAGATCTTCTGAGTGTTCAGATCCCATCAACACAGGGCTAGATAAGATCTTCTGAGTGTTCAGATCCCATCAACACAGGGCTAGACAAGATCTTCTGAGTGTTCAGATCCCATCAACACAGGGCTAGATAAGATCTTCTGAGTGTTCAGATCCCATCAACACAGGGCTAGACAAGATCTTCTGAGTGTTCAGATCCCATCAACACAGGGCTAGACAAGATCTTCTGAGTGTTCAGATCCCATCAACACAGGGCTAGACAAGATCTTCTGAGTGTTCAGATCCCATCGACACAGGGCTAGACAAGATCTTCTGAGTGTTCAGATCCCATCAACACAGGGCTAGACAAGATCTTCTGAGTGTTCAGATCCCATCAACACAGGGCTAGACAAGATCTTCTGATTGTTCAGATTAGATGTCGACCAATTTTTTTTATTTTTAATAATGACAATTCCAACAATACTGAATGAACACTTATTTTAACTTAATATAATACCTCAATAAAAATCCATTTAGCCTCAAATAAATAATGATACATGTTCAATGTTCTAGTCCCCCCTTTATCCCCCTCTGTCCCCCCCTCTGTCCAAGATCTTCTGAGTCCCCCTCAGATCCCCTCTGTCCCCCTCTGTCCACCCTCAACCCCCTTTAGTCCCCCCTCTAACTCCTCTGAGTTTCAGATCCTCTAACTCCTCTTTAGCCCCTCCAAGATCCCCCTCTGTCCCCCTCTGTCCCCCTCTAGATCCCATCTAACCCCCTCTAAGACAAGTCCCCCTCTAACTCCCCTCAGATCCCATCTAACCCAGGGCTATCCCCCTCTGCCCACCCTCTAACCCCCTTTAGACCCCCTCTAACCCCCTCTAACCCCCTCTATCCACCCTCTAACCCCTCTCTATCCCTCTGTCCACCCTCTAACCCCCTTCTAGTCCCCCTCAGACCCCCTCAACCAGGGCTAGTCCACCCTCTAACCCCCTTTAGTCCCCTCTAACACCCCTCTGTCCCCCTCTAACCTCCCTCTAACCCCCTCTAACCCCTTTAGGCCACCCTCTAACTCCCCTTTAGTTCCCCCTCTAACCCCATCTACACAGGGCTGTCCACAAGATCCCCTTTAGTCCCCCCTCTAAGATCCCATCAGTCACCCTCTAACCCCCCTAACTCCCCCTTTAGTCCCCCCTCTAGTCCCCTCTAACCCCCTCTTAACTCCCCTCTAGTGTCAGATCCCATCTAACACCCTAGACAAGATCTTCCCATGTTCAGATCCCCTCTATCCCCCAGGTCCACCCAAGATCCCCTCTGTCCACCCTCTATCCCCCTCTATCCACAGCTGTCCCCAAGATCCCCCTCTGTCCACCCTCTCTAGTCCCCCTCAGGGCCCCTCTACCCCTCTTCTGAGTGCCCCTCTAGATCCCCCCAGCCCCTCCCAAGATCCCCTCTAGTCCCCCTCTGTCCATCCCATCCCCACAGTCCCCCTCAAGTCCCCTGAGTGTTCAGTCCCCTCAACACCCTCTAGTCCCCCTCAAGTCCCCTTCTGAGTGCCCCCTCAGTCCCATCAACACAGGGCTAGTCCCCCTCTTTCATCCCCCTCTGTCCCCCTTCAACACACCAAGAGAACATCCCAGGTCATCCCTTCTGCCTTTGTCTGGAGGACTCACTAAACACAAAGGGTTTGTAAATTATGTCTGAGTGTTGGAGTGTCCCATGGCTATCTGTAAATCAAAATAAATCTTTTGATACTTAAGTATATTTTAGCAATTTTTTTATTTTGATACTTAATGCATATTTAAAACCCAAAACTTTTAGACTTTTACTCAAGTAGTATTTAACTGGGTGAACTTTATATTACCTCAATTTACTAAAATCCATTTACCTCAAATAAATAATGATACATTTTCACCACTGTTCTGTCCCCCCTGTTTGTCCCCCTCTGTCCCCCTCAGTCCCCTCTGTCCCCTCTTTCCCCCTCTGTCCCCCTCTGTCCCCCCTCTGTCCCCCTCTGTCCCCCCTCTAACTCCTCTGTCCCTCCTCTATCCCCTCTGTCCCCCTCTGTCCACCCTCTGTCCCCCTCTGCCCCCTCTGTCCCCTCTGTCCCCCTCTAACCCCCTCTGTCCCCTCTGTCCTACTCTGTCCACCCTCTAACCCCCTTTAGTCCCCCCTCTAACCCCCTCTGTCCCCATCTAACCCCATTCTGTGTTCCAGCTCCAATAAGAACAATGGTTCTGTTAGGAGTGTGGCTGGGCTCCCTGACTGAGAGAAGATCTGTTACACTCTGTGTCATGTCACTGGCCACAGGTGTCCCTCTGAGGAGAGAGGGTCAGGGAGGTAGACACTTTAGTCCCCCCAAACCCCACCTAGTCCCCCTAAGCTAACCTTCCTCCAAACCCCCCTAGCCCCTAACCCCACACTTCCTCCAAACCCACACCTCGCCCCTCCCCTAAGTCCCCCTCCAAACCCCACCTAGTCCCCTTAGCTAACCACTTCCTCCAAACCCCACCTGTCCCCCTAAGCTAGACCCTTCCTCCAAACCCACACCTAAGCCCCTTAGCTAAGCCCCCTCCAAACCCCCCTAACCCCCTAAGCTAAGACACTTCCTCCAAACCCACCTAGCCCCTAGCTAAGACACCCTCAAACCCCCCTAGCTCCTCTAACCCCCACCCTCAAACCCCACCTAGCTCTAAGCTAAGACCCCCTCAAACCCCACCTACCCTCTAACTCCCCCTAAGCTAAGACACTTCCTCCAAACCCACACTCTAGCTCCTAAGCTAAGACCTTCCTCCAAACCCACACCTAGCCCCTAAGCTAAGACACTTCCTCCAAACCCCACCTAGCCCCTAAGCTAAGACACTTCCTCAAACCCCCCTAGCCCTTAGCTAAGACACTTCCTCCTTTACACACCCCCCTAAGCTAAGACCCCCAAAACACCCCCCTATAAGACACCCTCCAAACCCCACCTAGCCCCTTAGCTAAGACACCCTCCAAACCCCCCTAGCCCCTAAACTAAGACATCCCTCCAAACCCCCCTAGTCCCCTAAGCTAACTCCCCTTAGTCCCCCCCACACCCTCCTTAGCTAAGTCCCCCTCCAAACCCCACCTAGCCCCCCAAGACACTTCCTCCAAACCCACACCTCCCCCTCTAGACCTCCCCCCAAACCCACACCTAGCCCCCTAGCTGAGACACTTCCTCCAAACCCACACCTCGCCTCTAAGCTAAGACCCCCTCCAAACCCCACCTAGCTCCTTAGCATTTAGATCTTCCTCCAAACCCACACCTAGTCCCCCTAAGCTAAGACACTTCCTCCAAACCCCACCTAGTCCCCCTAAGCTATCCCCCTTGTCCCCCACCTAGCCCTAAGCTAGACCTTCCTCAAACCCCACCTAGCTCCTAAGCTAAGACACTTCCTCAAACCCCACCTAGCCCCTAAGCTAAGACACTTCCTCCAAACCCCCCTAGCTCCCTCTAGTCCTTCCTCAAACCCCCACCTATCCCCCTCTAGTCACTTCCTCTGCCCACACCTAGCCCCTAAGCTAAGACACTTCCTGCAAACCCCACCTAGCTCCTTCAGACACTTCCTCCTTCACACACCTAGCCCCTAAGCTAAGACACTTGCTCCAAACCCACACCTCGCCCCTAAGCTAAGACACTTCCTCCAAACCCACACCTAGCTCCTTAGCTAAGACACTTCCTCCAAACCCACACCTAGCCCCTAAACTAAGACACTTCCTCCAAAGAACACCTAGTCCCCTAAGCTAAGACACTTCCTCCAAACCCACACCTAGCTCCTTAGCAAAGACACTTCCTCCAAACCCACACCTGAGTGTTAAGCCAAGACACTTCTATCTGTAAATCAAAAGAAATCTTTTGATACTTAAGTATATTTTAGCCATTCCATTTACTTTTGATACTTAAGCATATTTCCAAACCCAAACCTTTTAGACACTTCCTCCAAGTAGTATTTAACTGGGTGACTTTCCTTTTACTTGACACCTAGCCCTAATTAATGTATATTTCCTTTTACCCAAGTATGACAATTTAGTACTTTTTCCACCACTGCTGTCCCCTCTGACCCCCTCAAACCCCTCTCCCCCTCTGTCCCACTCTGTCCCCCTGTCCCACTGTCCTCCTCTGTCCCACACCTGCTCCTGTCCCAGCTGTCCCCCTCCCCCTCTGTCCCACACTGTCCCCTCCTAAGCTAAGACACTTCCTCCTGTCCCACTCTGTCCCAGCTAAGATACTTCCTCCAAACCCACACCTAGCCCCTAAGCTCTTCCTCCCCCACACCTGCCCCTAAGCTAAGACACTTCCTCTGTCCCACACCTGCCCCTCTGTCCCACTCTGTCCCACACCTGTCCTAAGCTAAGACACCCCTCTGTCCCACACCTGTCCCACTTCCTCCAAACCCCACCTGCTCCTAGCTAAGTCCTTCCTCTGTCCCACACCTGTCCCCATGTGAAAGAGACATTCTGTGTTCCCACACCTAGCCCCTAAGCTAAGAACAATGGTTCTGCAAACCCAGACCTAGCTGGCTGGGCTCAGTGACTGAAACACAGATCTGTTACACTGTGTCACGCTCAAACTGGCCACAGGTGTCCCCTGAGCTAAGACAGGGTAGACACTCAGCCTCCAAACCCACACCTAGCTCCTTAGCTAAGACACTTCCTCCAAACCCACACCTAGCCCCTAAGCTAAGACACTTCCTCCAAACCCACACCTAGCCCCTAAGCTAAGACACTTCCTCCAAACCCACACCTAGCTCCTTAGCTAAGATACTTCCTCCAAACCCACACCAAGCCCCTAAGTTAAGACTCTTTCTCCAAACCCACACCTAGCCCCTAAGCTAAGACAGTTCCTCCAAACCCACACCTAGCCCCTAAGCTGAGACACTTCCTCCAAACACACACCTAGCCCCTAAGCTAAGACACTTCCTCCAAAAAACCCACACCTAGCTCCTTAGCTAAGATACTTCCTCCAAACCCACACCTAAGACACTTCCTAGCCCCTAAGACACTTCCTCCAAACCCACACCTAGCCCCTAAGCTAAGACACTTCCTCCAAACCCACACCTAGCTCCTAAGCTAAGACACTTCCTCCAAACCCACACCTAGCCCCTAAGCTAAGACACTTCCTCCAAACCCACACCTAGCCCCTAAGCTAAGACACTTCCTCCAAACCCACACCTAGCCCCTAAGCTAAGACACTTCCTCAAAAAACCCACACCTAGCTCCTTAGCTAAGATACTTCCTCCAAACCCACACCTAGCCCCTAAGCTAAGACACTTCCTCCAAACCCACACCTAGCCCCTAAGCTAAGACACTTCCTCCAAACCCACACCTAGCCCCTAAGCTAAGACACTTCCTCCAAACCCACACCTAGCCCCTAAGCTAAGACATTTCCTCCAAACCCACACCTAGCCCCTAAGCTAAGACACTTCCTCCAAACCCACACCTAGCTCCTAAGCTAAGACACTTCCTCCAAAC
The DNA here is from genome assembly GCF_023373465.1 of Oncorhynchus keta. Classification (NCBI taxonomy): domain Eukaryota; kingdom Metazoa; phylum Chordata; class Actinopteri; order Salmoniformes; family Salmonidae; genus Oncorhynchus; species Oncorhynchus keta. The sequence goes on along the minus strand of NC_068430.1, from coordinate 9,414,433 downwards.
CCACACCTAGCCCCTAAGCTAAGACACTTCCTCCAAACCCACACCTAGCCCCTAAGCTAAGACACTTCCTCCAAACCCACACCTAGCCCCTAAGCTAAGACACTTCCTCCAAACACACACCTAGCCCCTAAGCTAAGACACTTCCTCCAAACCCACACCTAGCTCCTTAGCTAAGACACTTCCTCCAAACCCACACCTAGCCCCTAAACTAAGACACTTCCTCCAAACCCACACCTAGCCCCTAAGCTAAGACACTTCCTCCAAACCCACACCTAGCTCCTTAGCTAAGACACTTCCTCCAAACCCACACCTAGCCCCTAAGCTAAGACACTTCCTCCAAACCCACACCTCACCCCTAAGCTAAGACACTTCCTCCAAACCCACACCTAGCTCCTAAGCTGAGACACTTCCTCCAAACCCACACCTCACCCCTAAGCTAAGACACTTCCTCCAAACCCACACCTCGCCCCTAAGCTAAGACACTTCCTTGTGAATCTAAAACCCATTAGATTGTTGTCTGAGTAGTTTGAGTCAGAAATCTGGAATAACACTGTAGGACATTCTGACATTGCCATGACTCATCATCTGTCAAAGACCCATTGAAAAAGGCCCCAGGCAATGCAGTCTGCAGTATTACGTCAGGCTGTGTGGCCTGTGTGATGAAGAGTTGAGTCAGGCCTATACAACGCGGTGGTGTGTGTGGGGTCCTAATGATGCGACGTAATGATCCTCAGCGGCCTTGTTCTATTCCCCTGCCCCCCATTCCCTCGAAAACTGACACTTCTCATCCTGCTGCCTAGGCATACCCTAATAGTACACACACACACACACACACACACACACACACACACACACACACACACACACACACACACACACACACACACACACACACACACACACACACACACACACACACACATACCAGCCCAGAGGCCAAGCCAAGACTTTTGCAACAGAGCTGCCAAGCCCCAAACATCAGCTCAGTGAGCATCTAGCCAATTACAAACTAATACATCGCTCTCTCTCTCACTCTCTCTCTCTCTCTCTCTCTCTCTCTCTCTCTCTCTCTCTCTCTCTCTCTCTCTGTAACCCGCTCTACCTCTCTCTCTCTCTCTCTCTCTCTCTCTCTCTCTCTCTCTCTCTCTCTCTCTCTCTCTCTCTCTCTCTCTCTCTCTCTCTCTCTCTCTCTCTCTCTCTCTCTCTCTCTCTCTCTCTCTCTCTCTCTCTCTCTCTGTGTGTAACATCTGGGTATTAAACGGCTTTATTGGTAATGAACTGAGGGACCACACATTGTGATGAGGAGGGAGGCGTGCGAATTGCGACTGATGCGCATGTGTGTGAGGGGCCGTACGTGTGTGTGAGGGGCCGTATGTCTGTCTGTCTGTCTGTCTGTCTGTCTGTCTGTCTGTCTGTCTGTCTGTCTGTCTCTGTCTCTGTCTCTGTCTCTGTCTCTGTCTCTGTCTCTGTCTCTGTCTCTGTCTCTGTGTCTGTGTCTGTGTCTGTGTGTGTGTGTTGTCTGTAGGAGTTAGTCTGTAATTTGTCAGGTGGGTAAATCAAATTTATTTGTCACATACACATGGTTAGCAGATGTTAATGCGAGTGTAGCGAAATGCTTGTGCTTCTAGTTCTGACAATGCAGTAATAACCAACAAGTAATCTAACTAACAATTCCAAAACTACTACCTTATACACACAAGTGTAAAGGGATAAAGAATATGTACATAAAGATACATGAATGAGTGATGGTACAGAGCAGCATAGGCAAGATACAGTAGATGGTATCGAGTACAGTATATACATATGAGATGAGTATGTAAACAAAGTGCCATAGTTAAAGTGGCTAGTGATAAATGTATTACATAAAGATGCAGTAGATGATATAGAGTACAGTATATACGTATACATATGAGATGAATAATGTAGGGTATGTAAACATTATATTAAGTAGCATTGTTTAAAGTGGCTAGTGATATATTTTACATCAATTCCCATCAATTCCCATTATTAAAGTGGCTGGAGTTGAGTCAGTGTGTTGGCAGCAGCCACTCAATGTTAGTGGTGGCTGTTTAACAGTCTGATGGCCTTGATGGCCTCTGTGTGGGTGGACCAATTCAGTTTGTCTGTGATGTGTACGCCGAGGAACTTAAAACTTACTACCCTCTCCACTACTGTTCCATCGATGTGGATAGGGGGGTGTTCCCTCTGCTGTTTCCTGAAGTCCACAATCATCTCCTAAGTTTTGTTGACGTTGAGTGTGAGGTGATTTTCCTGACACCACACTCCGAGGGCCCTCACCTCCTCCCTGTAGGCCGTCTCGTCGTTGTAGGTAATCAAGGCTACCACTGTTGTGTCGTCCGCAAACTTGATGATTGAGTTGGAGGCGTGCGTGGCCACGCAGTTTTGGGTGAACAGGGAGTACAGGAGAGGGCTCAGAATGCACCCTTGTGGGGCCCCAGTGTTGAGGATCAGCAGGATCAGTTGTTACCTACCCTCACCACCTGGGGCGGCCCGTCAGGAAGTCCAGAACCCAGTTGCACAGTGCGGGGTCGAGACCCAGAGTCTCGAGCTTGATGACGAGCTTGGAGGGCACTATGCTGTTAAATGCCGAGCTGTAGTCGATGAACAGCATTCTCACATAGGTATTCCTCTTGTCCAGATGGGTTAGGGCAGTGTGCAGTGTGGTTGAGATTGCATCGTCTGTGGACCTATTTGGGCGGTAAGCAAATTGGAGTGGGTCTAGGGTGTCAGGGAGGGTGGAGGTGATATGGTCCTTGACTAGTCTCTCAAAGCACTTCATGAAGACGGAAGTGAGTGCTACGGGGCGGTAGTCGTTTAGCTCAGTTACCTTAGCTTTCTTGGGAACAGGAACAATGGTGGCCCTCTTGAAGCATGTGGGAACATCAGACTGGGATAGGGATTGATATGAATATGTCCGTAAACACACCAGCCAGCTGGTCTGCGCATACTCTGAGGGCTCGGCTGGGGATGCCGTCTGGGCCTGCAGCCTTGCGAGGGTTAACACGTTTAAATGTTTTACTCACCTCGGCTGCAGTGAAGGAGAGTCCGCATGTTTTGGTTGCGGGCCGTGTCAGTGGCACTGTATTGTCCTCAAAGCGGGCAAAAAAGTTATTTAGTCTGCCTGGGAGCAAGACATCCTGGTCCGTGACGGGGCTGGTTTTCTTTTTGTAATCCGTGATTGACTGTAGACCCTGCCACATACCTCTTGTGTCTGAGCCGTTGAATTGCGATTCTACTTTGTCTCTATATTGACGCTTAGCTTGTTTGATTGCCTTGCGGAGGGAATAGCTACACTGTTTGAATTCGGTCATGTTGCTGGTCACCTTGCCCTGATTAAAAGCAGTGGTTCGCGCTTTCAGTTTCACGCGAATGCTGCCATCAATCCACGGTTTCTGGTTTGGGAAAGTTTTAATCGTTGCTATGGGAACGACATCTTCAACGCACGTTCTAATGAACTCGCTCACCGAATCAGTGTATTCGTCAATGTTGTTGTTTGACGCAATATGAAACATATCCCAGTCCACGTGATGGAAGCAGTCTTGGAGTGTGGAGTCAGCTTGGTCGGACCAGCGTTGAACAGACCTCAGCGCGGGAGCCTCTTGTTTTAGTTTCTGTCTGTAGGCAGGGATCAACAAAATGGAGTCGTGGTCAGCTTTTCCGAAAGGAGAGCGGGGGAGGGCCTTATATGCGTAGCGGAAGTTAGAATGGCACTGATCCAAGGTTTTGCCACCCCTGGTTGCGCAATCGATATGCTGATACAATTTAGGGAGTCTTGTTTTCAGATTAGCCTTGTTAAAATCCCCAGCTACAATGAATGCAGCCTTAGGAAATATGGATTCTAGTTTGGAAAGAGTCAGATAAAGTTTGTTCAGAGCCATCGATGTGTCTAATTGGGGGGGATGGTGAGTTGACGCTGATCTTATATTCAGTAGTTTTTCTCGACGGTATGTAATGAAACCTAAGATGACCTGGGGTACTAATGTAGGAAATAACACACAAAAAAATCTGCATAGTTTCCTAGGAACGCGAAGCGAGGCGGCCATCTCTGTCGGCGCCGGAAGTACTAGGTAAGGAGAGAGTGGTGAAATTACAAAATGAGCGTTAATGTGGTGGTGACATAAAAGACAACACAATGATTAACAAGCAGAGTACACAAACACACACATATACACACGTATACACACACACCTCCCCCACACACAATTTTTTTTTTTGCATTTTCCAATTAAGAACATTCAAAACAAAAGTAAAAAGATATTAGACAACAATTTGACAAAGTGACTGTAACAGATGAGCTTAAATTGAGTTTATAGAGGTTCTTCAAGTCACCATCCACCTTTTACAACAAGCTGGCCAGATTGAGTTTATAGAGGTTCTTCAGGTTACCATCCACCTTTTACAACAAGCTGGCCAGATTGAGTTTATAGAGGTTCTTCAGGTCACCATCCACCTTTTACAACAAGCTGGCCAGATTGAGTTTATAGAGGTTGTTCAGATTACCATCCACCATTATGCCTTAATATGTGAAGCCCATAGGCGACCATCTAAAAGGAAACTGATGCTTGATGGTATGATGGTATGATGGTCAAAGACAGACAACGGTAAGATTTCGCTTTTATCAAAATGTACCTTATATCCAGAGAAAGAACTATAACACTGTAGTGGAATCTGCAAGTGAGAGAGGGAATCTTCTGGGTTTGTTAGAAATAAGATAAGGTCGTCCGCAAAGAGTGATAACTTATGGGTATGGGGGCCCACCTCAAAGCCATGTATGTCAGGGCACGTTCTAATAGCCTCAGCCAACGGTTCGACGAGGTGGGGGCTAATTGGGCAACCTTGTCTGTTCCCCATATAAAGAGGGAAAGAGGAGGAAGTAATCCCATTGGTAGCAATCCTAGTTTTAGGAGATTTGTTGAGTGATTTTATCAAATTTTCAAGCACGTTACCTAAACCAAACTTTTCCAAGACGCGAAAGAGGTATGGCCATTCAACCCTATCAAAGGCCTTTTCAGCGTTGAGACTGCGACACTAGGTATTTTGTTTTTGTTAGCAAGGTGAATTATATCAAAGAACCTTCTGAGATTATTGGAGGACAATCTATTAATTATCAAGCCAGTCTAATCTGGGTTGACCAACAGGGGAAGACATGACTCCAGTCTCTTAGATAGCATCTTGGTGACCAGTTTACAATCTGTGTTAAGGAGAGAGATTGGTCTATAGGAGGCGCACTTTAGCGGGTTTTTCCCTTTCTTGTGGATTACAGTAATCACTGCTTGAGAGAGAGACTCTGGAAAGCCGTTCTCTTCCCTGGGTTTTTTAAGTACCTCCATAAGGTAGGGGACCAACAGCTCCCTAAATTCTTTACAGAACTCTGGAGGGAATCCATCCTCCCCAGGAGATTTATTAGAAGGTAAGGATTTAATGGCCTCCAACAATTCAGGAACTGAGAACTGTTCACTCAGGCACTCTCTGTTTTCCTCTGACAGGCATGGGAGGTTGAGAGAGGAGAGAAAGGAGTCGATCTCTGATAGATCATCGCTTGATTGGAAGTGTAGAGGTCTTCGTAGTATTTCTTAAAAGTATCATTAATTTCAGTAGGGTCAAAAGATATATCATTAGTAAGAGTTTCTATGGCATTAATTGTCCTCTTACTTTCCTCTGCTTTCAGTTGCCATGCCAATACTTTGTGTGCTTTCTCTCCAAGCTCGTAGTAACTCTGTTTTGATTTAGTGATGGCCCTCTCAGCTTGATATGTGTTCAGAGTATTATATTTCAGGTTTTTATTTACCAAAAGCCTGTATAGATCTTTAGTCGGGCCTCTTTGGTAGGTTTTCTCTAGCTCAGAGATTTCAGATTCAAAGACATTCAGTTCTGTGTTTTCTCCTCAACCCTTTAGTATAGGCAATGGTCTGCCCAATCAGATAGGCTTTCAATGTGTCCCAAAGAATGAAGCTGTCAGGAGCAGAGGGTTTGTTTGTCAAGGTAAAAATATTGATCTGCTCTTTGATGCATGCACAAAATTCAGGTTGCTTCAGGAGTGTAGAATTTAGTCTCCATCTGTATGCTCCATTTACCTTGGTAGGAATGGAGATTGATAATACCAGAGGAGAATGGTCACTAACCAATCTGGGGAGATACTGGACATCTAACACTCTATGAAACAGTTGTGTCGATAGTAAAAAGTTATGCGTGTGTGTGTCTTGTGTGGGTGTGAATAAAAAGAGTAGTCTCTATCCTGTGGGTGCAACTGTCTCCAGATGTCTAGCAAATTAAGATATTTCATGAATGACATGGTGAGCTTGCCGGCATTGGTAAGAAGGGAGGGTTTATCAGAGGACCTATCAAGAACTGTATCTAAACAAAAATTAAAATCTCCTCCAACCAGTAGCCATCCTGGTGGTGCTTGAGCGACCTGAAGGAAGACATTCTGAATAAACATATGGTCATCGAAGTTTGGAGCATAAATATTCAATAGGGTCCAAGACTCTGAAAACATAAGCCCCTGCACCAAATCAAACCTGTCAGAGGGATCAGAGATGGTGTAGTTAACATAAGCCCCTGAAAACATAAGCCCCTGCACCAAAACAAACCTGTCTGTGGATCAGAGATGGTGTTGTTAACTCTGAAAACATAAGCCCCTGCACCAAAACAAACCAGAGGGATCAGAGATGGTGTTGTTAACTCTGAAAACATAAGCCCCTGCACCAAAACAAACCTGCCCGAGGGATCAGAGATGGTGTTGTTAACTCTGAAAACATAAGCCCCTGCACCAAAACAAACCAGAGGGATCAGAGATGGTGTTGTTAACTCTGAAAACATAAGCCCCTGCACCAAAACAAACCTGCCCGAGGGATCAGAGATGGTGTTGTTAACTCTGAAAACATAAGCCCCTGCACCAAAACAAACCAGAGGGATCAGAGATGGTGTTGTTAACTCTGAAAACATAAGCTGTTTTCTTGTGTTCACTGGCTGTGAGATGTGTTTCTTGTTTTCTTGTGTTCACTGGCTGTGAGATGTGTTTCTTGTTTTCTTGTGTTCACTGGCTGTGAGATGTGTTTCTTGTTTTCTTGTGTTCACTGGCTGTGAGATATGTTTCTTGTTTTCTTGTGTTCACTGGCTGTGAGATGTGTTTCTTGTTTTCTTGTGTTCACTGGCTGTGAGATGTGTTTCTTGTTTTCTTGTGTTCACTGGCTGTGAGATGTTTCTTGTAGAAATATGATGTCAGCCTTTAATTTCTTAAGGTATGTGTGTGTTAATTGTTTACTCCATGTGTAACTCTGTGTTGTTGTCTGTTCACACTGCTATGCTTTATCTTGGCCAGGTCGCAGTTGTAAATGAGAACTTGTTCTCAACTAGCCTACCTGATTAAATAAAGGTGAAATAAAAAATAAATAAATGTATAGACTCTTTACTTGTTAAATCGAGCTGTTGAGACCTTTTACGTTGAATGTGACATATTTTAGTGGATTAAGCATAGGGTTGGGTTTCAAATTATTAACCGAATGGAAATCTCTCATATGTAAATAGTCAGGAAATGTTTCAACTCTAGTTTGAACACAGAAGTGAGGTATGTGTCTCTTTAGGAAGGAAACAACAATAAACATAGAAAACAGAAACCCCACCCACCCCGATTGTCAGACTAAAACCACAATCCCAACAATCAAACATGAAGACACTTGTAGAGATGAGTTGCTGCTCGCTTTCCATCTTGCTCCTTACTAGCTAAACATTGGCGTAAACTAAAACCTGCGAGCTCTCTAAGTTGAAAACAAACGTTGTGAATAGACATTTATGGCTGAATATTTATTGCACACATTAAGGGCTGCTTGAGTCTCTTTTCGGGAGAGGAGAAACATAAATGGGGGAAAGTGGTGGGCCTAAGCCCAGTGGATATGGACTAAACCAACATATACGGGGGGAAAGCGGTGGGCCTACGCCCAGTGGATATGGACTAAACCAACATATACGGGGGGAAAGTGGTGGGCCTAAGCCCAGTGGATATGGACTAAACCAACATATACGGGGGGAAAGTGGTGGGCCTAAGCCCAGTGGATATGGACTAAACCAACATATACGGGGGGAAAGCGGTGGGCCTAAGCCCAGTGGATATGGACTAAACCAACATATACGGGGGGAAAGTGGTGGGCCTAAGCCCAGTGGATATGGACTAAACCAACATATACGGGGGGAAAGTGGTGGGCCTAAGCCCAGTGGATATGGACTAAACCAACATATACGGGGGGAAAGCGGTGGGCCTAAGCCCAGTGGATATGGACTAAACCAACATATACGGGGGAAAGTGGTGGGCCTAAGCCCAGTGGATATGGACTAAACCAACATACGGGGGGGGGGGAAAGAGGTGGGCCTAAGCCCAGTGGATATGGACTAAACCAACATATACGGGGGGGAAAGACTAAACGGTGGGCCTAAGCCCAGTGGATATGGACTAAACCAACATATACGGGGGAAAGCCTAAGGTGGGGCCTACGGGGGAAAGCCCAGTGGATATGGACTAAACCAACATATACGGGGGGAAAGTGGTGGGCCTAAGCCCAGTGGATATGGACTAAACCAACATATACGGGGGGAAAGCGGTGGGCCTAAGCCCAGTGGATATGGACTAAACCAACATATATTCTTCTGTAAATGTAATAGAACTAGCCCCGGAAAAAAAGAAACGGTTAGTTGAAAATGTACAAATCAATTATAGTGACCGGATAGCGGGGTAAACAGATCCAAATTCCAAGAAGATATCAGCGGTTCAGTCCCAGGATGAGAAAAAACAAACAAACTGTATCCTATCCCCCAGAGAGACCGTCCTGGTTCGGATGCTGTTCCGTTCTTTGAGAAAAGTGAACACTTCTCCCGGTGTGTTGAAGAGATGGCTTCGGCCTTTGTACTGAACTTTCATCCGCGCAGGGTGGATGAGGTAGCCGGTGATGTTCTTCTCCTTCAGTGCTTTGGCGGCAGGTCTGAACTGCTTGCGACGTCTGGCAAGATCCGCACTCATATCCGGGAAATGGCTGGCCCTCTTCCCATCGATGGCGATGTCCCCTTTGGCTCATGCGAGTTGCAGTATCTTCTCTCTGTCCTGGAAACGGAGGAACCTGATCAGGACGGCTCGTGGGGGCTCATCTGGCCGGGGTTTCGGCGCTGATGTTCTGTGGGCGCGTTCGATTTCCAGCGGCTTGGTGAAGTTGGTTATGCCTAGGACCTCCGGGATCCATTGAGTGAAGAAACGGACCGGGTCACGGCCCTCGCTGTCCTCCTTCAATCCCACCACACGGATATTACTACGTCTACTCTGGTTCTCCATCTGATCTACCTTGTTCTTGAGGTTGGCATTGTCCTTCTGCAGTTGTATCAGAACCTGGTCATGTTGAGTGACGGTATCTTCAACTGTGCTAATGCGCAACTCTGCCTCAGAAGGAGGAGATCATTCATGGAGGATTTCAGGTCGTCAATGGAAGAATGTAGTTCAGACGATTTCTTGTCAATTTTCAGAGAAAGACCTCTTGTTACCATCCTGAATTTCCCGGAGGAGAGTAGCCAGCATGTCGACCGGCTCGCAAGAGGCTGCTGAGATCAACAGTCTGGAACTGTCTTCTGAGTTATGAGGGCTAATCTTGCTAGCTGTAGCGTTATCGTTATCTTGGGAATCAACAACGTTTTGGTCGTCCTTCTTGCCTCTCAGCCGGAGGTCCATGGCTCTTTGGGAAGGTGTTACGCTCGCCTCTGTGAAGAGGGAACGCAACACCCTGCTTCAACTCAACTCTCCGTTAAGTGAAAAAGGTATGGACTGTAGGTGCGAGTAAGGATGACAACAGACAGAATGTGGTACCGTTTACTAGGAATTTATTCCTTCACACGGTAATATGGGGAAAAGGGGCTGGACGGAACCAAAGCAAAGAAAGTAAATCTCAAAGCCCCCCCCCCCATCTCCTACCTTACTTGCCTACTCACCTAACTAGCACCACCTGGTGCCCTAACCAAAATACAGGGGGTGGTCCGCCCAGGTCTTACCTAGTGTGCCTAGACAGTGAATATACTACGGGTATATGTATGCCCGCGGGCCTCTTTTCTAAGCACTCCCTAGGTGCCTTCCCATTACCCCCTGGGAACAAATTAAACATAATATTATTAACAATTTCACAAACACACTGAGAAACACAGGACATCAAATAGGCTCTGTCTGACTGAGCAACAAACTCACACAGGACATACCAACTGCTCCCAGCAACAACTAACACAGTAAATTACCCATCAGCCTCCTCTCTCAGCAAATGCATTCTGCAATGATCTCTGTGCAATCTATATCTCTGCAATGACCTCCCAGCAATGATCTCTCTTCTGAACAGAACACTGGCTTTTATATAGCTTCAGAAGGAATGGGTAATTGGAGACAGCTGCGTCTTGACGAGGGGGCGGGGTCAGCTCTCCAATTAGCCATGGAGTCGACCAATCAACCGCTTGGGGAGAATTCAGGAAGCTGTCTCCTGAAACACACTCAAATACACAAGTTATAACACAGAAACTGGGGAACGTAACAGAAGGTAAGTACTTGACAATTTATCAGCCGATGTTAGAATATTGTTTCAATGTTGTTATTTGGGTAATAATGGAATAACTTTGAAGAGCTCGGTTTGTCAATGTCTGCTCAGCTCCGCGGCATCGCCTGCTCCCCGAAGAAGATATTTTTGGCAAAAAATAAACTTAATGGTATTTTCTCATCAAGGCCCCTGGATTATACCTAAATGTCTGACTGTCTTTACATGCAGTAAGGGGCCTGAGTAATGCTGTCTGTCTGACTGTCTGTCTGACTGTCTGTCTGACTGTCTTTACATGCAGTAAGGGGCCTGAGTAATGCTGTCTGTCTGACTGTCTGACTAACTGTCCTGTCTGTCTGTCTGTCTGTCTGACTGTCTTTACATGCAGTAAGGGGCCTGAGTACTGCTGTCTTACTGACTGTCTGTCTGTCTGACTTTCTTTACATGCAGTAAGGGGCCTGAGTAATGCTGTCTGTCTGACTGTCTGTCTGACTGTCTTTACATGCAGTAAGGGGCCTGAGTAATGCTGTCTGTCTGACTGTCTGACTGACTGTCCTGTCTGTCTGTCTGTCTGTCTGACTGTCTTTACATGCAGTAAGGGGCCTGAGTACTGCTGTCTTACTGACTGTCTGTCTGTCTGACTTTCTTTAGGGGCCTGAGTAATGCTGTCTGTCTGACTGTCTGTCTGTCTGACTGTCTGTCTGTCTTTACATGCAGTAAGGGGCCTGAGTAATGCTGTCTGTCTGACTGTCTTTACATGCAGTAAGGGGCCTGAGTACTGCTGTCTGTCTGACTGTCTGTCTG
>NC_068430.1:9298061-9393061 GCF_023373465.1 Oncorhynchus keta | reverse complement strand
AGGTGTCGTAGTAGTGTGCTGTAAAGGTGTCGTAGTAGTGTGCTGTAAAGGTGTCGAGCAGCATTTGATCTGTCGTCAGACACTCCGTCTCTCTATCAACAAGGGATCAACGTTTCAATCTTGACAGTTATCCAGGGCCAAAATCAGCTGCCTGTAGACTACCAGCCTAGTTAACATGGACACAGTCTAACAGTAGTACACTCTCTCTATCTCTCTCGCTCTCTCACACACATACACACACAGAACTTTTTTTTACATGAATACAGTCACATATATGCCCCTTTTAGCAAACACTATTATCCAATGGAACGTACGGTACAGGGGATGTATGGTATACATGTTTTATATGTGCATGTAATCCCTTCAGGAATTGAATCCACAATCTTGGCATTTCTACCGTCACTCTCTTACCAACCGGAGTCACACAGGACCACACATGGTCAAACTGGCACAGAGCTCAAATAGATGGAATAATTAGACAGGCAGATGCTCATAGATGTGTACAGTAATAACCTAATGTTTCTCATTTGTTTGCCCAGCTCCAAATGTAGTATTGATGATATACTAGCTACTGGTACTCCCTATATATGTAGTATTGATGATATACTAGCTACTGGTACTCCCTATATATGTAGTATTGATGATATACTAGCTACTGGTACTCCCTATATATGTAGTATTGATGATATACTAGCTACTGGTACTCCCTATATATGTAGTATTGATGATATACTAGCTACTGGTACTCCGTATATATGTAGTATTGATGATATACTAGCTACTGGTACTCCCTATATATGTAGTATTGATGATATACTAGCTACTGGTACTCCCTATATATGTAGTATTGATGATATACTAGCTACTGGTACTCCCTATATATGTAGTATTGATGATATACTAGCTACTGGTACTCCGTATATATGTAGTATTGATGATATACTAGCTACTGGTACTCCGTATATATGTAGTATTGATGATATACTAGCTACTGGTACTCCGTATATATGTAGTATTGATGATATACTAGCTACTGGTACTCCCTATATATGTAGTATTGATGATATACTAGCTACTGGTACTCCGTATATATGTAGTATTGATGATATACTAGCTACTGGTACTCCGTATATATGTAGTATTGATGATATACTAGCTACTGGTACTCCCTATATATGTAGTATTGATGATATACTAGCTACTGGTACTCCCTATATATGTAGTATTGATGATATACTAGCTACTGGTACTCCCTATATATGTAGTATTGATGATATACTAGCTACTGGTACTCCGTATATATGTAGTATTGATGATATACTAGCTACTGGTACTCCGTATATATGTAGTATTGATGGTCCTTCTGTAGCTCAGTTGGTAGAGCATGGCGCTTGTAACGCCAGGGTAGTGGGTTCGATCCCCGGGACCACCCATACGTAGAATGTATGCACACATGACTGTAAGTCGCTTTGGATAAAAGCGTCTGCTAAATGGCATATATTATTATTATTATATACTAGCTACAACGCTTCCTCTTGGGTCATTATATATGTTTTCACCAGTAAATAGTTGACTGTGTGTGTTGTGTGGGGCTGATGCAGCAGGGTTTATACACACATACATTGTATAGCTTTAGGACATAACAGTGTATGTGTTTTTAAACTAGCTTACAAAGATTCCTTTCACAAAAAAACCTTTTAGAATTCTCGTCCGGTATAGTGTTAAAGTAGTACGGTGGCTGCACTGTCCAGCTCGACATATACAGCACGCTACAATGATGTCTCCACACTGGCCTCAAGTCATCTAGATAGACACTGATAGGCCCCCATTACACCAGCTGACAGAAATTCAGGAAGGGAGTGGCCATAGGGGAGAGGGAGGGGAGGGGGAGGGGGGCGAGAGGGGCTAAGAGGGGGAGGAGGAGGGTATGAGTCGGGGGTTACTAAAACAAGGCAGATTTTAAAAACAAAGTTTACCACTGAAGGAAAACAACAGGATTGAAAAAGTCAGGGAGGGAGAAAGAAAGAGAGAAAAAAAGAGGTAGAATCTTGCTATGAATGGCTAGGCCCCAAGTCCTCTCTCTTTCTCCCTCCTTGCCCCTCTTCCTCCCTCTGTTCCTCTCCCTTCTCTCTCTCTCCCTACATCCCCCCTTCCTCCGTTCCCTCCCTCCTTCCCTTCGTTCCTTCTCTCTCTTGCCTTAACACAACAGAATCCCCCACAAGCTCCGCCACATCAGGAATGGCTGGCCACATTAGCTGCCATTATCGTCTTCCAAGTCATAACAGCCGGAGAACACCCACCTTGCCTGCTGCTCCGCTCAGAGTCTCAGCCCAGAGAGGGAAGGGGGGGGGGTAGAGGTCGCTGGGGAACAGGGAGAGAGAGGGGGGCTGGGGAACAGGGAGAGAGAGAGAGAAACAGAGAGAGAGAGAGAGAGAGAGAGACAGAGAGAGAGAGAGAGAGACCAGAGAGAGAGAGAGAGAGAGAGAGAGAGAGAGAGGGGGAAAGAGAGAGACAGAGACTGAGAGACAGAGAGAAAGAGAGAGAGAAGGAAATACTTCCAGATGACTGTTTATGTCCCGTTCCAAAGATGTGCTTTAGTTTTATGCAGCAGTTTTATGTGTTTCTGTCTGCGCCAATAGATACTTCTAGATACATAGATACTGTATATAGATAGATACATATAGATACTGTATATAGATAGATAGATACTGTATTTAGATAGATAGACATAGATACTGTATATAGATAGATACTGTATATAGATAGATAGACATAGATACTGTATATAGATATATAGAGACTGTATATAGATAGATAGACATAGATACTGTATATAGATAGATAGATACTGTATATATATAGATAGACATAGATACTGTATATAGATATATAGATACTTCTAGATACATAGATACATAGATACTGTATATAGATAGATAGATACTGTATATAGATAGATAGATAGATATTGTATATAGAGATACTGTATATAGATACATATATACTGTATATAGATAGATAGGTATAGATACTATATATAGATACATAGATACTGTATATAGATAGATACTGTATATAGATAGGTTGATAAATGTATATATACTTCTAGATACATAGATATTGTATATATATATATATATATATATATATATATACTGTAGATAGATATAGATACTGTATAGAGATATATACATATAGATACTGTATAGAGATAGATAGATATAGATACTGTATAGAGATAGATACTGTATAGAGATATATGTAGATTATGTATATATATAGATATATATAGATACTGTATAGAGATAGATATAAATACGGTATATATAGATATATATAGATACTGTATAGAGATAGATATAGATACTGTATAGAGATATATACATATAGATACTGTATAGAGATAGATAGATATAGATACTGTATAGAGATAGATACTGTATAGAGATATATGTAGATTATGTATATATATAGATATATATAGATACTGTATAGAGATAGATATAAATACGGTATATATAGATATATATAGATATATATAGATACTGTATATATATAGATACTGTATATAGATAGATATAGATACTGTATAGAGATATATACATATAGATACTGTATAGAGATATATACATATAGATACTGTATAGAGATATATACATATAGATACTGTATAGAGATAGATAGATAGATACATATAGATACTGTATATATATAGTTCGATACTGTATATACATAGATAGATATAGATACTGTATATAGATAGATATAGATACTGTATATAGATAGATATGGATACTGTATATAGATAGATATAGATACTGTATATATAGATAGATAGATAGATAGATAGATAGATAGATATAGGTACTGTATATAGATAGATATATATAGATACTGTATAGATAGATAGATAGATAGATATAGGTACTGTATATAGATATATATATATAGATACTGTATAGAGATAGATATAGATACTGTATATAGATACTGTATATATATATATAGATAGATATAGATACTGTATATCGATAGATAGATAGATAGATAGATAGATAGATAGATAGATAGATAGATAGATAGATAGATAGATAGATAGATACTGTATATAGATACTGTATATATATATATATATATATATATATATATATATATAGATAGATAGATAGATAGATAGATAGATAGATAGATAGATAGATAGATATAGGTACTGTATATAGATAGATATATATAGATACTGTATAGAGATAGATATAGATACTGTATATAGATAGATATATATAGATACTGTATAGAGATAGATATAGATACTGTATATAGATAGATATATATAGATACTGTATATATATATAGATAGATAGATAGATAGATAGATAGATAGATAGATAGATAGATAGATAGATAGATAGATAGATATAGATACTGTATATATATATATAGATAGATATAGATACTGTGTATATATATATAGATAGATATAGATACTGTATATAGATAGATAGATAGATAGATAGATAGATAGATAGATAGATAGATATAGGTACTGTATATAGATAGATATATATAGATACTGTATAGAGATAGATATAGATACTGTATATCGATAGATATATATAGATACTGTATAGAGATAGATATAGATACTGTATAGAGATAGATATAGATACTGTATATCGATAGATAGATAGATAGATAGATAGATAGATAGATAGATAGATACTGTAGATATATATATAGATAGATATAGATACTGTATATCGATCGATAGATAGATAGATAGATAGATAGATAGATAGATAGATAGATAGATAGATAGATAGATAGATAGATAGATAGATAGATAGATAGATAGATAGATATAGGTACTGTATATAGATATATATATATATAGATACTGTATAGAGATAGATATAGATACTGTATATAGATAGATAGATATAGATAGATATAGATACTGTATATAGATAGATGGATATAGATACATGTAGATACTGTATATAGATACTGTATACAGTAGGGCAAAAAAGTATTTAGTTAGTTCTCCCACTTAAAAAGATGAGAGAGGCCTGTACTTTTCATCATAGGTACACTTCAACTATGACAGACAAAAATGACAGAAAATCACATTGTAGGATTTTTAATGAATGTATTTGCAAATTATGGTGGAAAATGAGTATTTGGTCACCTACAAACATGCAAGATTTCTGGCTCTCACAGACCTGTACCTTCTTCTTTAAGAGACTCCTCTGTCCTCCACTCGTTACCTGTATTAATGGCACCTGTTTGAACTTGTTATCAGTATAAAATACACCTGTCCACAACCTCAATCAGTCCAACACTCCAAACTCCACTATGGCCAAGACCAAAGAGCTGTCAAAGGACACCAGAAACAAAATTGTAGACCTGCACCAGGCTGGGAAGACTGAATCTGCAATAGGTAAGCAGCTTGGTTTGAAGAAATCAACTGTGGGTGCAATTATTAGGAAATGGAAGACAAACAAGACCACTGATAATCTCCCTCGATCTGGGGCTCCACGCAAGATCTCACCCCGTGGGGTCAAAATGATCACAAGAACGGTGAGCAAAAATCCCAGAACCACACGGGGGGACCTAGTGAATGACCTGCAGAGAGCTGGGACCAAAGTAACAAAGCCTACCGTCAGTAACACACTATGCCGCCAGGGACTCATATCCTGCAGTGCCAGACGTGTCCCCCTGCTTAAGCCAGTACATGCCCAGGCCCGTCTGAAGTTTGCTAGAGAGCATTTGGATGATCCAGATTGGGAAAATGTCATATGGTCAGATGAAACCAAAATATAACTTTTTGGTAAAAACTCAACTCGTTGTCTTTGGAGGACAAAGAATGTTGAGTTGCATCCAAAGAACACCATACCTACTGTGAAGCATGGGGGTGGAAACATCATGCTTTGGGGCTGTTTTTCTGCAAAGGGACCAGGACGACGGATCCATGTAAAGGAAAGAATGAATGGGGCCATGTATCGTGAGATTTTGAGTGAAAACCTCCTTCCATCAGCAAGGGCATTGAAGATGAAACATGGCTGGGTCTTTCAGCATGGCAATGATCCCAAACACACCGCCCGGGCAACGAAGGAGTGGCTTCGTAAGAAGAATTTCAAGGTCCTGGAGTGGCCTAGCCAGTCTCCAGATCTCAACCCCATAGAAAATCTTTGGAGGGAGTTGAAAGTCCGTGTTGCCCAGCAACAGCCCCAAAACATCACTGCTCTAGAGGAGATCTGCATGGAGGAATGGGCCAAAATACCAGCAACAGTGTGTGAAAACCTTGTGAAGACTTACAGAAAACCTTTGACCTCTGTCATTGCCAACAAAGGGTATATAACAAAGTATTGAGATAAACTTTTGTTATTGACCAAATACTTATTTTCCACCATAATTTGCAAATAAATAAACAAAATTATCCTACAATGTGATTTTCTGGATTTTTTTTCTCATTTTGTCTGTCATAGTTGAAGTGTATTTATGATGAAAATTACAGGCCTCTCTCATCTTTTTAAGTGGGAGAACTTGCTGTAACGGTTTTCCTCCTCCTCTTCGTCTGAGGAGGAGAAGCGAGAAGGATCGGAGGACCAAGAAGTGGCGTGGTAAGTGTTCATGATGTTTATTTTAAAGACAAACTGAACACTAAAAAACAATAAACGTAACGTGAATAACCGAAACAGAAAACAGCACCGTGTGGTGAACAGACACAGAAACAAACACACAGTGAAACCCGGGCTACCTAAGTATGATTCTCAATCAGAGACACCTGCCTCTAATGGAGAACCATACTAGGCCGAAACATAGAAATCCCCAAATCATAGAAAAACAAACATAGACTGCCCACCCCAACTCACGCCCTGACCATACTAAATAACGACAAAACAAAGGAAATAAAGGTCAGAACGTGACACTTGCACAATTGGTGGCTGACTAAATCCTTTTTTACCCCACTGTAGATTCATAGATATATATATACTGTATATAGATATAGGTATATAGATTTATAGTTATAGATACTGTATATAGATATATAGATATAGGTATATAGATTTATAGATATAGATACTGTATATAGATATAGATACTGTATGTAGATATAGTATATAGATTTATAGATATAGATACTGTATATAGATATAGGTATATAGATATACATTGGTTATCACTTTGGAAAGTGTTTTCATCACTTTCATTTGCAAATGTACATCATGTCAATGTATGTTTTATTTTCAACCCAAAAAATAAGATTAAATTCACCTAATATTTTCTCCCAAAAAGGAATGAAAGGAACTAACTTAATAAATCCTCTTCATTCCAGGAAGAACATTGGGCCTGAATGAGACAGAGTAATGGGGTAGAAGCCCCCTTTTACAGGTGTGTGAGTGTGAGAGCTAGTTTTGTGTTGCCCGGGTGGCAGAACAGACAGAGAGAGCAGGGCACTATTATATCTATTGATCTATGTGAAGAGGTTAAATCACTGACCTGTGGAAGCTATGCTGCTAGCTTACTCTCTTTCCTCTCTGGGGACGTTTCACAAGGGAGGAGCTGCTGTGGGAATATATAACTCACACAGTCACACACAAATACACACAAACACACACAGAGAGAAACACACACACAGTCACACACACACACAGAGAAACACACACACACAGAGAAACACTCACACAGTCTCACACACACACACAGAAACACACACACAGAGAAACACACACACAGTCACACACAGAGAGAAACACACACACATAGAAACACTCACACAGTCACACACACAGAGAAACACACACACAATCACACACACACACACAGAAACACACACAGATAAACACTCACACAGTCACACACACAAACACACACATGAACACACACAAACACACAGACACACAAACACACACACAAGCACACACAAACACACACATGAACCGTCACACACAAACACACACACACACAAACACACAGACACACAGACAGACACACAGACAGACACAGACACACACAGCACCATGACATGGACACAATAAGATCAAAAGGCATCCTTCTGTATGTGTAGGAAGGAGGTTTAGTTAGAGAATAGTTGGATTTATATTTATATACTTTATTAGTATTTAATATGAATATACTGTATTAGTATTTAATATGAATATACTGTATTAGTATTTAATATGTATATACTGTATTAGTATTTAATATGTATATACTGTATTAGTATTTAATATGTACATACTGTATTAGTATTTAATATGTATATACTGTATTAGTATTTAATATGTATATGCTGTATTAGTATTTAATATGTATATACTGTATTAGTATTTAATATGTACATACTGTATTAGTATTTAATATGTATATACTGTATTAGTATTTAATATGTACATACTGTATTAGTATTTAATATGTACATACTGTATTAGTATTTACTATGTATATGCTGTATTAGTATTTAATATGTACATGCTGTATTAGTATTTAATATGAATATGCTGTAGTAGTATTTAATATGAATATGCTGTAGTAGTATTTAATATGAATATGCTGTAGCAGTATTTAATATGAATATGCTGTAGTAGTATTTAATATTTATATGGTGTATTTGTATTTAAAGACGTAATTCTTCAATTATTTTGTGATTCTTAAGTAAATCCATACAAATCCCTTACAATAAATACATTCCCTTTGCATAATAATAAGGAGGTTGTAATAATTAATATGTCATTGTTTTCCCTGATCTGTTTTAATGTGCCACCGTGGTAGCTGTCTGTGATGAGGAGAGTGTTTGTGATGTGTGTTACCGGGTTTGGTTTGTGGCGGGGTAGGTACAGGTAGGAGGTGTAGAATAAACCCAAGTGGCTGACAGTTCTTTTCTGTGGTGGTTTGGTTAGAGGACTGAGGGCTTGGAGCTGGGAGGTGGGAGCTTGGAAGTGGGAGCTGGGAGCTTGGAGGTGGGAGCATGGAGATGGGGGCTGGGAGGTGGGAGCTTGGAGCTTAGAGCTTGGAGGTGGGGGCTGGGAGGTGGGGGCTAGGAGCTTAGAGCTTGGAGGTGGGGGCTGGGAGGTGGGGGCTGGGAGCATGGAGGTGGGAGCTTAGAGCTTGGAGGTGGGGGCTGGGAGGTGGGGGCTAGGAGCTTGGAGGTGGGAGCTTGGAAGTGGGAGCTGGGAGCTTGGAGGTGGGAGCATGGAGGTGGGGGCTGGGAGGTGGGAGCTTGGAGCTAGAGCTTGGAGGTGGGGGCTGGGAGGTGGGAGCTTGGAGCTTAGAGCTTGGAGGTGGGGGCTGGGAGGTGGGGGCTAGGAGCTTAGAGCTTGGAGGTGGGGGCTGGGAGCATGGAGGTGGGAGCTTAGAGCTTGGAGGTGGGGGCTGGGAGGTGGGGGCTAGGAGCTTGGAGGTGGGAGCTGGGAGCTTGGAGGTGGGGGCTGGGAGGTGGGGGCTGGGAGCTTGGAGGTGGGAGCTGGGAGCTTGGAGGTGGGGGCTGGGAGCTTGGAGCTTGGAGGTGAGAGCTGGGAGCTTGGAGGTGGGAGCTTGGAGGTGGGAGCTTGGAGGTGGGAGCTGGGAGCTTGGAAGTGGGAGCTGGGAGCTTGGAGGTGGGAGCTTGGAAGTGAGAGCTTGGAGGTGAGAGCTTGGAGGTGGGAGCTTGGAGGTGGGAGCTGGGAGCTTGGAGGTGGGAGCTTGGAGGTGGGAGCTTGGAGGTGGGAGCTTGGAGGTGAGAGCTTGGAGGTGAGAGCTTGGAGGTGAGAGCTTGGAGGTGAGAGCTTGGAGGTGAGAGCTTGGAGGTGAGAGCTTGGAGGTGGGAGCTTGGAGGTGGGAGCTTGGAGGTGGGAGCTTGGAGCGGCTAGGCCTGGGGGTTCCAGACTGGTTGGTGGTTGATTGGGTGGGGATACAGGCAGAACACTGCCAAGCTCCTATACCCACAGAGGAGAGAGACCTGTTTGGTTAGCAGTTTGATTTATGGGACTGAGTTTTTAGTATGCAAACCAGCCCCATCCCTTTCAACCCCACACGCCACAAAATAACAGTGTGAAGTCACTCCACTATGGCTGTAGCTTAGTGTTTCTCATTAAATATTGACCGTAACTAGAGGAGAGAGCACAGGATGCCACTACACCTGTCTAAGCACCACACACAGACTTCTCTCTCTCTCTCTCTCCAGAAAAATAACACACACACACACACACAGGTGCAAGCACCCACAATCTCTCTCTCTCTCTCTCTCTCTCTCTCTCTCTCTCACACACGCACACACTGACACACACACACACACACACACTATAACATGAACTCCCTTACGTACGGCAGGTTGTCCACACGTAACCATATTACATTTAATTTACCCCCACTCTGTCTGGTCTGAACTCTGTCTGGTTCTGACCACTCTGTCTGGTCTGAACTCTGTCTGGTCTGAACCCTGTCTGGTCTGAACCCTGTCTGGTCTGAACACTGTCTGGTCTGAACCCTGTCTGGTCTGACCACTCTGTCTGGTCTGCACACTGTCTGGTCTACACTCTATCTGGTCTGAACACTGTCTGGTCTGAACACTGTCTGGTCTGACCACTCTGTCTGGTCTGAACACTGTCTGGTCTGACCACTCTGTCTGGTCTGAACACTGTCTGGTCTGACCACTCTGTCTGGTCTGAACACTCTGTCTGGTCTGAACACTGTCTGGTCTGACCACTCTGTCTGGTCTGACCACTCTGTCTGGTCTGACCACTCTGTCTGGTCTGACCACTTTGTCTGGTCTGACCACTCTGTCTGGTCTGAACACTGTCTGATCTGACCACTCTGTCTGGTCTACTCTCTGTCTGGTCTGAACACTGTCTGGTCTGACCACTCTGTCTGGTCTACACTCTGTCTGGTCTGAACACTGTCTGGTCTGACCACTGTCTGGTCTACACTCTATCTGGTCTGAACACTGTCTGGTCTGACCACTCTGTCTGGTCTGACCACTCTGTCTGGTCTGAACACTGTATGGTCAGAACACTGTCTGGTCAGAACACTGTCTGGTCTGAACACTGTCTGGTCTGAACACTGTCTGGTCTGAACACTCTGTCTGGTCTGAACACTGTCTGGTCAGAACACTGTCTGGTCAGAACACTGTCTGGTCTGAACACTGTCTGGTCTACACTCTATCTGGTCTGAACACTGTCTGGTCTGAACACTGTCTGGTCTGAACACTGTCTGGTCTGCACTCTATCTGGTCTGCACACTGTCTGGTCTGAACACTGTCTGGTCTGAACACTGTCTGGTCTGAACACTGTCTGGTCTAAACATACTGTCTCTCACACACACACACACACGCACGCACGCACGCACGCACGCACGCAGACACAGACACAGACACAGACACAGACACTTGCAGCTTGTGGATTATCGCGCCGCTGACAGGTGGACGGCTGTATATCAGCGTTCAGGGGAACTAGCGAGGAGTCAGAGGGGGAGTCTGGGAGGCAAGGGGGAGTCAGGGGGGGAGAACGGGGGGGGGGGACAGGAGGGGGAGACATGGGGAGAAACCAGGGTGGGAACAGGAGGAGGAAAGGAGAGAGAGAGAGAGAGAGAGAGGTATTTATTGGTTGGCGACAGCTGGACGTTCACAAGAGATCTCTATTTGGCACCTCACTTTCTCCATCATCATCACGCACACATCTGAGACTGCTGCCAAATAATGTGCTCAATTACACAGGCGCTCTATGATGCGATGTAGGTTTTGGCAGCCTGTGTGGCCTGATCTGTTCTCAGAGATGTCTTGTGTTCTCTAACACTTCTGTGACAGAATACCTAAGCCACTTATCTATGCGAATGTGGCTGTACGTCTGCTACCTGGTGGAATGTTCTAGAATCATAGAACGTAACTGGTAGGAAGATTGAATAGACTAGAAACGACAGAATTGTGGACCAGTCTCTCTTGTGATGGAGGATTCATGTTTCTCTGTAGGGTGTTCTGTGTTTGGTGTCCTCTCTCTGTGTGTTTGGTGTCCTCTTTCTGTGTTTGGTGTCCTCTTTCTGTGTTTCGTGTCCTCTCTCTGTGTGTGAGGTGTCCTCTCTGTGTTTGGTCTCCTCTCTCTGTGTGTGAGGTGTCCTCTGTGTGTTTGTGTCCTCTCTCTGTGTGTTTGGTGTCCTCTCTCTGTGTGTGAGGTAATATGTTGGGTGTTCTGTGTTTGGTGTCCTCTCTCTGTGTGTTTGGTGTCCTCTCTCTGTGTGTTTGGTGCCCTCTCTCTGTATGTTTGGTGTCCTCTCTCTGTGTGTGAGGTAATATGTTGGGTGTTCTGTGTTTGGTGTCCTCTCTCTGTGTGTGCAAAGTAATGTACAGTGATTCACTACATGACCAAAAGATGCT
Organism: Oncorhynchus keta; assembly: GCF_023373465.1. Lineage (NCBI taxonomy): Eukaryota > Metazoa > Chordata > Actinopteri > Salmoniformes > Salmonidae > Oncorhynchus > Oncorhynchus keta. The sequence continues at coordinate 9,380,718 of NC_068430.1, read as the reverse complement.
CGTCGAACATCTCATTCCAAAATCGTGGGCATTAATATGGAGTTGGTCCCCCCTTTGCTGCTATAACAGCCTCCATTCTTCTGGGAAAGCTTTCCACTAGATGTTGGAACATTGCTGTGGGGACTTGCTTCCATTCAGCCACAAGAGCATTAGTGAGGTTTGGCGCTGATGTTGGGCAATTAGGCCTGGCTCGCAGTCGGCATATCAATTCATCCCGAAGTTGTTTGATGGAGTTGAAGTCAAGGCTCTGTGCAGACCTTCACTGGACCTAAGGTGCTAGACGGAACTGTGAAAAACAGCCCCAGACTAGTATTCCTCCTCCACCAAACTTTACAGTTGGCACTATGCATTGGGACAGGTAGCCTTCTCCACCATCTGCCAAACCCAGATTCGTCCAATCGACTGCCAGATGGCGAAGCGTGATTCATCACTCCAGAGAACGTGTTTCCACTGCTCCAGAGTCCAATGGCGGCGATCTTTACACCACTCCAGCCACTCACTTTGATTTTAGTCTTGTGTGCGGCTCCTCGGTCATGGAAACCCATTTCATGAAGCTCCCGAAGAACAGTTCTTGTCCAGACGCAGTTTGGAACTGGGGAAGTGAGTGTTTATGTACTTCAGCACTCGGCGGTCCCGTTCTGTTAGCTTGCGTGGCCTTACCCCCTTTGCGGCTGAACCGTTGTTGACCAGGGCAGAAATGTGACGAACTGACGTGTTGGAAAGGTGCCCTGCTATGACGGTGCCAGGTTGAAAGTCACTGAGCTCTTCAGTAAGGCCATTCTACTGCCAATGTTTGTCTATGGAGATTGCATGGCTGTGTGCTCGATTTTATACACCTGTCAGCAACGGGGGTGGCTGAAATACTTTTGAAGAATCCGCTAATTTGAAGGGGTGTCCACATACTGTTGTGTGTATGTATAGTGTATGTTGTAGTAATTGCTGTGCTAAGTGCCTGTCAGAGCCCACAGCGGTAGCTGCAGCAGGATGTAACTAATAGTACCTGGAGTGATGTGGGGGCTTGTAATGAGAGAAGGTGCTCTGTAATTACACACACACACACACACACACACACACACACACACACACACACACACACACACACACACACACACACACACACACACACACACACACACACACACACACACACACACACACAGAGAGACGCACACACACACACATTTCCTCTAAAAGTGTCTCCATTATCTCTCGATCAGTGTGTATTGATCTCTTGTTTCTGGTTAGACACATAGCATTGACAGTGAGCCAGACAGCCAGACAGCCAGACAGACAGACAGACAGACAGACAGACAGACAGACAGACAGACAGACAGACAGACAGACAGACAGACAGACAGACAGACAGACAGTGTAGAACTTACTGCAGTAAAAATGGTTTGTGTCCCTAAAGCCAGGCTAATCTCTCAGACCCTGTCCAGGCATATCAACAGCAGGATCACATGACTCCATGACCCAAATAACTACTTCCAGGTCTCATAGCGAGTGACGTCACCGATTGAAACGCTATTAGCGCGCACCACCGCTAACTAGCTATCCATTTCACACTGTCCCTCGTGTACACACACTGTCCCTCGTGTACACACACTGTCCCTCATGTACACACACTGTCCCTCGTGTACACACACTGTCCCTCGTGTACACACACTGTCCCTCGTCTACACACTGTCCCTCGTGTACACACACTGCCCCTCGTGTACACACTGTCCCTCGTGTACACACACTGTCCCTCGTGTACACACACTGTCCCTCGTGTACACACTGTCCCTCGTGTACACACTGTCCCTCATGTACACACACTGTCCCTCGTGTACACACACTGTCCCTCGTGTACACACACTGTCCCTCGTGTACACACTGTCCCTCGTGTACACACTGTCCCTCATGTACACACACTGTCCCTCGTGTACACACACTGTCCCTCGTGTACACACACTGCCCCTCGTGTACACACTGTCCCTCATTTACACACTGTCCCTCGTGTACACACACTGTCCCTCGTGTACACACACTGTCCCTCGTGTACACACACTGTCCCTCGTGTACACACTGTCCCTCGTGTACACACTGTCCCTCGTGTACACACACTGTCCCTCGTGTACACACTGTCCCTCGTGTACACACACTGTCCCTCATGTACACACACTGTCCCTCGTGTACACACTGTCCCTCATTTACACACTGTCCCTCATGTACACACTGTCCCTCGTGTACACACTGTCCCTCGTGTACACACACTGCCCCTCGTGTACACACACACTGTCCCTCGTGTACACACTGTCCCTCATGTACACACACTGTCCCTCATGTACACACACTGTCCCTCATGTACACACACTGTCCCTCATGTACACACTGTCCCTCATTTACACACTGTCCCTCGTGTACACACTGTCCCTCGTGTGCACACACTGCCCCTCGTGTACACACACTGTCCCTCGTGTACACACTGTCCCTCGTGTACACACACTGTCCCTCATGTACACACTGTCCCTCGTGTACACACTGTCCCTCGTGTACACACACTGTCCCTCGTGTACACACTGTCCCTCATGTACACACACTGTCCCTCATGTACACACACTGTCCCTCGTGTACACACACTGTCCCTCATGTACACACACTGTCCCTCGTGTACACACACTGTCGCTCGTGTACACACACTGTCCTTCGTCTACATGCAACACAAATGGGTTTGGGATTCAGCATGTGTCTACGCAAAAGATGTCATAAATCAGTACTGCAGAGCTCTCCCTGTCCTCTGCCGTGCCTTGATTATATTACTGTTGATGTTATCTGGAAATGTGCATGTACACCCTGGCCCATCTACTGTTGCTAGCCCCAATTCTGACTTGTGCTCTGATATCTGCTTCACTGATTTCTGCTCTCGTAAAAGCCTGGGTTTTCTGCACGTTAACACTAGAAGCTTATTACCTAAAATGGATCAATTGAAAGTGTGGATTCACAGCTCCAATCCAGATGTGTTGGTCATTACTGAGACGTGGTTAAGGAAGAGTGTTTTGAATACTGATGTTAACCTTTCTGGTTATAACCTTTTTCGGCAAGACACATCTTCCAAAGGTGGAGGAGGTGGGAATCTCCACCAAGTCTGTCCCCAAACAATTTGATTTGCTGGTTTTAAGCATTAAACTTTCAAATAGCTCTTTGTTGACTGTTGCTGGGTGCTATCGTCCTCCATCAGCAGCCTGTACCCTACCTGCCCTAAGCTCTCCTTACACCAAGTCTGCATTTGTCCTGCTAGGTGACCTAAACTGGGACATGCTTAAACCACCTGACCAAGTCCTAAAGTAATGGGACTCCCTAAATCTTTCTCAGATTGTTACCATTCCCACAAAGTATGACTCCAAACACACATAAAGGCTACTCTCCTCGATGTTGTCCCACAAATAATCCTGATAGGTATCAGTCTGGTGTTTTCTGTAATGACCTTAGTGATCACGGTTTTACAGCCTGTGTTCGTAATGGCTGCTCAGTGAAACGACCTTTAACTTTAATGAGCAAGCCTTCCTTCATGAACTGGCCTCTCTCTACAAAATGGTATAGAATCAGCTTGATCCCCTCTGTCGAAGACGCTTGGACCTTCTTTTGATATTTTCATTGGTATTGTTAACAAATTCCCCCATAAATAAAATGAGAATTAAAATCAGGTACATCCCCTGGTTTGACAGTGATCTTGCAGAGTTACTCTACCTCAAGAATTGCATTTGGCAAAAGGCTCGGCACACGCATAGTCAGGCTGACTGACCATCGTTCAGGCAAATGAGAAATAAGTGCACTCAGGCTCTCCGGAACGCCAAAGTTAGTTACTTTAAGGAGCAGTTCTCTCTCTGTGGGTCAAACCCCAAGAAGTTATGGAAAACGATTAAAGACCTGGAGAATAAACCTTCCTCCTCACAGCTGTCCATGTCCCTTAATGTTGATAATGTGGTTGTTACTGACAAGAAGCACATGGCTGAGCTCTTTAATCACCACTTCATTAAGTCAGGATTCCTATATGACTCAGCCATGCCTCCTTGCCCGTCCAACATTTCCTCATCTTCCACCCTTTCTAATGCAACTAGCCCTGACGCTCCTCCCTCTTTTCCCCTTGCCCCGCTACAAAGTTTCTCCCTGCAGGCAGTCACTGCTAGAGGAGCTCCTGAAAATGGGTAAGATGGTTTAGACCCTTTCTTCTTTATGGTTGCAGCCCCTGTCATCGCCAAACCCATCTCCAACCTTTTTAACCTGTCTCTCCTTTCTGGGGAGGTTCCCATTGCTTGGAAGGCAGCCACAGTTCATCCTTTATTTAAAGGGGGAGATCATGCTGATCCTAACTGTTATAGGCCTATTTCTATTTGGCCTGTTTATCAAAAGTGTTTGAAAAACCTAATAACAACAAACAACTGACTGGCTTTCTTGATGTCTATAGTATTCTCTCTGGTATGCAGTCTGGTTTCCACTCAGGTTATGGATGTGTCACTGCAACCTTAAAGGTCCTCAATGATGTCACCATTGCCCTTCATTCTAAGCAATGTTGTGCTGCTGTTTTTATTGACTTGGCCAAAGCTTTTGACACAGTAGACCATTCCATTCTTGTGGGCCGGCTAAGGAATATTGATGCCATTTATATGCAGATGATACAGTCTCATACTCAGCTGGCCCCTCCCTGGATTTTGTGTCAAATGCTCTACAACAAAACTTTTTTAGTGTCCAACAAGCTTTCTCTGCCCTTAACCTTGTTCTGAACACCTCCAAAACAAAGGTCATGTGGTTTGGTCAGAAGAATGCCCCTCTCCCCACAGGTGTGATTACTACCTCTGAGGGTTTAGAGCTTGAGCTTGTCACCTCATACAAGTACTTGGGAGTATGGCTAGACAGTACACTGTCCTTCTCTCAGCACATATCAAAGCTGCAGGCTAAAGTTAAATCTGGACTTGGTAATCGCTGCTCTTTCGTCCCAGCTGCCAAACTAACCCTGATTCAGATGACCATCCTACCCATGCTATATTATGGAGACATCATTTCGGCGGGTAGGGGTGCTCTCAGCCGCTCGATGTTCTTTACAATTCATCCATCAGATTTGCCACCAATGCTCCTTATAGGACACATCACTGCACTCTATACTCCTCTGTAAACTGGTCATCTCTGTATACCTGTCGCAAGACCCACTGTTTAATGTTTATTTATAAAACCCTCTTAGGCCTCACTCCCCCATATCTGAGATATATTAACACCAACCCTCATCCTCCACAAACAACACCCATTCTGCCAGTCACATTCTGTTAAAGGTCCCCAATGCACACACATCCCTGGGTCGCTCCTCTTTTCAGTTTGCTGCAGCTAGCGACTGGAACGAGCTGCAACAAACACTCAAACTGGACAGTTTTATCTCAACCTCTTCATTCAAAGACTCAATCATGGACACTCTTACTGACAGTTGTGGCTGCTTTGCGTGATGTATTGTTGTCTCTACCTTCTTGCCCTTTGTGCTGTTGTCTGTGTCCAATAATGTTTGTACCCTGTTTTGTGCTGCTACCATGCTGTGTTGCAAGCATACTGTGTTGTCATGTGTTGCTGCCTTGCTATGTTGTTGTCTTAGGTCTCTCTTTATGTAGTGTTGTCTCTCTTATTGTGATGTGTGTTTTGTCCGGTATTTATATTGTATTTATGTATTTATTTAAATCCCAGACCCCTGTCCTCACAGGAGGTCTTTTGCCGTTTGGTAGGCCTTCGTTGTAAATACAAATTTGTTCTTAACGGACTTTTCTAGTTCAATAAAGGTTAAATAAAAATAAATAAATAAAATGTGACAGGGAGGGGTGTGAATGTAAAGTACTGGTAGTGTGTGTGTGTCTGTGCGTGTGTGCGTGTGTGCGTGTGTGCGTGTGTGCGGGCGTGTGCGTGCGGGCGTGTGTGTGCGTGTGTGTGTGTGTGTGTGTGTGTGTGTGTGTGTGTGTGTGTGTGTGTGTGTGTGTGTGTGTGTGTGTGTGTGTGTGTGTGTGTGTGTGTGTGTGTGTGTGTGTGCGCGTGCGTGCCTCTCCCAGTCTCCAGACGGTATCTGATCCTGAATGGTGTATCTAAATCAGAGGAGGCTGCTGAGAGGAGGACGGCTCATAATAATGGCCGGAACAGGACAAATGGAATGTCTCACACCTGGAGACCATGTGTTTGATGTATTTGATACCATTCCACTGATTCCTCTCCAGTCATTACCACAAGCCCATCCTCCCCCTTTAAGGTGCCACCAACCTCCTGTGATATAATTGTAATTCTAGGTACTAAGTTATTATTGTGGTTCTGTCTCCTAACAGTTCCATTATTATGATTTTCTGTCATTGTGTTTCCTATCGGTTTTCCTTACGGTGGTTTTAATTCTGAATTCTAATAGTTCTTATTGTGTTTCCTATCGGTTTTCCTTACGGTGGTTTTAATTCTGAATTCTAATAGTTCTTATTGTGTTTCCTATCGGTTTTCCTTACGGTGGTTCTAATTCTGAATTCTAATAGTTCTTATTGTGTTTCCTATCGGTTTTCCTTACGGTGGTTCTAATTCTGAATTCTAATAGTTCTTATTGTGTTTCCTATCGGTTTTCCTTACGGTGGTTTTAATTCTGAATTCTAATAGTTCTTATTGTGTTTCCTATCGGTTTTCCTTACGGTGGTTTTAATTCTGAATTCTAATAGTTCTTATTGTGTTTCCTATCGGTTTTCCTTACGGTGGTTCTAATTCTGAATTCTAACAGTTCTTATTGTGTTTCCTATCGGTTTTCCTTACGGTGGTTCTAATTCTGAATTCTAATAGTTCTTATTGTGTTTCCTATCGGTTTTCCTTACGGTGGTTCTAATTCTAAATTCTAATAGTTCTTATTGTGGTTCTGTCTCCTAACGGTGCTTCTTATTGTGTTTCTCTCCTCAGGGCGTAAAGGCTGCTGGCTGTCTTGTCCTGCCCTGTAACCGAGCAGAGCCCCAATGCCAGTGGACATGCAGCCACATCAGAGGCTGTATCATTATGAGTCTACACCCAACCAGCCGCCCAGAGGGTAAGACAACACAACAACAACAACAACAACAACAACAACAACCACTCCTCCTCTCCTACCTGTTGGAATATCATGTTAAATTGTTTTTTGAACAGTCTGTCACAAAATACTATAAAGACACTAACAGACAGACATGAATGATTCACTCTTGTCTCTCCAGCCCAATAAAAAATGATCTGATGACTTGTCTAGTCCAGAGACAACCAGCATTTTCAGAGTAGCTAAAAGCCTAAAAGGCCAGGTCCTGGAGCAATTGTTGTGGAGAGAGTTAGCTGAGCTCTGCCCCTCTTTCCTCCCCCTCCCTCTCTCCTCCCCCTTCCTCCCCCTCCTCTCCCCATATACCACCCAGGTTGCGAGGTGAGCGGGCGAGGCGGTCTCTCTCTCTCTCTCTCTCTCTCTCTGACAGCTGCTAATTACAGGCCAGCCAGACCCGGCTGAGCTCTGCATGACTGCCCGCCCTACCGCCCGCCTGTACTCTGCTCAGGTTACCCTGCTAGAGGGAGGGAGAGAGGGGGGGTGAGAATAACAGAGGGAGAAATGTGAAAGAATTGAAGGAGGGAAAGAGTGAGAGAAAGGGGAGAGAGATAGGCAGAGAGAGAGGAGGGGGTGAGAAAGACAGGATAAAGAGAGAGGGAGGGTCAGAGAGAGAGAGAGAGAGAGAAAGTGAGAAGCAGAGAGAGAGAGAAAGTGGTTTTAATTCTGAAGAGAATAGTTCTTATTGAGAGAGAAAGAGAGAAAGGGAGAGAGATTCTGAGAGAGAGAGAGATTGTGAGAGAGAGAGTGGTTCTAATTCTGAATTCTAAGAGTTCTTATTGTGTTTCCTATATCGGTTTTCCTTACGGTGGTTCTAATTCTGAATTCTAATAATTCTTATTGTGTTTCCTATCGGTTTTCCTTACGGTGGTTTTAATTCTGAATTCTAATAGAGAGAGAGAGAGATTGTGAGAGGGAGAAAGGAGGGAGAGAAAGTGAGTGGCAATTCTGAGAGACAGATTGGAAACCCACCATAGTAGATTAGACAGAGAGGAGCAGCCTAAGCTCCTGCGTGGAGGAATACACATCGTAGAGAAAGAATTAGAGAGCTGAAAGGGAGACTTAGAAGGTACAGGGATGAATGAAGAGAGAGTGAGAGAAAGAGAGAGGGAGAGCGAGAGGGAGTGAGAGAGGGGGAGAGAGTGACAGAGAGAGGGGGGGCAGGGAGAGAGAGAGAGAGAGGAGGGAGGCAGGGAGAGAGAGAGAGAGAAGGAGAGGGGAAGAGTGGAGAGGGAGATAGAGATAGGGAGGGACAGAGAGTGATAGACAAAGAGGGAGAAAGAGAGCAAGAGAGAGCGAGACAGAGAGAGAGAGACAGAGGAGAGAGAGAGTAAACGTTAAATGTATGAGAACATTGCTACTTAGGCTTCCCTGGTCTGTTCAGTTTCTAAATGAAAAAACAGTTAGTGTCTATGGCTCTATAACAACATTACTCTGAATAAGAGTGCAGCGCCACCTGCTGGTGAATGAAAAGCGCAGAAGCGATGAAATCCTGTGCTGGATAGGCAACCTATCCACCTAACCTATCCTATGTTTACAACCAACATGTTTACTGTTCAGAAGTAGTTGTTAAACTATCCGTCTGTTCTTTCTTCCTCTGTTTCTCTCTGCATCTTTTTACATTTGACATTTATTTCACCTTTATTTAACCAGGTAGACTAGTTGAGAACACCTTTATTTAACCAGGTAGGCTAGTTGAGAACACCTTTATTTAACCAGGTAGGCTAGTTGAGAACACCTTTATTTAACCAGGTAGGCTAGTTGAGAACACCTTTATTTAACCAGGTAGGCTAGTTGAGAACACCTTTATTTAACCAGGTAGGCTAGTTGAGAACACCTTTATTTAACCAGGTAGGCTAGTTGAGAACACCTTTATTTAACCAGGTAGGCTAGTTGAGAACACCTTTATTTAACCAGGTAGGCTAGTTGAGAACACCTTTATTTAACCAGGTAGGCTAGTTGAGAACACCTTTATTTAACCAGGTAGGCTAGTTGAGAACACCTTTATTTAACCAGGTAGGCTAGTTGAGAACACCTTTATTTAACAAGGTAGACTAGTTGAGAACACCTTTATTTAACCAGGTAGGCTAGTTGAGAACACCTTTATTTAACCAGGTAAGCTAGTTGAGAACACCTTTATTTAACCAGGTAGGCTAGTTGAGAACACCTTTATTTAACCAGGTAGGCTAGTTGAGAACACCTTTATTTAACCAGGTAGACTAGTTGAGAACACCTTTATTTAACCAGGTAGGCTAGTTGAGAACACCTTTATTTAACCAGGTAGGCTAGTTGAGAACACCTTTATTTAACCAGGTAGGCTAGTTGAGAACACCTTTATTTAACCAGGTAAAGAAAAAACAGTTAGTGTCTATGGCTCTATAACAACATTACTCTGAATAAGAGTGCAGCGCCAGTTGAGAACACCTTTATTTAACCAGGTAGGCTAGTTGAGAACACCTTTATTTAACCAGGTAGGCTAGTTGAGAACAGTTTTATTTAACCAGGTAGACTAGTTGAGAACACCTTTATTTAACCAGGTAGGCATTTAGATCACCTTTATTTAACCAGGTAGGCTAGTTGAGAACACCTTTATTTAACCAGGTAGGCTAGTTGAGAACACCTTTATTTAACCAGGTAGACTAGTTGAGAACACCTTTATTTAACCAGGTAGGCTAGTTGAGAACACCTTTATTTAACCAGGTAGGCTAGTTGAGAACACCTTTATTTAACCAGGTAGACTAGTTGAGATCACCTTTATTTAACCAGGTAGGCTAGTTGAGAACACCTTTATTTAACCAGGTAGGCTAGTTGAGAACACCTTTATTTAACCAGGTAGGCTAGTTGAGAACACCTTTATTTAACCAGGTAGGCTAGTTGAGATCACCTTTATTTAACCAGGTAGGCTAGTTGAGAACACCTTTATTTAACCAGGTAGGCTAGTTGAGAACACCTTTATTTAACCAGGTAGACTAGTTGAGAACACCTTTATTTAACCAGGTAGACTAGTTGAGAACACCTTTATTTAACCAGGTAGGTCAAGTTGAGAACAAGTTCTCATTTACAATTGCAACCTGGCCAAGATAAAGCAAAGCAGTTCGACACACACAACAACACAGAGTTACACATGGAATAAACAAACATACAGTCAATAATACAATAGAAAAATCTTTATACATTGAGTGCAAATGAGGTGAGATAAGGGACGTAAGGCAATAAATAGGCCATGGTGGCGACGTAATTACAATATACCAATTCAACACTGGAGTGATTGATGTGCAGAAGATGAATGTGCAGGTAGAGATACTGGGGTGCAAAGGAGAAAGATACATAAATAAATAGAGTATGGGGATGAGGGAGTTGGATGGGCTATTTACAGATGGGCTATGTACAGGTGCAGTGATCTGTGAGCTGCTCTGACAGCTGGTGCTTAAAGCTAGTGAGGGAGATATGAGTCTCCAGCTTCAGTGATTTTTGCAGTTCGTTCCAGTCATTGGCAGCAGAGAACTGGAAGGAAAGGTGGCCAAAGGAGGAAATTGGCTTTGGGGGTGACCAGTGAGATATACCTGCTGGAGCGCGTGCTACGTGTGGGTGCTGCTATAGTGACCAGTGAGCTGAGATAAGGCGGGGCTTTACCTAGCAGAGACTTGTAGATGACCTGGAGTCAGTGTGTTTGGCGACGAGTATTAAGCGAGGGCCAGACAACGAGAGAGTACAGGTCGCAGTGGTGGGTAGTATATGGGGCTTTGGTGAGTGAAGGATGACAGGGTAGCCTAGTGGTTAGAGTGTAGAGGCGGCAGCGTAGCCTAGTGGTTAGAATATAGAGGCGGCAGCGTAGCCTAGTGGTTTGTTAATGCAGCGTAGCCTAGTGGTTAGAGTGTAGAGGAGGCAGCGTAGGAGTGGTTAGAGTGTAGAGGCGGCAGCGTAGCCTAGTGGTTTGTAGAGGCGGCAGCATAGCCTAGTGGTTAGAGTGTAGAGGCGACAGGGTAGCCTAGTGGTTAGAGTGTAGAGGCGGCAAGGTAGCCTAGTGGTTAGAGTGTAGAGGCGGCAGGGTAGCCTAGTGGTTAGAGTGTAGAGGCGGCAGCGTAGCCTAGTGGTTAGAGTGTAGAGGCGGCAGGGTAGCCTAGTGGTGGTTAGAGTGTAGAGGCGGCAGGCTAGCCTAGTGGTTAGAGTGTAGAGGAGGCAGCGTAGCCTAGTGGTTAGAGTGTAGAGGCGGCAGCGTAGCCTAGTGGTTAGAGTGTAGAGGCGGCAGCGTAGTGGTTAGAGTGTAGAGGCGACAGCGTAGCCTAGTGGTTTGAGTGTAGAGGAGGCAGCATAGCCTCGTGGTTAGAGTGTAGAGGCGGCAGCGTAGCCTAGTGGTTAGAGTGTAGAGGCGGCAGCGTAGCCTAGTGGTTAGAGTGTAGAGGCGGCAGCGTAGCCTAGTGGTTAGAGTGTAGAGGCGGCAGCGTAGCCTAGTGGTTAGAGTGTAGAGGCGGCAGCGTAGCCTAGTGGTTAGAGTGTAGAGGCGGCAGCGTAGCCTAGTGGTTAGAGTGTAGAGGCGGCAGCGTAGCCTAGTGGTTAGAGTGTAGAGGCGGCAGCGTAGCCTAGTGGTTAGAGTGTAGAGGCGGCAGGGTAGCCTAGTGGTTAGAGTGTAGAGGTGGCAGCGTATCCTAGTGGTTAGAGTGTAGAGGCGGCAGGGTAGCCTAGTGGTTAGAGTGTAGAGGCGGCAGGGTAGCCTAGTGGTTAGAGTGTAGAGGCGGCAGGGTAACCTAGTGGTTAGAGTGTAGAGGCGGCAGCGTAGCCTAGTGGTTAGAGTTTAGAGGCGGCAGCGTAGTGGTTAGAGTGTAGAGGCGGCAGCGTAGCCTAGTGGTTAGAGCGTTGGACTAGTAACCGAAGGTAACCGACAGGTTGCAATTCAAACCCCCGAGCTGACAAGGTACAAGGTACAAATCTGTCGTTCTGCCCCTGAACAGGCAGTTAACCCACTGTTCCTAGGCCGTCATTGAAAATAAGAATTTGTTCTTAACTGACTTTCCTAGTTAAATAAATGTAAAATAAAAATAAAAAATTGTTGCGAAATAGGAAGCTTCCGATTCTCAATTTAATTTTGGATTGGAGATGTTTAATGTGAGTCTGGAAGGAGAGTTTACAGTCTAACCAGACACCTAGGTATTTGTAGTTGTCCACATATTTTGAGTCAGAACCGTCCAGAGTAGTGATGCTGGATGGGCGAGCAGGTGCGGGCAGCGATCGGTTGAAGAGCATGCATTTAGTTTTACTTGCATTTAAGAGCAGCTGGAGGCCACGGAAGGAGAGTTGTATGGCATTGAAGCTCATCTGGAGGTTAGTTAACACAGTGTCCAAAGAAGGGCCAGAAGTATACAGAATGGTGTCGTCTGCATAGAGGTGGATCAGAGAATCACCAGAGCGACATCATTGATGTATACAGAGAAGAGACTCGGCCCGAGAATTAAACCCTGTGGCACCCCCATAGAGACTGGCAGAGGTCCGGACAATAGGCCCTCCGATTTGACATACTGAACTCTATCAGAGAAGTAGTTGGTGAACCAGGCGAGGCAATCATTTGAGAAACCATGGTTGTTGAGTCTGTCGATAAGAATGTGGTGATTGACAGAGTCAAAAGCCTTGGCCAGGTCGATGAATACGGCTGCACAGTAATGTCCCTTATCGATGGCAGTTATGATATTGTTTAGGACCTTGAGCGTGGCTGAGGTGCACCCATGACCAGCTCTGAAACCAGATTGCATAGCGGAGAAGGTACGGTGGGGTTCGAAATGGTCGGTAATCTGTTTGTTGACTTGGCTTTCGAAGACCTTAGGAAGGCAGGGTAGGATAGATATAAGTCTGTAGCAGTTTGGGTCTATAGTGTCTCCCCCTTCGAAGAGGGGGATGCCCGCGGCAGCTTTCCAATCTTTGTGAATCTCAGACTATAAGAAAGAGAGGTTGAACAGGTTAGTAATAGGTGTTGCAACAATTTTGGCAGGTAATTTTAGAAAGAGAGGACCCAAGTCAGCTGATTTGTAGGGGTCCAGATTTTGCAGCACTTTCAGAATATCAGCTATCTGGATTTGGGTGAAGGAGAAATGGGGGAGGCTTGGGTGAGTTGCTGTGGGGGGTGCCAGGTAGTTGACCGGGGTAGGGATAGCCAGGTGGAATGCATGGCCAGCCGTAGAAAAATGCTTATTGAAATTCTTAATTATAGTGGATTTATCGGTAGTGACAGTGTTTCCTAGCCTCGGTGCAGTGGGCAGCTGGGAGGAGATGCTCTTATTCTTCATGGATTTATCGGTAGTGACAGTGTTTCCTAGCCTCGGTGCAGCGGGCAGCTGGGAGGAGATGCTCTTATTCTTCATGGATTTATCGGTAGTGACAGTGTTTCCTAGCCTCGGTGCACCTGGGAGGAGATGCTCTTATTCTTCATGGATTTGTCCCAGAACTTTTTTGAGTCTGTGCTTCAGGATGCAAATTTCTGCTTGAAAAAGCTAACCTTAGCTGTCCTAACTGCCTGTGTATATTTGTTCCTAACTTCCCTGAAAAGTTACATATCCCAGGGGCTGCTCGATGCTAATGCAGAACACCACAGGATGTTTTTTGTGTTGGTTAAGGGCAGTCAGGTCTGGAGAGAACCAAGCGCTATATCTGTTCCTGCTTCTACATTTTTTGAATGGAGCTTATTTAAAATGGTGAGGGAAGCATCCTCTACTGACGGGATGAGGTCAATGTCACTCTCTCTGTCTCCCTCCCCATTTGTCCCTTTCACTCCCTCTCTCCCTCTCTGTCTGACTGAGTGCAGGGTAACCTCCCTCTATCTCTTTCACCCTCTCTCTACCTCTCTCTGTCCCTCTCTCTATCTATCCCTCTAACTCTCTCTCTATCCCTCTCCCTCTCTCGTAGTTGGTTGTGTAACTGCACTGTCTGGTCCTGATATCTTTATCTCGCTGTGTGTCTCTGTTTGTCTCTGTGTGTCTCTGCGTGTCTCTGCATGTCTCTGTGTGTCTCTGTTTGTCTCTGTTTGTCTCTGTGTGTCTCTGTGTGTCTCTGTTTGTCTCTGTTTGTCTCTGTGTGTCTCTGTTTGTCTCTGTTTGTCTCTGTGTGTCTCTGTTTGTCTCTGTTTGTCTCTGTGTGTCTCTGTGTGTATCTGTGTGTCTCTGTGTGTCTCTGTTTGTCTCTGTGTGTCTCTGTTTGTCTCTGTTTGTCTCTGTTTGTCTCTGTTTGTCTCTGTGTGTCTCTGTGTGTCTCTGTGTGTCTCTGTTTGTCTCTGTGTGTCTCTGTTTGTCTCTGTGTGTCTCTGTGTGTCTCTGTTTGTCTCTGTGTGTCTCTGTGTGTCTCTGTTTGTCTCTGTTTGTCTCTGCATGTCTCTGTGTGTCTCTGTTTGTCTCTGTTTGTCTCTGTGTGTCTCTGTGTGTCTCTGTTTGTCTCTGTGTGTCTCTGCATGTCTCTGTGTGTCTCTGTTTGTCTCTGTTTGTCTCTGTGTGTCTCTGTTTGTCTCTGTTTGTCTCTGTGTGTCTCTGCATGTCTCTGTGTGTCTCTGTGTGTCTCTGTTTGTCTCTGTTTGTCTCTGCATGTCTCTGCGTGTCTCTGTGTGTCTCTGTTTGTCTCTGTGTGTCTCTGTGTGTCTCTGTTTGTCTCTGTGTGTCTCTGTGTGTCTCTGTTTGTCTCTGTTTGTCTCTGCATGTCTCTGTGTGTCTCTGTTTGTCTCTGTTTGTCTCTGTGTGTCTCTGTTTGTCTCTGTGTGTCTCTGTGTGTCTCTGTTTGTCTCTGTTTGTCTCTGCGTGTCTCTGTTTGTCTCTGTTTGTCTCTGTGTGTCTCTGTTTGTCTCTGTTTGTCTCTGCGTGTCTCTGTGTGTCTCTGTTTGTCTCTGTTTGTCTCTGCGTGTCTCTGTGTGTCTCTGTTTGTCTCTGTGTGTCTCTGTGTGTCTCTGTTTGTCTCTGTTTGTCTCTGTGTGTCTCTGTTTGTCTCTGTTTGTCTCTGTGTGTCTCTGTGTGTCTCTGTTTGTCTCTGTTTGTCTCTGTGTGTCTCTGTGTGTCTCTGTTTGTCTCTGTGTGTCTCTGTTTGTCTCTGTTTGTCTCTGTTTGTCTCTGTGTGTCTCTGTTTGTCTCTGTTTGTCTCTGCGTGTCTCTGTTTGTCTCTGTTTGTCTCTGTGTGTCTCTGTTTGTCTCTGTTTGTCTCTGCGTGTCTCTGTGTGTCTCTGTTTGTCTCTGTGTGTCTCTGTGTGTCTCTGTTTGTCTCTGTGTGTCTCTGTTTGTCTCTGTTTGTCTCTGTGTGTCTCTGCGTGTCTCTGCATGTCTCTGTGTGTCTCTGTGTGTCTCTGCGTGTCTCTGCGTGTCTCTGCGTGTCTCTGTGTGTCTCTGTGTGTCTCTGTTTGTCTCTGTTTGTCTCTGCATGTCTCTGTGTGTCTCTGTGTGTCTCTGTTTGTCTCTGTGTGTCTCTGTTTGTCTCTGTGTGTCTCTGTGTGTCTCTGTTTGTCTCTGTGTGTCTCTGTGTGTCTCTGTTTGTCTCTGTTTGTCTCTGCATGTCTCTGTGTGTCTCTGTTTGTCTCTGTTTGTCTCTGTGTGTCTCTGTGTGTCTCTGTTTGTCTCTGTGTGTCTCTGTTTGTCTCTGTTTGTCTCTGCGTGTCTCTGCATGTCTCTGCGTGTCTCTGTGTGTCTCTGTGTGTCTCTGCATGTCTCTGCGTGTCTCTGTGTGTCTCTGTGTGGCTCTGTGTGTCTCTGTGTGTCTCTGCATGTCTCTGCGTGTCTCTGTGTGTCTCTGCGTGTCTCTGCATGTCTCTGTGTGTATATGTGTGTCTCTGTGTGTCTCTGCGTGTCTCTGCGTGTGTCTGTGTGTCTGTCTGCTTGTCTAGTCTTACTCCATCAGGAAGGTCACCCTACAGTGATGTGTCATCGCTCCGTGCTCCACTCCACAACGGCCAGCCTATGGACTGCAGGAACATGTACAACCCTATGACCCCTAACCCCATGACCCCTAATCCCAGGACCAACCCTAACTCTGGGGTCAACCCCATGGACCAGTACATGCGGCCCCCTCTGGCCCCCCCACTGCACAGCATGATGGGACACCGTGGCATGAATCAGTTCTCCGATGGTGAGCCAGTCCTTTATTAATTCCATGGTTGCAGAGCTACCGGTAATTTACCAAAGTTACCAAAATCTTCAGGAATTTTGGTAATTAACAGAAAATCTATGGCAAATCTATTGTCGGTTTTGTAATTTATACTTAAATAACTTATTTTTTAAAATTCATATAAATTCATATTAAAGTCCATATTGTCCAGGAGTTTCTAATAGATGGCCCATTTGGTTTAAGAGAAAAGAGACTAATTAATGGAAAATGCATCTAATCAACAATGGCATTATTTTCAATTACTTAGAACTCGTCCAGCTATTGACTTTTTTCACAACTGCCACCAGTTTGACGCAAAAACATTGACAACAAATACATATTGACAGTTTTTTTTTATGAATAAGGATATTTCATGCTAAAATCCCCATATTAAACATCAATGTTAGTCACTAAAATCAATCAATCAATCAAATGTATTTCTAAAGTCCTTCTTACATCAGCCGATGTCTCAAAGTGCTGTACAGAAACCCAGCCTAAAACCCCAAACAGCAAGCAATGCAGGTGTAGAAGCACGGTGGCTAGGAAAAACTCCCTAGAAAGGCCAAAAACTAGGAAGAAACCTAGAGAGGAACCAGGCTATGAGGGGTGGCCAGTCCTCTTCTGGCTGTGCCGGGTGGAGATTATAACAGATCATGGCCAAGTTGTTCAAATGTTCATAGATGACCAGCAGGGTCAAATAATAATAATCACAGTGGTTGTAGAGGGTGCAACAGGTCAGCACCTCGGGAGTAAATGTCAGTTGGCTTTTCATAGCCGATCATTCAGAGTATCTCTACCACTCCTGCTGTCTCTAGAGAGTTGATAACAGCAGGTCTGGGACAGGTAGCACGTCCGGTGAACAGGTCAGGGTGCCACAGCCGCAGGCAGAACAGTTGAAACTGGAGCGGCAGCACGGCCAGGTGGACTGGGGACAACAAGGAGTCATCAGGCCAGGTAGTCCTGAGGCTTGGTCCTAGGGCCCAGGTCCTCCGAGAGAAAGAAAGAACGGCCATGTCCTAAAGCAGTCAGAATGGCCATGTCTTAAAGTAGTCAGAATGGCCATGTCCTAAAGTAGTCAGGATGGCCATGTCCCTTAAGTAGTCAGAATGGCCATGTCCTAAAGCAGTCAGAATGGCCATGTCCTAAAGCAGTCAGAATGGCCATGTCCCTTAAGCAGTCAGAATGGCCATGTCCTAAAGTAGTCAGAATGGCCATGTCTTAAAGTAGTCAGAATGGCCATGTCCTAAAGTAGTCAGAATGGCCATGTCTTAAAGTAGTCAGAATGGCCATGTCTTAAAGTAGTCAGAACGGCCATGTCTTAAAGTAGTCAGAATGGCCATGTCTTAAAGTAGTCAGAATGGCCATGTCCTAAAGTAGTCAGAATGGCCATGTCCTAAAGTAGTCAGAACGGCCATGTCTTAAAGTAGTCAGAATTGCCATGTCCTAAAGCAGTCAGAATGGCCATGTCTTAAAGTAGTCAGAACGGCCATGTCTTAAAGTAGTCAGAATTTCCATGTCCTAAAGTAGTCAGAATGGCCATGTCCTAAAGTAGTCAGAATGGCCATGTCCCTTAAGCAGTCAGAATGGCCATGTCCTAAAGTAGTCAGAATGGCCATGTCCCTTAAGCAGTCAGAATGGCCATGTCCTAAAGTAGTCAGAATGGCCATGTCCCTTAAGCAGTCAGAATGGCCATGTCCTAAAGTAGTCAGAACGGCCATGTCTTAAAGTAGTCAGAATGGCCATGTCTTAAAGTAGTCAGAATGGCCATGTCTTAAAGTAGTCAGAATGGCCATGTCCCTTAAGCAGTCAGAATGGCCATGTCCTAAAGTAGTCAGAATGGCCATGTCCCTAAAGCAGTCAGAACGGCCATGTTCCTTAAGCCAGTAATAATGTGATTATTCTCCTTCTGTGTGTTTGTCCAGGTGGAAACAGCTCCCCCTACTGTCAGAACAACCTCATGTCATCCCACTATGGCTTCCCCCACGGCCACGGATCAGACCACATGGGAGGTGGTAAGAAAATAACATGCTGTTCATTAAGGCATCAAATGGAAGACAAACGACTGAAACAGGGAGGGACTAACCTGGACTTCCCCCTCTCTACCCCTCCCTGTTCCCTGTTCCCCACTCCCCATCCCCCTCTCTACCCCCTCCCTGTTCCCCACTCCCCATCCCCCTCTCTACCCCCTCCCTGTTCCCCACTCCCCATCCCCCTCTCTACCCCCTCCCTGTTCCCCACTCCCCATCCCCCTCTCTACCCCCTCCCTGTTCCCCACTCCCCATCCCCCTCTCTACCCCCTCCCTGTTCCCCACTCCCCATTCCCCTCTCTACCCCCTCCCTGTTCCCCACTCCCCATCCCCCTCTCTACCCCCTCCCTGTTCCCCACTCCCCATCCCCCTCTCTACCCCCTCCCTGTTCCCCACCCCACTCCCCATCCCCCTCTCTCCCCCTCCCTGTTCCCCACTCCCCATCCCCCCTCTACCCCCTCCCTGTTCCCCACTCCCCATCCCCCTCTCTCCCCCTCCCTGTTCCCCACTTCCCATCCCCCTCTCTACCCCCTCCCTGTTCCCCACTCCCCATCCCCCTCTCTACCCCCTCCCTGTTCCCCACTCCCCATCCCCCTCTCTACCCCCTCCCTGTTCCCCACTCCCCATCCCCCTCTCCCCCCCTCCTGGCTCCTTTCTCCTGTTTCCCCCAATCCCCCACTCCTCTCTCTCCCCCTTCTTGCTCCTTTCTACCCCCAAACCCCTCTCCCTCCTTTCTCCTGTCTCCCCCAATCCCCCCCTCCTCTCTCTCCCCCTTCTTGCTCCTTTCTACCCCCAACCCCTCTCCCTCCTTTCTCCTGTCTCCCCCAATCCCCCACTCCTCTCTCTCCCCCTCCTGTCTCCCCCAATCCCTCCTCCTCTCTCTCCCCCTCCTGGCTCATTTCCCCTGTCTCCCCCCAATCCCCCACTCCTCTCTCTCCCCCTTCTTTCTACCACCAACCCCTCTCCCTCATTTCCCCTGTTTCCCCCAATCCCCCACTCCTCTCTCTCCCCCTCCTGTCTCCCCCAATCCCTCACTCCTCTCTCTCCCCCCTCCTGGCTCATTTCCCCTGTCTCCCCCCAATCCCCCACTCCTCTCTCTCCCCCTTCTTTCTACCCCCAACCCCTCTCCCTCCTTTCTCTTCCTCAGGTTGGCGGTTCTCCACGCCTCGCTCCATGCTGAAGCTGAGTAAGAAGCGTGCTCTGTCCATCTCTCCTCTTTCTGACGCCAGCATGGACCTCCACACGGTCATCAGGACCTCTCCTAACTCACTGGTGGCATTTGTCAACTCACGATGTGGACCAAATGGAGGCTCCTCCTATGGACATCTGTCTGTTGGTGCTATGAGGTTAGAGCCTTACACTATACTAAACTATAGTACACTATACTGTAATATACTAAACTATAGTACACTGTACTATACTGAACTATACTATAATGTACTATACCGTACTATACTGTACTATACTATATTATACTGTACCATACTATACTGTCCTATACTATACTGTACTGTACTATACCACATACCCAATGGAGCCAACTCCTATGGACATCTGTCTGTTGGTGCCATGAGGTTAGAGCCTTACACTATACTAAACTATAGTACACTATACTATACTGTACTATACTATAATGTAATATACCGTACTATACTGTACTATACTATATTATACTGTAGCATACTATACTGTGCTATAATGTACTATACTATATTATACTGTACTATACTGTACTATACTACAGACCCAATGGAGCCAACTCCTATGGACATCGGTCTGTTGGTGCTATGAGGTTAGAGCCTTACACTATACTAAACTATAGTACACTATACTGTAATATACTGTGCTATACTGTGCTATACTCTGCTGCACTATGCCGTACTATACAATACTGTACTGTATTGTACTGTACTTTGTTGTACTATACTGTATTATACTGTGCTGTACTATACTATACTGTACTATACTGTACTGTATTACACTGTACTGTACTTTGTTGTACTGTACCTTGTTGTACTGTACTGTATTACACTGTACTGTATTACACTATACTGTACTGTGCTGTACTGTACTATACTGTACTGTACTATACTGTACTGTGCTATACTGTACTGTACGGCACTATACTGTACTGTACTGCACTATACTGTACTATACTGTACTGTACTACACTATACTGTACTATACTATACTATACTGTGCTATACTGTACAATACTATACTGTACTATACTGTACTATACTGTACTGTACTGTACTACACTGTACTGTACTACACTACACTGTACTATACTATACTGTACTGTACTATACTGTGCTATACTGTACTATACTGTACTGTACTATACTGTACTGTACTATACTGTGCTATACTGTACTATAATGTACTATACTGTGCTATACTGTACTATACTGTGCTATACTGTACTGTACTGTACTGTACTACACTATACTGTACTATACTGTACTGTACTACACTATACTGTACTGTACTACACTACACTGTACTATACTATACTGTACTGTACTATACTGTGCTATACTGTACTATACTGTACTGTACTATACTGGACTGTACTATACTGTGCTATACTGTACTATACTGTACTATACTGTGCTATACTGTACAATACTATACTATACTGTACTATACTGTACTATACTGTACTGTACTATACTGTACTGTACTACACTATACTGTACTATACTGTACTATACTGTACTGTACTACACTATACTGTACTGTACTACACTACACTGTACTATACTGTACTATACTATACTGTGCTATACTGTACTATACTGTACTGTACTATACTGTACTGTACTATACTGTGCTATACTGTACTATACTGTACTATACTGTGCTATACTGTACAATACTATACTATACTGTACTATACTGTACTATACTGTACTATACTATACTGTACTATACTGTACTATACTGTGCTATACTGTACAATACTATACTATACTGTACTATACTGTACTATACTGTGCTATACTGTACAATACTATACTATACTGTACTATACTGTACTATACTGTGCTATACTGTACAATACTATACTGTACTATACTGTGCTATACTGTGCTATACTATACTATACTGTACAATACTGTACTATACTGTACTAT
Organism: Oncorhynchus keta; assembly: GCF_023373465.1. Taxonomy (NCBI): domain Eukaryota; kingdom Metazoa; phylum Chordata; class Actinopteri; order Salmoniformes; family Salmonidae; genus Oncorhynchus; species Oncorhynchus keta. The sequence continues at coordinate 9,359,362 of NC_068430.1, read as the reverse complement.
ACTGTACTATACTGTACTGTACTATACTGTGCTATACTGTACTATACTGTGCTATACTGTACAATACTATACTATACTGTACTATACTATACTGTACTGTACTGTACTGTACTGTACTGTACTGTACTGTACTGTACTACAGACCCAACAGTCTGGAGGTCAGATCTCCAGAACATTTCCTATAGAACTGGAACACAATAGAAGTCAATAATAGACATCCTTTGGCTTCATAGTCGCTTTGTATTGAAATGTCATCTGGAAATTCATCAACTATCATCAGCTTTATTCTATGTGGGCAGTGTTATATCCATAGACATCAAGATGATTGTATATAATCATTCCCCATTCAGTTGAATGTTTATCAGTAACTGTGATCTGTTTAAAATAACCATATGTCTTGTCTCCTGTATGGCAGTCCGTCTATCGGTCTCTCCAACTCCATGAACTACCAGTCCAGACAACAAGGCTCAATGTACGGTGGACACACCCCGGGACCCTGCCACGCCCCTACCACCAGAATACCCCCACACAACCCCCGACTCCACCCACCCAAACATGGACACGTAAGACTATTAATGATTGTCTTGAGACACCTGCTTCGGGCTCCACCTGAAAAAGACAAGTCGTACAGAGAAACATTCTAAAACAACTACAGTATGTAAGTTGAATAGTACTGACATGTTTTTTGGTGTGTAGCTGTAGAAATAGGCGGTGCAGGCCAGTGTGATGGTGTTTAACCAGCCATTCTAACGTACCATGGATGTGACAGAGTGTAACTCTGACTTGGTCTCTGTTGCTGTGTAGCTGAAGACAGAACCCGGACTGGGCAATGTGATGGATGGGATCAATATTAAGTGTCTGGAGGAGAGATCCGAGGGAGACATGGCCAGCCCTTCTTCCACTGGCACACAGGTAACAAATTACACTACACGCTCAACCACACAACACACACACACAACCACGGGTAACACTACACACTCAGACACACACAAACACACACACTCAACCACACATAACACACACATAACAACACTACATACTCAACTCTCAATCACAACTTTAAACATAGTTGAATTTTGCTAACGATTTCTGTGTGAGAGATGGTCATTGTGAGAGACAGAGATGGTGTGTGTGTGTGTGCATGTTATGGTGTTTTAACAACTGCTACCCATACATTACTTGATGTAATGCCACGTGAGTACCATGAACGTCCTGGTGTTGTTGAACCCTGACCTCTTGACCTGTACCCAGGATCCTCTGCTGGGTCTGCTGGACTGCCGGGAGGATCTGGATAGGGAGGAGAAACCGGAGCCAGAGGTCATCTATGAGACCAACTGCCACTGGGAGAGCTGCAGCAAGGAGTTTGACACGCAGGAGCAGCTAGTGCACGTGAGTACGTTAGGGACAGGAGCAGCTAATGCACGCGAGTACGTTAGGGACAGGAGCAGCTAGTGCACGTGAATAGGGACAGGAGAAGCTAGTGCACGTGAATAGGGACAGGGAAAGCTAGTGCACGTGAATAGGGACAGGAACAGCTAGTGCACGTGAATAGGGACAGGGGAGGCTAGTGCACGTGAATAGGGACAGGATAGGCTAGTGCATGTGAATTTGGACAGGAACAGCTAGTGCACGTGAATAGGGACAGGAAAGGCTAGTGCATGTGAATTTGGACAGGAACAGCTAGTGCACGTGAATAGGGACAGGGAAAGCTAGTGCACGTGAATAGGGACAGGATAGGCTAGTGCATGTGAATTTGGACAGGAACAGCTAGTGCACGTGAATAGGGACAGGAAAGGCTAGTGCATGTGAATTTGGACAGGAACAGCTAGTGCACGTGAATAGGGACAGGAGAAGCTAGTGCACGTGAATAGGGACAACTCTCAGTCTAAAGTAGTTGTCTCTATCTCTGTCTAGAGTAGTGGTCTTTAACTCTCAGTCTAGAGTAGTGGTCTCTAACTCTCAGTCTAGAGTTGTGGTCTCTATCTCTGTCTCGTGTAGTGGTCTCTAACTCTCAGTCTAGAGTAGTGGTCTCTATCTCTCAGTCTAGTGTAGTAGTCTCTAACTCTCAGTCTAGAGTAAGTCTCTACTCTCAGTCTAGTGTTGTCGTCTCTAACTCTCAGTCTAGAGTAACAGTCTCTACTCTCAGTCTAGGGGAGTGGTCTCTAACTATCAGTCTAGGGGAGTGGTCACTATCTCTCCGTCTAGGGGAGTGGTCTCTAACTATCAGTCTAGGGGAGTGGTCTCTATCTATCAGTCTAGGGGAGTGGTCTCTAACTATCAGTCTAGGGGAGTGGTCTCTATCTCTCAGTCTAGGGGAGTGGTCTATAACTATCAGTCTAGGGGAGTGGTCTCTATCTATCAGTCTAGGGGAGTGGTCTCTATCTATCAGTCTAGGGGAGTGGTCTCTATCTCTCAGTCTAGGGGAGTGGTCTCTAACTATCAGTCTAGGGGAGTGGTCTCTAACTCTCAGTCTAGGGGAGTGGTCTCTATCTCTCAGTCTAGGGGAGTGGTCTCTATCTCTCAGTCTAGTGTAGTAGTCTCTAACTCTCAGTCTAGGGGAGTAGTCTCTAACTCTCAGTCTAGGGGAGTAGTCTCTAACTCTCAGTCTAGGGGAGTGGTCTCTAACTATCAGTCTAGGGGAGTGGTCTCTATCTATCAGTCTAGGGGAGTGGTCTCTATCTCTCAGTCTAGTGTAGTAGTCTCTAACTCTCAGTCTAGGGGAGTAGTCTCTAACTCTCAGTCTAGGGGAGTGGTCTCTATCTCTCAGTCTAGGGGAGTGGTCTCTATCTCTCAGTCTAGGGGAGTGGTCTCTATCTCTCAGTCTAGGGGAGTGGTCTCTAACTCTCAGTCTAGGGGAGTGGTCTCTAACTCTCAGTCTAGGGGAGTGGTCTCTATCTATCAGTCTAGGGGAGTGGTCTCTATCTCTCAGTCTAGTGTAGTAGTCTCTAACTCTCAGTCTAGGGGAGTAGTCTCTAACTCTCAGTCTAGGGGAGTAGTCTCTAACTCTCAGTCTAGGGGAGTGGTCTCTATCTCTCAGTCTAGGGGAGTGGTCTCTATCTCTCAGTCTAGGGGAGTGGTCTCTAACTCTCAGTCTAGGGGAGTGGTCTCTAACTCTCAGTCTAGGGGAGTGGTCTCTAACTATCAGTCTAGGGGAGTGGTCTCTAACTCTCAGTCTAGGGGAGTGGTCTCTATCTCTCAGTCTAGTGTAGTAGTCTCTAACTCTCAGTCTAGGGGAGTAGTCTCTAACTCTCAGTCTAGGGGAGTAGTCTCTAACTCTCAGTCTAGGGGAGTGGTCTCTAACTATCAGTCTAGGGGAGTGGTCTCTATCTATCAGTCTAGGGGAGTGGTCTCTATCTCTCAGTCTAGTGTAGTAGTCTCTAACTCTCAGTCTAGGGGAGTAGTCTCTAACTCTCAGTCTAGGGGAGTGGTCTCTATCTCTCAGTCTAGGGGAGTGGTCTCTATCTCTCAGTCTAGGGGAGTGGTCTCTATCTCTCAGTCTAGGGGAGTGGTCTCTATCTCTCAGTCTAGGGGAGTGGTCTCTAACTCTCAGTCTCGAGTAGTTAGTCTAGAGAACACATAACACAGCATTCTGGTAAAGACTGAACACTCTTGACATGGCATTAACATATCTCTCTCTTCCACAGCACATCAACAATGAGCACATCCACGGGGAGAAGAAGGAGTTTGTGTGCCACTGGCAGGAGTGTTCCAGGGAGCAGAGACCATTCAAAGCCCAGTACATGCTGGTGGTTCACATGCGTAGGCACACAGGAGAGAAACCACATAAGTGTACTGTGAGTATGCTACTTACTGTAGCCTGGTCTCTCTCTCTCTCTCTCTCAAACCGACCTTTGAAATGAATTGTTAAATTAATTTTAATTCAGTTTAGAATCACATTTTTAATTAATCAACTAATGACATTTCAAAGATCAGTTTAAGAGAGAGAGAGGGGTACAGTAAAGGTAGTTTACTCACAGTGCATGTATGTGGCTTTCATGATGATTCTCTACCTGACACTGATTGAATCAGATGTTGGCTTTCAGTCGACATAATGTATGTTTGTACATAATGTATGTTTGTACATAATGTATGTTTGTACATGTGTTTCAATTTGATGGGTGTTATAAAACATTGTGAATCTGTTTCAGTTTGAGGAGTGTAATACGATCCCTGTTGTTTCAGATGGAAGGCTGTATGTAATAATATGTCTGTTGTTTCAGATGGAAGGCTGTATGTAATAAGATGTCTGTTGTTTCAGATGGAAGGCTGTATGTAATAAGATCCCTGTTGTTTCAGATGGAAGGCTGTATGTAATAAGATCCCTGTTGTTTCAGATGGAAGGCTGTATGTAATAAGATCCCTGTTGTTTCAGATGGAAGGCTGTATGTAATAAGATCCCTGTTGTTTCAGATGGAAGGCTGTATGTAAATAAGATCCCTGTTGTTTCAGATGGAAGGCTGTATGTAATAAGATCTCTGTTGTTTCAGATGGAAGGCTGTATGTAATAAGATCCCTGTTGTTTCAGATGGAAGGCTGTATGTAATAAGATCCCTGTTGTTTCAGATGGAAGGCTGTATGTAATAATATGTCTGTTGTTTCAGATGGAAGGCTGTATGTAATAAGATCCCTGTTGTTTCAGATGGAAGGCTGTATGTAATAATATGTCTGTTGTTTCAGATGGAAGGCTTTATGTAATAAGATGTCTGTTGTTTCAGATAATGACATTTCAAAGATCCCAGTTTCAGATGGAAGGCTGTATGTAATAAGGTAGTTTAGATGGAAGGCTGTATGTAATAAGATCCCTGTTGTTTCAGATGGAGGCTGTATGTAATAAGATCCCTGATTGTTTCAGATGGAAGGCTGTATGTAAATAAGATCCCTGTATGTTTGTAGATGGAATGTATGTTTGTACATAATGATCTCTGTACATTGTTTCAGATGGAAGGCTGTATGTAATAAGATCCCTGTTGTTTCAGATGGAAGGCTGTATGTAATAAGATCCCTGTTGTTTCAGATGGAAGGCTTTATGTAATAAGATCCCTGTTGTTTCAGATGGAAGGCTGTATGTAATACGATCCCTGTTGTTTCAGATGGAAGGCTGTGTGTAATAAGATCCCTGTTGTTTCAGATGGAAGGCTGGATGTAATAAGATCCCTGTTGTTTCAGATGGAAGGCTGTATGTAATACGATCCCTGTTGTTTCAGATGGAAGGCTGTATGTAATAATATGTCTGTTGTTTCAGATGGAAGGCTGTATCTAATAAGATCCCTGTTGTTTCAGATGGAAGGCTGTATGTAATAAGATCCCTGTTGTTTCAGATGGAAGGCTGTATGTAATAAGATGTCTGTTGTTTCAGATGGAAGGCTGTATCTAATAAGATCCCTGTTGTTTCAGATGGAAGGCTTTATGTAATACGATCCCTGTTGTTTCAGATGGAAGGCTGTATGTAATAAGATCCCTGTTGTTTCAGATGGAAGGCTGTATGTAATAAGATCCCTGTTGTTTCAGATGGAAGGCTGTATGTAATAAGATCCCTGTTGTTTCAGATGGAAGGCTGTATGTAATAAGATGTCTGTTGTTTCAGATGGAAGGCTGTATGTAATAAGATCCCTGTTGTTTCAGATGGAAGGCTTTATGTAATACGATCCCTGTTGTTTCAGATGGAAGGCTGTATGTAATAAGATCCCTGTTGTTTCAGATGGAAGGCTGTATGTAATAAGATCCCTGTTGTTTCAGATGGAAGGCTGTATGTAATAAGATCCCTGTTGTTTCAGATGGAAGGCTGTATGTAATAAGATCCCTGTTGTTTCAGATGGAAGGCTGGATGTAATAAGATCTCTGTTGTTTCAGATGGAAGGCTGTATGTAATAAGATGTCTGTTGTTTCAGATGGAAGGCTGTATGTAATAAGATGTCTGTTGTTTCAGATGGAAGGCTGTATGTAATAAGATGTCTGTTGTTTCAGATGGAAGGCTGTATGTAATAAGATGTCTGTTGTTTCAGATGGAAGGCTGTATGTAATAAGATGTCTGTTGTTTCAGATGGAAGGCTGTATGTAATAAGATCTCTGTTGTTTCAGATGGAAGGCTGTATGTAATAAGATCCCTGTTGTTTCAGATGGAAGGCTGTATGTAATAAGATCCCTGTTGTTTCAGATGGAAGGCTGTATGTAATAAGATGTCTGTTGTTTCAGATGGAATTCTGTATGTAATAAGATCCCTGTTGTTTCAGATGGAAGGCTGTATGTAATAAGATCCCTGTTGTTTCAGATGGAAGGCTGTATGTAATAAGATCCCTGTTGTTTCAGATGGAAGGCTGTATGTAATAAGATGTCTGTTGTTTCAGATGGAAGGCTGTATGTAATAAGATCCCTGTTGTTTCAGATGGAAGGCTGTATGTAATAAGATGTCTGTTGTTTCAGATGGAAGGCTGTATGTAATAAGATGTCTGTTGTTTCAGATGGAAGGCTGTATGTAATAAGATCCCTGTTGTTTCAGATGGAAGGCTGTATGTAATAAGATCCCTGTTGTTTCAGATGGAAGGCTGTATGTAATAAGATGTCTGTTGTTTCAGATGGAAGGCTGTATGTAATAAGATCCCTGTTGTTTCAGATGGAAGGCTGTATGTAATAAGATGTCTGTTGTTTCAGATGGAAGGCTGTATGTAATAAGATCCCTGTTGTTTCAGATGGAAGGCTGTATGTAATACGATCCCTGTTGTTTCAGATGGAAGGCTGTATGTAATAAGATCCCTGTTGTTTCAGATGGAAGGCTGTATGTAATAAGATCCCTGTTGTTTCAGATGGAAGGCTGTATGTAATAATCAAATCAAATCAAATGTATTTATATAGCCCTTCGTACATCAGCTGATATCTCAAAGTGCTGTACAGAAACCCAGCCTAAAACCCCAAACAGCAAGCAATGCAGGTGTAGAAGCACGGTGGCTAGGAAAAACTCCCTAGAAAGGCCAAAACCTATGAAGAAACCTAGAGAGGAACCAGGCTATGTGGGGTGGCCAGTCCTCTTCTGGCTGTGCCAGGTGGAGATTTTAAGGTCAGTTGAAACTGGAGCAGCAGCACGGCCAGGTGGACTGGGGACAGCAAGGAGTCATCATGTCAGGTAGTCCTGGGGCATGGTCCTAGGGCTCAGGTCCTCCGAGAGAGAGAAAGAAAGAGAGAAGGAGAGAATTAGAGAGAGCATACTTAAATTCACACAGGACACCGGATAGGACAGGAGAAGTACTCCAGATATAACAAACTGACCCTAGCCCCCCGACACATAAACTACTGCAGCATAAATACTGGAGGCTGAGACAGGAGGGGTCAGGAGACACTGTGGCCCCATCCGAGGACACCCCCGGACAGGGCCAAACAGGAAGGATATAACCCCACCCACTTTGCCAAAGCACAGCCCCCACACCACTAGAGGGATATCTTCAACCACCAACCTACCATCCTGAGACAAGAGTATAGCCCACAAAGATCTCCGCCATGGCACAGCCCAAGGGGGGGCGCCAACCCAGACAGGATGACCACATCAGTGAATCAACCCACTCAGGTGACGCACCCCTCCTAGGGACGGCATGAAAGAGCACCAGTAAGCCAATGACTCAGCCCCTGTAATAGGGTTTGAGCAGAGAATCCCAGTGGAAAGAGGGGAACCGGCCTGGCAGAGACAGCAAGAGCGGTTCGTTGCTCCAGTGCCGTTCCGTTCACCTTCATACTCCTGGGCCAGACGACACTCAATCATATGACCTACTGAAGAGATGAGTCTTCAAGAAAGACTTAAAGTTCGAGACCGAGTCTGCGTCTCTCACATGGATAAGCAGACCATTCCATAAAAATGGAACTCTATATGAGAAAGCCCTGCCTTCAGCTGTTTGCTTTGTAATTCTAGGGACAGTAAGGAGGCCTGCGTCTTGTGACCGTAGCATATGTATAGGTATGTACGGCAGGACCAAATCAGAGAAATAGGTAGGAGCAAGCCCCTGTAATGCTTTGTAGGTTAGCAGTAAAACCTTGAAATCAGCCCTAGCCTTAACAGGAAGCCAGTGTAGAGAGGCAAGATTCTAGCAGCCATGTTAAGCACTAACTGAAGTTTATTTAGTGCTTTATCCGGGTAGCCGGAAAGTAGAGCATTGCAGTAGTCTAACCTAGAAGTGACAAAAGCATGGATTAATTTTTCTGCATCATTTTTGGACAGAAAGTTTCAGATTTTTGCAATGTTACTTAGATGGAAAAAAGCTGTCCTTGAAACAGTCTTGATATGTTCGTCAAAAGAGAGATCAGGGTCCAGAGTAACGCCAAGGTCCTTCACAGTTTTATTTGAGACGACTGTACAACCATTAAGATTAATTGTCAGATGCAACAGAAGATCTCTTTGTTTCTTGGGGCCTAGAACTAGCATCTCTGTTTTGTCCGAGTTTAAAAGTAGAACATTTGCAGCCATCCACTTCCTTATTTCTGAAACACAGGCTTCTAGCGAGGGCAATTTTGGGGCTTCACCATGTTTCATCGAAATGTACAGCTGTGTGTCATCTGCATAGCAGTGAAAGTTAATATTACGTTTCCGAATGACATCACCAAGAGGTAAAATATATAGTGAAAACAATAGTGGTCCTAAAATGGAGCCTTGAGGAACACTGAAATTTACAGTTGATTTTTCAGAGGACAAACCATCTACAGAGACAAACTGATATCTTTCCGGCGGATAAGATCGAAACCAGGCCAGAACTTGTCCGTGTAGACCAATATGGGTTTCCAATCTCTCCAAAAGAATGTGGTGATTGGGCCTCCTGGACACTGCATCGTAGTGCTCGCTCTGATTCTGTGCAAGCTCAAGATTCTAGGTTCAAGCCCAGGCTCTGTCGCAGCAGGCCGCAACCAGGAGGCTCATGGGTCGCCGCACAATTGGCCCGACACACAATTAGCCAAGCGTCGTCCAGACTAGGGAGGGTTTGGCCGGTAGGTCTCATCGCGCACTAGCGACTCCTGTAGCGGGCCGGACGCAGTGCACGCTGACCAGGTGTACTGTGTTTCCTCCCACACATTGGTGCGGCTGGGTTGGACGTGCGTTGTGTCAAGAAGTAGTGCGGCTAGGTTTGGTTGTGTTTCGGAGGATGCATGACTCTCGAATCTCTGTTGTTTCAGTTTGAAGTCTGCAATGAGATGCCTGTTGTTTCAGTTTGAGGGCTGTAATAAGGCCTACTCCCGCCTGGAGAACCTGAAGACACACCTGAGGTCTCATACGGGGGAGAAACCATACGTCTGTGAACACGAGGGCTGCAACAAAGCCTTCTCCAACGCCTCAGACAGAGCCAAGCACCAGAACCGTACACACTCCAACGAGGTACACGCTGCAAATCAATCACACTAACTAACTCCTCACCTGTTTCAAGTTCACTCAAATTATAGATTTAAATTGTGTTATGAATAACTAGTGAATAATCTATCAGTATCCAGGCTAAGTTACACTCGGCCGTGATTGGGAGTCCTGCAGGGCGGCGCACAATTTGTTCTTAACTGACTTGCCTAGTTAAATAAAGGTTCAAATCAATTGATTTGAATAAAAATTTGAATAAAAATATAATATAATATATAATATGAATATAATTTATCTCACAGATGTATCTAATGTTTTCTGAAATACCATTTGAAAAAACAGATGGCCTAAGAAATCACTTTTAAATTAAAAAAAACATCTGACGTGTGTCATCATTGTGTCCTCCTGTCCCTCTGCAGAAGCCTTACGTGTGTAAGATCTCTGGGTGTACTAAGCGCTACACAGACCCCAGCTCTCTGCGGAAGCACGTGAAGACTGTCCACGGCCCTGAGGCTCACATCACCAAAAAGCATAGAGGAGACACTGGGCCTCGGCAGCCAGGCTCATCACTGACACCTGGTGGACAGCGTGGTGAACTGCTGCTGGAGAAAGAAGAGGCTGGACACAGGGAGGACTGCAAACTGCTGGCACCTGAGAGCACTCTGGTGAGTTTAGACTGGAGAGTCCATGTCTTTGTAAATAAACAATGTATTCCTTTTAAATATTGTTTCATGTTGATTTTGTTGATTCTATGAGTCTATGAATTTGAGAGTGGTTACATTTCTCCAGCCCCATCCCTCAGCCGTAATAGAAAAACAAGTGGTAGGGCTGTTTTTGACAGTAAAACGTGTGGATTGGGGTTTTAAGTGACATGTTGTTTCTCTCTGTCTCTGTCTCTGTCTCTCTCTGTCTCTCTCTCTCTCCATTTCTCTCTCTATATCACCACCTCTCTCCCCCTCTCTCTCTCACCACCTCTCTCCCCCTCTCTCTCTCTCTATTTCTCTCTCTATACCACCGCCTCTTTCTCTCTATCACCACCTCCCCCCTCTCTCTCTCTCTCTCTCTCTCTCTCTCTCTCTCTCTCTCTCTCTCTCTCTCTCTCTCTCTCTCGGTCTTTTCTCCCGTCTTCCAGAAGTCTCAGCCCAGCCCGGGTGGCCAGTCTTCCTGCAGTAGCGAGCGCTCTCCACTGGGGAGCGCCAACAACAACGACAGCGGTGTGGAGATGAACCTGAATGCAGCTGGCAGTCTGGAGGACCTGACCGCTCTGGAGGACGGAGGGGCAGGAGGAGGCTGCGAGGCGGGGTGCTCAGGGGCAGGGATGGGGGGCATGTCAGCACATGCCCTGAAGAGACTAGAGAACCTGAAGATAGAGAAGCTGAAACAGGTCAGAAGACCAACTCCGCCCGGATGCTGTGGTGGGGGGAACAAGCTGCCTGCACTCACAGGTATTAAACTTGACTGACAGATAGGAAGGAACTGCCAGGTACTGGACTGAAGACATTTGACTGACAGATAGGAAGGAACTGCCAGGTACTGGACTGAAGACATTTGACTTGATTTTAGATCAAATATGCATATTTTCATCTTGATCATCCTTTGAAGAGTTTAAATTAAATTTAAATTAAACAAATTATTCTCATTGTGATAAAATCAGTACGAAGATAAGGTCATATCTTACACGTGTCACCAGATTACCCCAAAATAATATTCACTTTAAAAGAAGTATAGCTCTCTTCCCTGTTGTAGTATTGTCTGCGCCACCACTAGACTGTTAACATGATGGTTCTAGTCCTGCTTTGTTCCTCCAGGTGGTCCAGGGGAGATGATGGGAGGGATGTGTTCTCCCTCGCCCCTCCTCTCCAACCGCCGAGTCATGGAACTGTCCAATCACGAGCTGGGAGGTGGATCCTCTGGCATGGTCTGTCCTATCAGTGACCGGAGGGGGAGTGGCACCAGCAGCATGAGCTCGGCCTACACAGTGAGCCGTCGTTCTTCCATGGTTTCCCCCTACCTCTCCAGCCGACGCTCCAGCGAGGTCTCCCAGCTAGGAGGAGGGGGAGCTGGGGGAGGAGGAGGAGGAGGTGGGTCCCCTAACAGACATTTGACACAAAATGAAACATTCTGTTTGTAATTCTAACATGTTCCATGGCATATGAATTGCCATGGTAACCTAAATGTATTTAGGGACAACAGCAAAAATGCACTCCGAAGTCGTATTTATAATGTTTGTGAAAGTATTACAATAAAATTGACTTTATAGTAAAATGTGTGTAAGCATTCTATTTGAATTTTAAAAAACATGAGCTGGCGCAAACCCAGGAAAACATGGTTTGTGTGAAGAAGACACAGTGATGCTGAAACGTTGGTAAATACCCAATAAATGACTAGGAGTTTATATATGGAGTTTATATATGTAGTTTATATATGGAGTTTATATATGGAGTTTATATATGGAGTTCATATATGGAGTTTATATATGGAGTTTATATATGGAGTTTATATATGGAGTTTATATATGGAGTTTATATATGGAGTTTATATATGGAGTTTATATATGGAGTTCATATATGGAGTTTATATATGGAGTTTATATATGGAGTTTATATGGAGTTCATATGGAGTTCATATATGTTCATATAGTTTATATATGGAGTTTATATATGGAGTTTATATATGGAGTTTATATATGGAGTTTTATATATGCAGTTTATATATGGAGTTCATATATGGAGTTGGAGTTGATATATGGAGTTTATATATGGAGTTTATATATGGAGTTTATATATGGAGTTTAGTTTATATGGAGTTTATATATGGAGTTTATATATGGAGTTTATATATGGAGTTTATATATGGAGTTCATATATGGAGTTTATATATGCAGTTTATATATGGAGTTTATATATGGAGTTTATATATGGAGTTTATATATGGAGTTTATATATGGAGTTTATATATGGAGTTCATATATGGAGTTTATATATGGAGTGTGGGACTCTCGTTATTTTGATCGTTTATAAGCATTATATTTCCACCATGTTTGTTTTTTTTACATTTCCAGCAGGGTTCCTGGGTTCTGACCAGGGAGGAGGTGACCCCATCCCCCCTGAGACCAGCTGCAGAGGAGCACCCTGCCGTGGTGTAGGAGGGGCAGCAGGAGGGTTACCAGAGATGTCTAGTCTAACGCCAGCCCAGCAGTACAGCCTGAAGGCTAAGTACGCAGCAGCTACTGACGGCCCACCCCCCACCCCACTACCCAGTATGGAGCAGGGACCGGGAACAGCCAGGAGGAGAGGAGGCTTCCTCAGCGAGTACCAGGTGAACACTTGTCTTTGTCTTCTTAATATTATTATTATTATTATCTTATTCCTTATTATGTGTTTGTATTCCACTCTTAATGCGAGAAAAAAAAAAATATCCAAAAACTCCCCCCTCAACAACCACCGAGCCTCAGTGGGAACAACGTCATGCTCTGATCACATATCACAACGTCATCACATATCTCCAGATAGTTTTGTGAACAGTGGATGTGGTTTGATGTAGTTTACATTGGAAGTTACCTGCTGCAGTATATCTCACGAGTTCTGCGCTCAGCTCGGGTTGCTCTCGGTGTATCCATTCTAGCTCACTGGGTGTATTATACAATGTGTGTCCATATGGTAGAGTGATCCACATTCATTACTAGTGTGTCTGCCCGCTATCCCGCCATAGATAGAGCCCCATCTACGCTAAAGCCCACAATTCAATCCCATGGAATCAGTTTTTCATCAATATAGCCACGCAACACACTGTGCCTTTGCAAGTTCGTGAATCATGAAACCCCCAGACATGTTGAGCGAACAAAAGTTAATTTATGGCCATCTCCGCCCTCACAGCTAACGTCCATTTGGAGAGCATAAGCTGGAGACTTTTTGAGTCGTTCAGAGTTCACTGTTGACTGCTTAGCAGTAGCATAAATACTTAGTTTAACAGTGTTATCTGACAAAACTTATTGATGTGAGTTTCTGTGTCTCTGCACTCCCCACACATTTTCACCATATCAATTGCGGCTGGTAATATCAAAGTCTCTGCAATAGTGTGTGGTTTCATAGCATAGCATAGCATAGCACATAGCATAGCATCGCATAGCATAGCACATAGCACATAGCATAGCAGATAGCATAGCACATAGCATAGCACATAGCATAGCATAGCACATAGCATAGCGCATAGCACACAGCATAGCACATAGCATAGCACATAGCATAGCATAGCACATAGCATAGCATCGCATAGCACATAGCATAGCGCATAGCACATAGCATAGCACATAGCATAGCACATAGCACATAGCATAGCACATAGCATAGCACATAGCATAGCGCATAGCACATAGCATAGCATAGCGGGCCATTCACTGCGAGAATGATTCAAGTGCAGCAGTTAAGTGTAGCCTTTTCCCATGATCTAAAGGGCACTCTGGTTGAATTGTATCTTTTTTAAATTTGAATAATTTAAATTTCGATTTTTAAGGTTAACCACATTACAATAATTTTGATAGACAAAGATGATATTAAAATATAGATCTTTTTTTGTATATCTTTTTTTTCTTCACGATTTTTTGGCAATTCTCCTGCCACCCTATTGTCATATCAGGCGAACCCACATGAAGTCGCGACCCCTAGTTTGGGAAACGCTGGTATAGCCTAATATGGGATTTTTCAAATTCTAAGAATTTATTTAATTATTATTTTTTATACAGATTATCACAGCCGTATCACAGTAAATGCTACACAGCCAATGTAGACGTCAGATTGACCATGCAGCGCCTTTAACAATGCAGAGGGCTCTGTATAGCTCCGCACCGACATGATTGGTTAACAGTAGGTGGGGGCAGGAGGACCTGTATAAAGGAGGACCTAAACAGATACTCACTTCCTTGACAACTTCCTCCACAACAGCTGTGGAGGCCACAGGGTGTGATATTGTACACCCAGCAGAGAATCAGGGATGAGGGGCATCATCGGGCACACATCAAGACACTATACTAAGCAACTAATTCTCAAACCCAGAGCAATATGACATGTAATTGATTACAAATGACATGACCGTCCCCCATTTTCCTCTGGGGTAACAATTGTGTACATTTGGAATGCTCCCTAATACAAATAAAGTGTATTATGATTTGTATTATTCCCAGGGTCAGCCGCTGCCAGCGTTCCTGCAGTATGGTGGTCCCAGGAGACAAAGTGCCAACACGGGAGAGTATGGCACCGGGGTCATCTACCCCCACCAAGTCCCAGGGAATGTCACCCGGCGCTCCAGTGACCCCGTCCGTTCCACTGGCAACCCCCATGCCCTTCCCAAGGTTGTTGTTATTAGTAGTGGTAGTAGTAGTGGTAGTAGTCGTGGTAGTGGTGGTAGTGGTAGTGGTAGTAGTAGTGGTAGTAGTAGTAGTAGTAGTGGTAGTAGTAGAAGTAGTAGTGGTAGTAGTAGAAGTAGTAGTGGTAGTGGTAGTAGTAGTAGTGGTAGTAGTAGTAGTAGTAGTGGTAGTAGTGGTAGTGGTAGTGGTAGTAGTGGTAGTAGTAGTGTAGTAGTGGCAGCAGCAGTAGTAGTAGTAGTAGTAGTGGGTAGTGGTAGCCATTTTAATAATGGGAAATGATGTAAATATATCACAAGCCACTTTAAACAATGCTACCTTATATAATGTTACTTACCCTACATTATTCATCTCATATGCATATGTATATACTGTACTCTACATCATCGACTGCATCCTTATGTAATACATGTATCACTAGCCACTTTAATATGCCACTTTGTTTACTTTGGTACACTCATCTCATATGTATATACTGTAGTGATACCATCTACTGTATGCTGCTCTGGTACCATCACTCATTCATATATCCTTATGTACATATTCCTTATCCCCTTACACTGTGTATAAGACAGTAGTTTTGGAATTGTTAGTTAGATTACTTGTTGGTTATCACTGCATTGTCGGAACTAGAAGTAGTATTTCGCTACACTCGCATTAACATCTGCTAACCATGTGTATGTGACAAATAACATTTGATTTGATTTGATAGTAGTAGTAGTAGCAGTAGTAGTAGTATATATATTGGCATATATATTATATTATTATTATATATATTAGTAGTAGTAGTAGTAGTAGTGGTAGCAGCAGTGGTAGTAGTGGTAGTAGTAGTGGTAGTAATGGTAGTGGTAGTGGTAGTAGTGGTAGTAGTAGTAGTGGTAGTGGTAGTGGTAGTAGTAGTAGTAGTAGTAGTAGTAGTAGTAGAAACATGTATTTGTTAAACACTTAAAACAAATGTTGATTTGAATTTGTTTCCCAAGGTGCAACGCTTCAATAGCCTGAACAACCTGGCCATGATGGGCCGGAGGAACGCCCTGCAGCATTGTGGGTCAGACGCCAACATCAGCCGCCATATGTTATCCCCGCGGCCACCCAGCATCACAGAGAACGTCATGATGGAGGCCATGGCCATGGACGCCCATGGTGGGACCGTGGATAACAGGGACCATGGCATGATGCTTCCCCCAGGAGAGAGAGGCTTCCTGGGCTACCAGAACCACCACATGGGGGGTCCCTCCAGCCAGTTATCACCCAGCCACGACAGCCTGGGCTGCCCAGAGCAGGGCTATCAGCGAGCAACAGAGACGTCCATCCAGGGTGGGCACTACCAGGGTACTACCAGGGGACCAGGCCAGGGCCAGATGGAGCCAGGGGGACCCATCCACTCAGAGGGGATGTCCAACACCTTGCTACAGCAGGCTGAGTACAGCATGAGTACCTGCCAGCTCAGCCCCTCTGAACCACACTACCCCCGCCTGGGCCAGGGAGGGCCCGATGGAGGTGCAGGGCCCTGGGAGGAGAGCAGTCAGGTCCAGACCCCTCATGGAGCTCTCCAGACAGGGATGCAGTACCAGGACCAGGCCTCTATGCAGGGCCAAGTCCAGACACAGGGTCTCTACAGCAGCCAGCAGAGTCTGTACACCCAAGGCCAAGATGGAGGCCACCAGAATCTGAACATCAAACCAGAGCAGCAGCAGTATCATCCAGCCCTTGCCAACCCAGACGCCTGCCAAAAGCAGCACCAACACCAACAACAGCAGAGGCCCCACCCAGGGCAGACACCCATGCCCATGGGACCCATGTCCCCTCAGAGTTACCCCCAGCCGGGGCAACCTGGCCAAGGCATGATGAGGACTATTAACCCCTCCTGTAACTTCCATGGTGGAGGGATGGAGAACCAGATCCAGGCCTCCATGCAGCAGGGACAGCAGCAAAGCGGGGGCCTCAGCGTGGGGTCGGCTGGTCTGGGGCCTGGGGGCCGGTCTCAGACACCAATGATGCAGGTGAAGGAGATGATGGTGAGGAACTATGTGCAGTCGCAGCAGGCTCTACTGTGGGGTCAGGAGCAGGACCAGAGGGGGATAGCAGCAGAGGGAAAACCCCTTCCTTTGTCAGACAGCATGGACATGACAGGACAACAGGTGACTGTTTCCCCTCACCCTCTGTCTTCTGTTTCTCCTCACCCTCTGTCTTCTGTTTCCCCTCACCCTCTGTCTTCTGTTTCCCCTCACCCTCTGTCTTCTGTTTCCCCTCACCCTCTGTCTTCTGTTTCCCCTCACCCTCTGTCTTCTGTTTCCCCTCACCCTCTGTCTTCTGTTTCTCCTCACCCTCTGTCTTCTGTTTCCCTCACCCTCTGTCTTCTGTTTCCCCTCACCCTCTGTCTTCTGTTCCCCCTCACCCTCTGTCTTCTGTTTCTCCTCACCCTCTGTCTTCTGTTTCTCCTCACCCTCTGTCTTCTGTTCCCCCTCACCCTCTGTCTTCTGTTTCTCCTCACCCTCTGTCTTCTGTTCCCCCTCACCCTCTGTCTTCTGTTTCCCCTCACCCTCTGTCTTCTGTTTCTCCTCACCCTCTGTCTTCTGTTTCTCCTCACCCTCTGTCTTCTGTTTCCCCTCACCCTCTGTCTTCTGTTCCCCTCACCCTCTGTCTTCTGTTCCCCCTCACCCTCTGTCTTCTGTTCCCCCTCACCCTCTGTCTTCTGTTTCTCCTCACCCTCTGTCTTCTGTTTCCCCTCACCCTCTGTCTTCTGTTCCCCCTCACCCTCTGTCTTCTGTTCCCCCTCACCCTCTGTCTTCTGTTTCCCCTCACCCTCTGTCTTATGTTTCCCCCTCACCCTCTGTCTTCTGTTCCCCCTCCCCCTTTTGTCTTCTGTTTCCCCTCACCCTCTGTCTTCTGTTTCCCCTCACCCTTTTGTCTTATGTTTCCCCTCACCCTCTGTCTTCTGTTTCCCCTCACCCTCTGTCTTCTGTTTCCCCTCACCCTCTGTCTTCTGTTCCCCTCACCCCTTTTGTCTTCTGTTTCCCCTCACCCTCTGTCTTCTGTTTCTTCTGTTTCCCTCACCCTCTGTCTTTGTTCTTATGTTTCTGTTTCCCCTCACCCTCTGTCTTCTGTTTCCCCTCACCCTTTTGTCTTCTGTTTCCCCTCACCCTCTGTCTTCTGTTTCCCCTCACCCTCTGTCTTCTGTTCCCCCTCACCCTCTGTCTTCTGTTTCCCCTCACCCTCTGTCTTCTGTTTCCCCTCACCCTCTGTCTTCTGTTTCCCCTCACCCTCTGTCTTCTGTTTCCCTCACCCTCTGTCTTCTGTTTCCCCTCACCCTCTGTCTTCTGTTTCCCCTCACCCTCTGTCTTCTGTTTTCCCCCTCACCCTCTGTCTTCTGTTTCCCCTCACCCTCTGTCTTCTGTTCCCCCTCACCCTCTGTCTTCTGTTTCCCCTCACCCTCTGTCTTCTGTTTCCCTCACCCTCTGTCTTCTGTTCCCCCTCACCCTCCTCTGTCTTCTGTTTCTCCTCACCCTCTGTCTTCTGTTCCCCCTCACCCCCTCTGTCTGTCTTCTGTTTCTCCTCACCCTCCTTCTGTCTTCTGTTCCCCTCACCCTCTGTCTTCTGTTTCTCCTCACCCTCTGTCTTCTGTTTCCCTCACCCTCTGTCTTCTGTTTCCCCTCACCCCCTTCTGTCTTCTGTTCCCCTCACCCTCTGTCTTCTTCTGTTTCCCCTCACCCTCTGTCTTCTGTTCCCCTCACCCTCTGTCTTCTGTTTCCCCTTTCCCCTCACCCTCTGTCTTCTTCTGTTTCCCCTCACCCTCTGTCTTCTGTCTTTGTTTCCCTCACCCTCTGTCTTCTGTTTCCCCTCACCCTCTGTCTTCTGTTTCCCCTCACCCTTCTGTCTGTCTTCTGTTCCCCTCACCCTGTCTTGTCTTCCCCCTTCTGTCTTCTGTTCCCCCTCACCCTGTCTGTCTTCTGTTCCCCCTCACCCTCTGTCTTCTGTTCCCCCTCACCCTCTGTCTTCTTCTGTTCCCCCTCACCCTCTGTCTTCTGTTCCCCCTCACCCTCTGTCTTCTGTTCCCCCTCACCCACTGTCTTCTTCTCCTCTTTATTCCCCCTCTTTTATAGTAATGTGTTTTGTGGAGTTTTCAAAGGATATTTCCTGAAGGTAATATGTTTACTTGCTTGTCTTGAATTATTAATGATAGCACTTTAAACTAAATGTTGATCTCATTTGATTTGACTCAGGTGGCCATGATGCATCAGCAGCCTAGTCCCCAGCAACAACACCAACACCATCACCAGCAACAACACCAGCCCCAGGAACAACACCAACACCAGCCACAACACCAACACCAGCCCCAGCAACAACACCAACACCAGCCCCAGCAACAACACCAACACCAGCCCCAGCAACAACACCAACAAAGCCTCTACCCCAAGCCAAACTCCAGCTTCCCAGGCTATTCCACCAACCAGAACCTGATGATCCCCCTAGGCCATAGCAGAGGAGGCCCCAGCTCCGGCTCCTCCATCCCCTCTAACGAGGTCCCCATGATGAGCCTGCCTGGAGGGCCAGGGTCCTGCTACAGCCAGGAAATGGGAGTCCCTGTGGTCCCTAGACCACCCCAGGGCCGGAAGCCTCTCATCAGGCAGAATAGCCTCCAGTCCCAGCCAGGAGGAGGGTACCTGGGCAGTCCTCCACACGTCAGCCCAGTCCAGTCTACCTCCAGCCCAAGGAGAGCAGTCCGACTGCCCCCTGTCCTGCGCTCTCAGACCCATCGGGAGATCTTCTCTCCCTCCAACAATAGCAACATGTATTACTCGGGCCAGATCCACATGCAGCACCCTGACATGGACAAGCAGCAGATCCAAATCCAGCGGATCACCCATCCTCACCAGGACCCAACCCAGACCGGGCCCTGCCTCAACCAGCACCAGGGGCACCTGGTGACCCATATGGACCATCAGCGGAACAAGTCTGCCCAGCTGGGCTACCTCCATGACCATGGGTCCACCCCCATCTCCAATGCTCTGGAGAACGTGGATCTGGATAATGCCCAGATAGACTTTACCTCCATCATTGATGACCCAGACCCCTCGTCCTTCAGCCCCGTCAATCCACCTCTCCATGGGGGTTCATCCCAGACCTCGTCTCGTCTCACCACCCCACAGACCTCCACCACCCTGCCCTCCTCTGTGCTCCCCAACATGGCTGTAGGGGACATGACCTCCATGCTCACCTCTCTGGCTGATGAGAACAAGTACCTGAATACGTTGTCTTAGAACCTGAACACGCTCATAAAGTTGACTAGAGGGGCTCATCTATCTGTCTCGAGAGACTAAGTAACTGAAGATACTGTCGTAGTACAAGTACCTAGACTGTCCTAGAGTGGACCCTAGGGCCACAGCCCGTTGGTGTTAGCTTACCACTTAACATAGAGTTACAGGAAATGACTGTGGAGAGTAAAGGTACTGAAAAGATGTACCCTTTGTCTTGGCCTCACACAGACGTGTTCTGTCCCTGGCCAGGATGAACAGATACACAGCAGCTACTCCTTAGAGGACTTAGAGCCAAACCAAAGGTGCCTACTGATCTTGATCACTGTGTTCTCTTGTCTCACGAGAAGATCACTGACTTTGGAGTTGCTTTGTACAATACTGTTGCTTTGTACAATACTGTTGCTTGGTACAATACTGTTGTTTGGTACAATACTGTTGCTTGGTACAATACTGTTGCTTGGTACAATACTGTTGCTTGGTACAATACTGTTGCTTGGTACAATACTGTTGCTTGGTACAATACTGTTGCTTGGTACAATACTGTTGCTTGGTGCAATACTGTTGCTTGGTGCAATACTGTTGCTCGGTACAATACTGTTGCTCGGTACAATACTGTTGCTCGGTACAATACTGTTGCTCGGTACAATACTGTTGCTCGGTACAATACTGTTGCTCGGTACAATACTGTTGCTCGGTACAATACTGTTGCTCGGTACAATACTGTTGCTTGGTACAATACTGTTGCTCGGTACAATACTGTTGCTCGGTACAATACTGTTGCTCGGTACAATACTGTTGCTTAGTACAATACTGTTGCTTAGTACAATACTGTTGCTCGGTACAATACTGTTGCTTAGTACAATACTGTTGCTCAGTACAATACTGTTGCTCAGTACAATACTGTTGCTTAGTACAATACTGTTGCTTAGTACAATACTGTTGCTTAGTACAATACTGTTGCTTAGTACAATACTGTTGCTTAGTACAATACTGTTGCTGGGTACAATACTGTTGCTCAGTACAATACTGTTGCTTAGTACAATACTGTTGCTTAGTACAATACTGTTGCTTAGTACAATACTGTTGCTTAGTACAGTACTGTTGCTTAGTACAATACTGTTGCTTAGTACAATACTGTTGCTTAGTACAATACTGTTGCTGGGTACAATACTGTTGCTCAGTACAATACTGTTGCTTAGTACAATACTGTTGCTTAGTACAATACTGTTGCTTAGTACAATACTGTTGCTTAGTACAGTACTGTTGCTTGGTGCAATACTGTTGCTTGGTACAATACTGTTGCTTGGTGCAATACTGTTGCTCGGTACAATACTGTTGCTTGGTACAATACTGTTGCTCGACATAATACTGTTGCTTGACGCAGAACTGTTTGCCTGAAATGACTGTCATCACCATAACGACGTCATCGCCGTAATGACATCATCACCATAATGGCGGTCATTTCAGTCATAGAGGTTCTTTAGGGCAACAGAGAGGGTACCACCATGTAAATGAGTTATACATGTATATGCTGTGTATATGACAATGTTGACAGGGATGGAACTCTAATGTCTGTCTCGTGGACTGGACTCCAAGGCCTCACTCTTCTGGAATGAGACCGGAGGAAAACAGAGCTGCTCCAAGGAAGAATGTAAAAAGAAAATGACTGATAGACACCTGAGTGCTTTGAAGATTCATCTATATTCCCAGGGACACACTCCTGTCAGGGACACACACACGATAGTGATGACACACACACACACATAGTGATGGCACACACATAATGATGACACACATACACGATAGTGATGACACACACAAAATGATGACACACACACACGATAGTGATGACACAAGCACATAGTGATGACACACACACACACATCATAATGATCAACATATCGTATCAGTATTCACGCAGAGGCCCTTTTTGGCATGAATCTGCTTCCATACTCTGGATGTGTTGTACGGTAAAGAGCCCATGTTTTTAGACAGCTTGTTTACACCCCATACAAGTTACACGTTTACTCTTGTTAAGTGTCCCTAAAGCAGCTCACTCTTTTACAAGTATAGGAGTTATCGGGGAGGAATATAAAAAGTGTCTTTTAGTCTTAACGTAATAATGGGGCATAAGAGGTACAGAGAATAAAAGAGAGATGGGGAGGGAGAGAGAGAAAGGTTGGCACCACCGAATGATATAAAGTATATTTTTGGGCAGTACAGTCTCACAGGACCGAACTCCATCACCTGTTGTACGTACTGTTGTTTACAGGGTCTTAACGATGCCTTCACTTACCCTGAACATGTTCAACAGGGTGTATCAGAGGTACTTTAACGTGTATAGGACTGAGCTGCAGGATTTGTGGCCCTCTTGACTATAGAGATCGAATCAGTCTACCCAATATGCTGTCGTTGACAACATAAAATAGGGATAGGAACGTTCCATAGAGGATATTTTTATAGCGATGACAGCCTGTTCGGAACCAATGACCAGTAGAACTGATATCACATGACAGGACATCATATCGTAGCATTACACTGACTGCAGCACAGCAAGGCACACCAACAGAGGGTATCTCTCTCTCCTTGGCTTTGTGACAGTCCAAGAGGCCAACACATACAGGAGGCCTATGTGGCTATGATTTCACGTAAATGTCACCTTGGAGGACAATGAAAAGTACCTGACAGTAGTATCTATCTGTTTGAATTGTAATTCTAGATCACCTTTACACACATTTACAGTAGATCCTACGAGGCTGTCTTTCATTTCAGTATTGGTGCCTTTTTAAAAATCCTTAAAAAAACGATTAGTACTGTTCTGTAGTTGTTAATACAACATTAGGGCCTAGAGTTAGTCGTCATGGAAACTCCTGGTCCTATCCATGACTAACCGTTGACATTTGAGCTAGTTTGCGAAACCGGTGTACAGACTTCCGGGCCAACCAAAGACGATTTGAACTAACAATATTCAATGAATAAAAATAAAAGATGCACCAATTCATTTGACACAATACTGATAATCACAGTACAGCGATGAAGGTGTGAATGGTTTGATACCGCTGTTACTTAGAATGTATGATTTTATTTTATTTTAATAAAAGTAACATGTTCTATTTTTTGGGGGGTTTTATAACAACACTTTATCATGGATATATGTCTTTCTCTGTGTAGTGTGTTTTGACACCTGTTTGTCACCGTTCAATCATATGACGTTTTGCTGGCAAAATAATATTATTTTAAGCAACAATGGCTATAATAATAGCGTTTTACTATATACACGACAGCCGAGTGATATATTTTATACAAATGTACTATATTTTACCAGTTATTAAGAAATAAACATTTTCAACTTGGGATGGATGCAAAATGTCTGTATCTTACTGTATATTTTTATGACGTTCTTATTGATTTATATCCCAACTGCCTCTGTTGAAAATGTCTGAGTAAATGCAATGTCTCAGTACAGCCACTAGAGGGCATGCGAGTCTTTAATAGATGGGAGAGTAAGCTTTGGAAAGGGGATACCTAAACTGTGTTCGAATACTCATACTAACCATACTATTTGTGACATAAATTTGAGTATATAGTATGCTTATTGGCTATAGTATGGATATAGTTTGTATGCCAAAAGTTCCCGGATGTCGTACAAAATTCGTCAAAATACTAAGTATACACGCAGTGGACACTATTTCCGTACTTTTAGGGCCCCCAAAATGCAATTCTACCGGTAATGGGCGTGGTTTCACAACGTTTTCAGATTTTGAGAAAGTTGCGGAAAATATGCAGCCGAAGTCCAAAGAGAGTGGATAGAAATGTTTTACTTAAAATGTTGAGCAATGTAATAAAGTAATTACTTTTCAAATAGCGTATCATTATACCAGTATGTACCGGGTATGTTAGCTAGCTGCTGTAACGCTAGTTGGCTAACATTACTTGTACATCGAACTTGCCAGTATATTTACTTCATGCTATATCTAACTAACTACCCAGCGTTTATTTATTTGATTATTCGTGTCATTCTGTTGTGGTATAATCGTTCGGGTCCGTATGTAAATTCGCTCTGGCTATCTTCTCCGATTTCAGAGCTCTCTCACCTGACTAAAGCGCTAGTACGCTCAACTGAAAGGATACCGTTCGTTTACAGCAGGGTTGACGAATAATGGATTACATTTAAGAAAATTACAAACAAAAAAACGTTAACTGTAATCTGTTACGTTACCAGCAAAAATATTGTAATCAGATTACAGATACTTTTGAAAAACTTGAGGATTACTTTTAAATTCAGAAAGGAGGTTTGCAAAAAAAAAAATCATCTTTGACACTTCTCTGTTTTCTCAATGACATTCGAATCAGCATTGAAAAAAGGCGCTAGTTTTGTTCCCCCTGAGTGAGTCTGACCACAAGTCAGAGACCACTATGATGTCAGAGACCACTATGATGTCAGAGACCACTATGATGTCAGAGACCACTATGATGACACACCAAATGTGTTTGATGGATCATGGGAAAAGAGCAGCAATAGGCTTTTACAGGCTACAGTCCAAGCTATGTCTTCCAATGGTGAGACTGCTGTCAGCATCCAAAGATTATACAACTGGAATAAACGCTTGGAGGAAAGGATGACAGCAGTGGTGTCGTCTACGGCGATACGGATATCACTTTATATCTACATAGCGTATTGATGCGAATCACACTGTTGTTCTCTCATTTAGCTATTTGCGCCTTATGAATTGTGGTTGTTGTGGATGGCTGTTCGCAAATCTAAATTTGAACCCAAAAATGTTTCAATTCAAGAAGTTTATGCTGCCTATCAATAATTGTTTTTGAAACCAGTGGACAGCCAGTGAAAAATGTGCTCTTGCAGCAGCTTCATAGTGTGGATCCCAGCCTATGGAATAACAGCTGCATAGTGCGGATCCCAGTCTATAGAATAACAGCTGCATAGTGTGGATCCCAGCCTATGGAATAACAGCTGCATAGTGTGGATCCCAGCCTATAGAATAACAGCTGCATAGTGTGGATCCCAGCCTATGGAATAACAGCTGCATAGTGTGGATCCCAGTCTATAGAATAACAGCTGCATAGTGCGGATCCCAGCCTATAGAATAACAGCTGCATAGTGTGGATCCCAGCCTATGGAATAACAGCTGCATAGTGTGGATCCCAGCCTATAGAATAACAGCTGCATAGTGGGGATCCCAGCCTATAGAATAACAGCTGCATAGTGGGGATCCCAGCCTATAGAATAACAGCTGCATAGTGGGGATCCCAGCCTGGAATAACAGCTGCATAGTGGGGATCCCAGCCTATAGAATAACAGCTGCATAGTGTGGATCCCAGTGGAATAACAGCTGCATAGTGGGGATCCCAGCCTATAGAATAACAGCTGCATAGTGTGGATCCCAGCCTATAGAATAACAGCTGCATAGTGTGGATCCCAGCCTATAGAATAACAGCTGCATAGTGGGGATCCCAGCCTATAGAATAACAGCTGCATAGTGGGGATCCCAGCCTATAGAATAACAGCTGCATAGTGGGGATCCCAGCCCAGCTGCATAGTGGGGATCCCAGCCTATGGAATAACAGCTGCATAGTGGGATCCCAGCCTATAGAATAACAGCTGCATAGTGTGGATCCCAGCCTATAGAATAACAGCTGCATAGTGGGGATCCCAGCCTATAGAATAACAGCTGCATAGTGGGGATCCCAGCCTATAGAATAACAGCTGCATAGTGGGGATCCCAGCCTATGGAATAACAGCTGCATAGTGGGGATCCCAGCCTATAGAATAACAGCTTCATAGCGCGGATCTCAGCCTGTGGAATAAAAGTCGGGCTTCTATTGCTCAATCTAATTCATGCTGATTAAATAAATACATCCATAAGCCAAATGGACACATGATCAAACTGGAAACACTTTTGATAGACTTAAAGGGCAATCTGTAGTTGTAGCAACTACAGATATATATGTACCAGTCAAACGTTTGGGCACATCTACTCATTACAGTGTTTTTCTTTATTTTTTACTATTTTCTACATTGTTGAATAATAGCGTAGACATCGAAACTATGAAATAACACATTGAATCATGTAGTAAGCAAAAAAGTGTTAAACACATCCAAATATATTCCTTCAAAGTAGCCAACCTTTGTCTTGATGACAGGTTTGCACACTTGCCATTTTCTCAACTAGCTTCACCTGGAATGCTTTTCCAACAGTCTTGAAGGAGTTCCCACATATGCTGAGCACTTTTTGGCTGCTTGTCCTTCACTCTGCGGTCCAACTCATTCCAAACCATCTCAATTAGTTATCTGATTCTGCACTCCATCACTCTCCTTCTTGGTCAAATAGCCCTTACACAGTCTGGAGGTGTGTTGGGTCATTGTCCTGTTGAAAAACAAATGATAGTCCCACTAAGTGCAAACCAGATAGGATGGCGTATTGCTGCAGAATGCTGTGGTAGCCATGTTGGTTAAGTGTGCCTTGAATTCAAAATAAATCACAGACAGTGTCACCAGCAAAGCACCCCCACACCATCACACCTCCTCCTCCATGCTTCACGGTGGGAACCACACATGCGGAGATCACCCATTCACCTACTCATATACAGGATGCTTACCCTAAACAACATAACCTTCACTCCAAATCAAAACTCCAAATCTACAACCTGATTTTTGGATGGAATTTACTTGGAATGCTTCCTTATGCTCGAGGATTATTATTCCCAAACTATACATCAAATGCTCTGGGAAACAAACAGAGACATGAAAACACCATCCAACCTGGAGCTGAGTGACTAATGCTTAGTCTGAAGCAATTGTTTTACTTTCAAAAGCCAATTACAATGATATATTCTACTTGATAAGGACTGAATGCTCAGGCTACTAAGCTTTGCTAGGACAAAGAGTTACATCTTCAATTAGCACTGACGTGTGAAGCAAGAGGTGTCGAAGCCTTTGAGCCCCACAAACGGCAGGCTACCCCCCAGATCCAGAGGCCTTGAATCCCCCTTCTCCTGTTCAGAGACCATCCACTGGCATTTTCTACAAGAAATCTGCCTTCAGAAATAAAAGCATTAAATAAAAGCCTTTTTCGGCTAGACAGATCTTCCAAAGGTGGGGGAGTGGCAATCTTTATCCACCTTCAGTGCTCGATTGTCTCCATCAAGTCTGTCCCCAAACAATTTGATTTGCTGGTTTTAAGTATTACACTTTCAAATAGCTCTTTGTTGACTGTTGCTGGGTGCTATCGTCCTCCATCAGCACCGGCCTGTACCCTACCTGCCCTAAGCTCTCTCCTGGCCCCCTACACCAAGTCTGCATTTGTCCTGCTAGGTGACCTAATAAACTGGGACATGCTTAAACCACCTGACCATGTCCTAAAGTAATGGGACTCCCTAAACCTTTGTCAGATTATTACTAATCCCACAAGGTATGACTCCAAACACCCAGAAAAGGCTACTCTTCTTGATGTTATCCTCACAAATAATCCTGATAGGTATCAGTCTGGTGTTTTCTGTAATGACCTTCATGAACTGGCCTCTGTAAAATGTTATAGAATCAGCTTGATCCCCTCGGTCGAAGACACTTGGACCTTCTTTTTTTATTTTTTCAGTGGTATTGTTAAAGAAGAAAGAGTCTAAACCATCTGACCCAGATGTTTTTTAGGGTCAAGTTTCAGGAGCTCCTCTAGCACCTCAGAATCAGTGACTGCCTGCAGGGAGAAACTTTGTAGCGGGGCAGGGGAAAAGAGGGAGAAGCATCGGAAATAGTTGCATTAGAAAGGGTGGGAGATGAGGAAATTTTGGACGTGCAAGGAGGTATGGCTGAGTCAAATAGGAATCCTGACTTAATGAAGTGGTGATTAAAGAGCTCAGCCATGTGCTTCTTGTCAGTAACAACCACATAATCAACATTAAGGGACATGGGCAGCTGTGAGAAGGAGGGTTTATTCTCCAGGTCTTTAACCGTTTTCCATAACGTCTTGGGGTTAGACCCACAGAGAGAACTGCTCCTTAAAGTAACTAACTTTGGCTTTTCCCGGATAGCCTGAGTACACTAATTTCTAATTTGCTTGAACGAAAGCCAGTCAGCCTGAGTATGCGTGTGCCGAGCCTTTTGCCAAATACAATTATTGAGGTGGAGTAACTCTGCAAGATCACTGTCAAACCAGGGGCTGAACCTGTTTTTAATTCAAATTTTCTTTATGGGGGCATGTTTGTTAAGGTTGCTGCCCCTAACATCGCCAAGCCTATCTCCAACCTTTTTAACCTGTCTCTCCTTTCTGGGGAGGTTCCTATTGCTTGGAAGGCAGCCACGGTTCATCCTTTATTTAAAGGCAGCCACTGTTTTAGGTTCATTTTCCTGTTTTCAAAAGTTTTTGTTGGAAAAACAACAAACAACTGACTGGCTTTCTGGCTCTTCTGGTTTACAGGTTATGGATGTAGACCATTCCATTCTTGTGGGCAAAGCTTTTGACTAGACCATTCCAATGTGGGGAGTATTGGTGTCTCTGAGGGGTCTTTGGGCTGGTTTGCTAACTACCTCTCTCAAAGAGTGCAGTATATAAAGTCAGAAAATCTGCTGTCTCAGCCACTGCCTGTGACCAAGGGAGTACCACAAGGCTTAATCCTAGGCCCCACGCTCTTCTCAATTTACATCGACAACATAGCTCAGGCAGTAGGAAGCTCTCGCATCCATTTATATGCAGATGATACAGTCTTACTCAGCTGGCCCCTACCCGGATATTGTGTTAAATACTCTACAACAAAGCTTTCTTAGTGTCCAACAAGCTTTCTCTAACCTTGACCTTGTTCTGAACACCTCCAAAACAAAGGTCATGTGGTTTGGTAAGAAGAGTGCCCCTCTCCCCACAGGTGTGATTACTACCTCTGAGGGTTTAGAACTTGAGGTAATCACCTTGAGGTAGTCACCTCATACAAGTATGGCTGGACAGTACACTGTCCTTCTCTCAGCACATATCAAAGCTGCAGGATAAGGTTAAATCTAGACTTGGTTTCCTCTATCGTAATCGCTCCTCTTTCACCCCAGCTGCCAGACTAACCCTGATTCAGATGACAATCCTACCAATGCTAGATTACAGAGACATAATTTATAGATCGGCAGGTAAGGGTGTTAGATGTTCTTTACCATTCGGCCATCAGATTTTCCACCAATGCTCCTTATAGGACACATCATTGCACTCTATACTCCTCTGTAAACTGGTCATCTCTGTATACCCGTCGCAAGACCCACTGTTTAATGTTTATTTATAAAACCCTCTTAGGCCTCACTCCCCCGTATCTGAGATATCTACTGCAGCCCTCATCCTCCACATACAACACCCATTCTGCCAGTCACATTCTGTTAAAGGTTCCCAACGTACACTCATCCCTGTGTCGCTCCTCTTTTCAGTTTGCTGCAGCTAGCAACTGGAATGAGCTGCAACAAACACTCAAACTGAACAGTTTTATCTCAATCTCTTCATTCAAAGACTCAATCATGGACACTCTAACTGACAGTTGTGGCTGCTTTGTGTGATGTATTGTTGTCTCTACCTTCTTGCCCTTTGTGCTGTTGTCTGTGCCCAATAATGTTTGTACCCTGTTTTGTGCTATTACCATGTTGTGTTGCTACCATGTTGTTGTCAAGTTGTGTTGCTACCATGTTGTGTTGCTACCATGTTGTGTTGCTACCATGTTGTTGTCAAGTTGTGTTGCTACCATGTTGTGTTGCTACCATGTTGTGTTGCTACCATGTTGTTGTCAAGTTGTGTTGCTTCCATGTTGTGTTGCTACCATGTTGTGTTGCCATGTTGTGTTGCTACCATGTTGTTGTCATGTTGTGTTGCTACCATGCTGTGTTGCTACCATGTTGTTGTCAAGTTGTGTTGCTACCATGTTGTGTTGCTACCATCTTGTGTTGCTACCATGTTGTGTTGCTACCATGTTGTTGTCATGTTGTGTTGCTACCATGTTGTGTTGCTACCATGTTGTTGTCATGTTGTGTTGCTCCCATGTTGTGTTGCTGCCATGTTGTGTTGCGTCCATGTTGTTGTCATGTTGTGTTGCTACCATGTTGTGTTGCTACCATGTTGTTGTCATGTTGTGTTGCTCCCATGTTGTGTTGCTGCCATGTTGTGATGCTACCATGTTGTTGTCAAGTTGTGTTGCTACCATGCTGTGTTGTCATGTGTTGCTGCCTTGCTATGTTGTTGTCTTAGGTCTCTCTTTATGTTGTGTTGTGTTGTCTCTCTTGTCATGATATGTGTTTTGTCCTATACTTATATGTTATATATAAAAATAAAAATAAATCCCAGCCCCCGTCATTGTAAATAAGAATTTGTTCTTAACTGACTTGCCTAATTAAATGAAAGTAAAATAAAATAAATAAAATAAAAATGATGTTCTATGTGCTCTATTTCTATTCTTCCTGTTCTTAAGTTTAGTTTTTGCTTCTTTTACTTTCAGTTTTGTACACCAGCTTCAAACAGATGAAAATACGATATTTTTGGTTATGGAAAATATATTTCACAGTGGTTTAGATGGTACAATGATTCTCTACACTATACATTGCTTGTTATGTCACATAAACTGAAATTAGGCGAACTATTTGAATTTTAGCAACCAGGTAATGGTGGAGCGATTTCTGCATAGTGCACTTTTAACTGTGCTTTTAAAAAATGTCCTCAACTTTACAGATGTAGGATTTTAATTTGAGTCAGTTTGCTACAGCATGAAAATTATCCTGCAGCAACAGGAAATGTGAATTATTATGATGATTATAATTAATGACATTTTTTTATGGGAGTGATACAAGTCTGACATTTTTATGTGGAAATTACAATCTTTAAAAACCTTTTTAAACCTTGAATATACTACAAGTTTGCATTTCCTGCGGTGGAGGAACATTCACAGCAAACAAAAAAGAGTGATCATATTAAGATCGTACATCCGTAATTAGACAAACCCTTTTAAAAATGTTTTTATGTACCATGTCCCCTTCCTTCCCCCTTCATTAAAAGCCCGTTATAAAGTGGTTATAACCACTGGGAGTGACATCAGTGTGTGGATGTTATCCATTGTGGTCAGTGGGATTGGCACCTAAAGATGTTCCTCTGGGGCCTCTGGTATGGCACTGAGGTGGAGACAGCTCTGGCATAGCCCCCTAGGCTGCTATTACTCTGGGGCCACAGGGGTTGTGGCCTGGTACCTTGAGCTGGACTGTTACCCTGGCTGTGACACTACCATTGACTCTCTCCTCTTACCACCACTTATCCCCATCTCTTTTCTTTCCCTGTCTCCCTTTTTCTGCGCGACCTCAGTTTGACTTCCCGGATCTTCTCTCCGGGGTGAATGAGTGGTCATCATTTTATGGGGGGCCAGAGAAACCATAGGGTGATGCAGGTCTCCTCATGTGGAGATCTATATCATGGCTAACCTAACAGCATACTGAGGAAATCCAATGTAGCTATATTTATACCCTGGTTCATCTATACCATGAAGAAAAAGAGAGAGGTAGCTTATAGAATAGAGTCTTTATAGAAAATATACTCTGATGTTCATTTTTTGAGAGCAATGGAAATGTGTTCTGTCCTTCTCCTAGGCCAAGGCCCCTAGGCAACTACTTCCTGGTATACTTGCAATGGTATCTATGGTTAAAAATAATGATGCTAATGAGAGGATAGTGTGAGCAGCACTGAATTACAACAACGTGACTTAAGCTAACCACAGTTTTCAGAGAATACAAATGGAAATTTCCTAAAATAAAAACAGAGTTTTTTTTTTCAAATGCAAAAAAGTTTCAGAGGCTGAGTATAATTGCTGTTTTATTTTCTTGTCTTTGTCCCAAAGGTTGGCATATAATTAACTTGTGCTTAATATGCTGTTTAAGAGATCTCCTCCCAATGCTACCAGCTTTGAACCCAGGCCACAGACAGGGACAAAACCCCAGTGAGACAGTTTCTTCCAAGCTCCACCCGGCAGAGAGAAAGGAGTGAGAGACAGAAAGAGAGAATAAGAGAGAAAGTGTGTGTGCGTGCGTGCATGCGTGCGTGCATGCGTGCGTGCGTGTGCGCGTGCGTACGTGCGTGCGTGCGTGCGTACGTGCGTGTTTTTTTACCCACTCTATTTTTTGAAACACACTTCATACTTCCATCATAATCACTGACAATTAGCCACACAGCTATTTGTTTTTGTGTCTATTTCTATTGCACACATCATTGATCTTGTTGTGTTGACTTGCTATGGCCCCTGAACTCTATATGACTCTAGAACCAATCAAAGTAATTAAAAACACCTTGTGAAGTTCTATGACTTCCTAGCAATATGAATAAACGGTAAGCCTTGGACCAGTAAGCCTTATCCGAGTCAAAACGTCCCATAGGATTTCTGAAAATAAAGCAATTATTCCAATATATCTGAAAATAAACTTTTTCCACAATGCCATCCAGATGATCTCCCAGGAACCCCTGCACCCTCTGCCGTGCATGCTACTGCCCCAGTTCAGTCCACTGACCCTCAACAGGACAGGGGGTTTATGGTGCTCTCCACCACCCTCCTTCCCCCTCCCCCCTCCCCTTCTCCCTGCAACTAGGATGCTTTCTATTCTAGGATCTGTAAAGCAGATGGCCATTAAAACATCATGAAATAGCTGTGGATGACTCAAGGTGTATCTAGGCTTTTAAATTCAACCCTCATTTAACTAGGCAAGTCAGTTAAGAACAAATTCTTATTTACAATGACAGCCTACCAGGGAACAGTGGGTCAACTGCCTTGTTCAGAGACAGAACAACAGATCTTTACCTTGTCAGTACAGGGATTCAATCCAGCGACCTTTCAGTTCCTGGCCCAATGCTCTAAACACTAGGCTACTTTCTTGTCTCAATGCTCTAACCAGGAGGCTGCTTCCCTGGCCCAATGCTCTAACCACCAGGCTGCCTTCCTGGCCCAATGCTCTAACCACTAGGCTGCCTTCCTGGCCCAATGCTCTAACCACGAGGCTACCTTCCTGGCCCAATGCTCTAACCACTCGGCTGCCTTCCTGGCCCAATGCTCTAACCACTAGGCTGCCTAACCTGACCCAATGCTCTAACCACTAGGCTGCCCTCCTGGCCCAATGCTCTAACCACTAGGCTGCCTTCCTGGCCCAATGCTCTAACCACCAGGCTGCCTTCCTGGCCCAATGCTCTAACCACTAGGCTGCCTTCCTGGCCCAATGCTCTAACCACGAGGCTACCTTCCTGGCCCAATGCTCTAACCACTCGGCTGCCTTCCTGGCCCAATGCTCTAACCACTAGGCTGCCTTCCTGGCCCAATGCTCTAACCACTAGGCTGCCTTCCTGGCCCAATGTTCTAACCACTAGGCTGCCTTCCTGGCCCAATGCTCTAACCACTAGGCTGCCTTCCTGGCCCAATGCTCTAACCACTAGGCTGCTTTCCTGGCCCAATGCTCTAACCACTAGGCTACCTTCCTGGCCCAATGCTCTAACCACTAGGCTGCCTTCCTGGCCCAATGTTCTAACCACTAGGCTGCCTTCCTGGCCCAATGCTCTAACCACTAGGCTGCCTTCCTGGCCCAATACTCTAACCACTAGGCTGCTTTCCTGGCCCAATGCTCTAACCACTAGGCTACCTTCCTGACCCAATGCTCTAACCACTAGGCTGCCTTCCTGGCCCAATGCTCTAACCACTAGGCTGCCTTCCTGGCCCAATGCTCTAACCACCAGGCTGCCTTCCTGGCCCAATGCTCTAACCACTAGGCTGCCTTCCTGGCCTAATGTTCTAACCACTAGGCTGCCTTCCTGGCCCAATGCTCTAACCACTAGGCTGCCTTCCTGGCCCAATGCTCTAACCACTAGGCTGCCTTCCTGGCCCAATGTTCTAACCACTAGGCTGCCTTCCTGGCCCAATGCTCTAACCACCAGGCTGCCTTCCTGGCCCAATGCTCTAACCACTAGGCTGCCTTCCTGGCCCAATGCTCTAACCACTAGGCTGCCTTCCTGGCCCAATGCTCTAACCACCAGGCTGCCTTCCTGGCCCAATGCTCTAACCACTAGGCTGCCTTCCTGGCCCAATGCTCTAACCACTAGGCTGCCTTCCTGGCCCAATGCTCTAACCACTAGGCTGCCCTCCTGGCCCAATGCTCTAACCACCAGGCTGCCTTCCTGGCCCAATGCTCTAACCACTAGGCTACCTGCCGCTCCTGATTGGCTACAGTAGCACAGTTGAGTAGAAGTTGTAGAATATCTAGAATAATTACATTAATGTCATTGTTCTGTTTCTGGGAGTGGACCTTCAGTCTGATGTTTTCCTAACTTACTGATGCTGTGTTTTTAAAGCTGATTTTTTTTATGTATTATTTATATACAGGTGACATCTTTTGCAAGAGATTGTTGTTGACAAATTTGACAGGGGATATTATTCAAAAATAACTTTATAACAAAGACATAAAACATCTATTTAATTACCATGACATTGTCATTCTCAATGTGGAATGAAAAAGTTGACTCCTTCGTCCTTTTTTGGATGATCATGATCACATCCAGAATCCCGGCGTATTCTGAAGCAAGGTTTGTGGCTCGGGTTTCATTTCCTTAAAGTGGCCCGGGATTTCTAATCTATGTCTATACGCAGCAGCCTCTGATGTGCTGGAGATGGCTGTAGTATAGAATACAAAACAGTATATACATATGAAATGGGTGATGCAATATGTAAACACAATTTAAACGTGACTAAGATACCGAAGAATAGTGTGGAGTGTAGTTTATACATTGAGATGAGTAATGCTAGATATGGAACATTATAAAAGTGGCCAGTGATTCCTAATCAATGTCTGTCTATAGGCAGCCGCCTCTGATGTGCTATTGATGGCTGTTTAGCAGTCTGATGGCCTTGAGATAGAAGCTGTTTTTCAATCTCTCGGCCCCAGCTTTGATGCACCTGTACTGACCTTACCTTCTGGATGATAATGGGGTGAACAGGCAGTGTCTCGGGTGGTTGATGTCCTTGATGATCTTTATGGCCTTCCTATGGCGTCTTCCAATGGCAGCCTTGCGAGGGTTAACAGGCTTAAATGTGTTACTCACGTCGGCCACGGAGAAGGAGAGCCTACAGTCCTTGATAATGGGCTGCGTCGGTGGCACTGTATTATCCTCAAAGCGAGCGAAGAAGGTGTTCAGCCTGTCCGGAAGCAAGGCGTCTGGGTCCGCGACGTGGCTGGTTTTCCTTTTATAATCCGTGATTGTCTGTAGACCCTGCTGCATACGTCTCGTGTCTGAGCCGTTGAACTGGGACTCCACTTTGTCCCTATACCGACGTTTAGTCTGCTTGATTGCTTTGCGGAGTGAATAACTCCACTGTTTGTATTCTTCCATATTCCCAGTCTTCTTGCCCGGGTTAAATGAGGTGGTTCGCACTTTCAGTTTTGCAGCAATGCTCCCATCTATCCACGGTTTCTGGTTGGGGTAGGTGTTAATAGTCACAGTGGGTACAACATCTCCTATGCACTTCCTGATAAACTCATTCACCGTATCAGTATATGTGTCGATATTATTTTCTGAAGCTACTCTGAACATATCCCAGTCTGCGTAATCAAAACAATCTTGAAGCGTGCATTCCGATTGGTCAGACCAGCGTTGAATAGTCCTCACCACGGGTGCTTCCTATTTGAGTTCCTGCCTATAGGAGGGGAGGAGCAAGATGGAATCGTCTTCCAATTTGCCAAATGGTGGGCGGGGGGAGGGCCTTATATGCATTCTGGAAGGTAGTATAGCAATGGTTGAGGGTTTTAGCAGCGAGAGTACAACAATCAATATGCGAATAGAATTTTGTGAGCCTTTTCCTCAAATTTGCTTTTTTTAAATCCCCAGCTTCAATAAATGCGGCCTCAGGATATGTGGTTTCCAGTTTACATAAAGTCCAGTGAAGTTCTTTGAGGGCCGTCGTGGTACCCGCTAGTGGGGGATATAGATCACTGTGGCTATTATTGACGAAAATTATCTCGGGAGATAGTACGGTCGGTATTTGATTTGTGAGATATTCTAGGCCGGATGAACAGAAGGACTTGCGTTCCTGTATGTTATCACAGTTACACCATAAGTTGTTAATCATAAAACATATAGCTCCACCCTTCTGCTTCCCGGAGAGATGTTTGTTCCTGTCAGCGCAATGTACTGAGAACCCAACTGGCTTTACAGAGTCAGACAGTATATCTCGAGAGAGCCATGTTTCAGTGAAGCAGAGTATGTTACAATCCCTGGTGTCTCTCTGAAAAGCAACTCTCGCCTTGAACTCATCAACTTTATTATCCAGAGATTGGACATGAGCAAGTAAAATACTCTGGGGCGGTGGGTGGTGTACACGCTTCCCAAGTCGGACCAGAAGACCGCCTTGAGTACGTCTCCTCCGCCGACATTGTTTTGGGTCAGCCTTTGGAATTAGTTCAATTGCTCTGGGGAGAGCAAACAAAGGATCCGCTCCAGGGAATACGCTGGAAGTTAATAATATAATATAATAATATAATAATATAATAATATATAATATATATAATATATGCCCAGGGAAGTCATGTGTGCATAATTCCTGGTCGTAATGCTGGAAGTTCTGGTGAGTGAGACACAAAACAATTCCTGGAGCCAATCGGTGAGTTTACCGCCACTCTAATATCCAATAGTTCTTCCCGGCTGTATGTAATGACACAAAACAATTCCTGAGCCCGTAAAAAAAAATAGTACATAAACAAACGTGCAGAGTTTCTGAAGAAAGTTTACTGCCATCTAATCGGCAATAGTTCTTATTGGTTCTATATGGGTTAGAATGCACAAAACAATGGGTTAGCCAATGCCAAAGTGGGGGTTCTATTGGTTCTATATGGGTTACAAACAAAGTGGAGGTTCTGAAGAGCTAGTTGCGATACTGCCATCTCCGTCGGCACCATCATGCTTATTGGTTCTATATGGGTTAGAATGCCAAGGTGGGGGTTATATTGGTTCTATATGGGTTAGAATGCCAAAGTGGGGGTTCTATTGGTTCTATATGGGTTAGAATGCCAAAGTGGGGGTTCTATTGGTTCTATATGGGTTAGAATGCCAAAGTGGAGGTTCTATTGGTTCTATATGGGTTAGAATGCCAAAGTGGAGGTTCTATTGGTTCTATATGGGTTAGAATGCCAAAGTGGGGGTTCTATTGGTTCTATATGGGTTAGAATGCCAAAGTGGGGGTTCTATTGGTTCTATATGGATTAGAATGCCAGGGTGAGGGTTCTATTGGTTCTATATGGGTTAGAATGCCAACGTGGGGGTTATATTGGTTCTATATGGGTTAGAATGCCAAAGTGGGGGTTATATTGGTTCTATATGGGTTAGAATGCCAAAGTGGGGGTTCTATTGGTTCTATATGGATTAGAATGCCAGGGTGAGGGTTCTATTGGTTCTATATGGGTTAGAATGCCAAAGTGGGGGTTCTATTGGTTCTATATGGGTTAGAATGCCAAAGTTGGGGTTCTATTGGTTCTATATGGGTTAGAATGCCAAAATGGGGGTTATATTGGTTCTATATGGGTTAGAATGCAAAAGTGGGTGTTCTATTGGTTCTATATGGGTTAGAATGCCAAATTGGGGGTTCTATTGGTTCTATATGGATTAGAATGCCAGGGTGAGGGTTCTATTGGTTCTATATGGGTTAGAATGCCAAGGGAGGGGGGTATATTGGTTCTATATGGGTTAGAATGCCAAAGTTTAGTTTAGTTTATTTTATTTTAACAGGGACAGTGCACATTAATCAACGTTTCAGTAAAAGTGCCGGTTTTAGCCAGCCGGCTAATTTTCAACCGCAGTCCCTGGGCAGGTTATTAAAAACAATTACAATATAGACAATAACACCATAGACATAGCAACATAGCAACATAGGACAAGCAAGACATAGCATACAGACAGAGCAACATAGAACAAAAAGCAGCAAGACAAAATTCATAAAAGCAACAAAGTGTTTCCATACCTCACAAGCTACAGACAACATGGAAAGCGGCAACACACAGCTAGGGACCATGTTCACAAATCTGATTGACCTTTAGCCATGTCTTCAAGCATTTTGTGAAAGTGTGATATGTGGTGCAGTTATGTGTGTCTGATGGCAGTGTATTCCAGACATGGGAAGCTCTCACAGAGAATGCAGATTTACTAAAGGTGCTTTTCCTTAGGGGACCTATACAGTCACCTCTCATGGCAGACCTTGTGGATCTGCTGCCATATGTCTCGGTTTTCTGTTTAACAAAAATATTGAGTGGAGGGGGAGCCAGGCCATTAAGGATCTTGAATACAAGACATGCGTCGGTGTATTGCACAAGATTTTCCCAACTCAAGAGCTCATGTTTTCTAAGGATGTGACAATGATGATGGCTATTGGGCTTCCTATCAAGCACTTTGAGAGCCTGTTTGTAGACAGACTGAATAGGTTTTAATGTTGTACAGCAAGCTTGGGCCCAACTAGTCAAGCAGTATGTTAAGTGGGGGAGTATCATAGATTTGAAGTACAGTTTTGCTACCTCTGTAGTCAAACAATTTCGTATAAATCGGAAATTAGCTAGATTGAATTTAGTTATTTGAATTACCTTAAGTGGGGGTTCTATTGGTGCTATATGGGTCAGAATGCCACATGGGAGTTATATTTGTCCTATGTGGGTTAGAATGTCAAAGTGGGTGTCTATTGGTTCTATATGGGTTAGAATGTCACATGGGGGTTATATTGGTTCTAAATGTGTTAGAATGCCAAGGTGGGGGTTCTATTGGTTCTATATATGTTAGAATGCCAAGGTGGAGGTTATATTGGTTCTATATGGGTTAGAATGCCACATGGAGGTTCTGTTGGTTCTATATGAGTTAGAATGCCAAGATGGGGGTTCTATTGGTTCTATATGGGTTAGAATACCAAGGTGGGGGTTCTATTGGTTCTATATGGGTTAGAATGCCAAGGTGGAGGTTATATTGGTTCTATATGGGTTAGAATGCCACGTGGAGGTTCTGTGGTTCTATATGAGTTAGAATGCCAAGATGGGGGTTCTATTGGTTCTATATGGGTTAGAATGCCACGTGGAGGTTCTGTGGTTCTATATGAGTTAGAATGCCAAGGTGGGGGTTCTATTGGTTCTAAATGGGTTAGAATGCCAAGTGGAGTTCTATTAGTTATACGTGAGTAAGGATGCCAAGGTGGAGGTTCTATTGGTTCTATATGGGTTAGAATGCCAAGAGGGGGGAGGGGGCGGTTCTATTGGTGCTATATGGGTTAGAATGCCAAGGGGGGGGGGGCGGTTCTATTGGTGCTATATGGGTTAGAATGCCAAGAGGAGGGGGGTTCTATTGGTGCTATATGGGTTAGAATTCCAAGGTGGAGGTTCTATTGGTTCAAAATGGGTTAGAATGCCAAAGTGGAGGTTATATTGGTTCTATATGGGTTAGAATACCAAGGTGAGGCTTCTATTGGTTCTATGTGGGTTAGAATGCCACGTGGGAGTTCTGTTGGCTCTATATGGGTTAGAATGCCAAAGTGGGGGCTCTATTGGTTCTATGTGGGTTTGAATGCCAAGGTGGAGGTTCTATTTGTGCATTATGGGTTAGAATGCCAAGGTGGAGGTTCTGTTGGTTCTATGTGGGTTAGAATGCCAAGGTGGAGGTTATATTGGTTCTATGTGGGTTAGAATGCCAAGGTGGAGGTTATATTGGTGCTATATGGGTTAGAATGCCACGTGGGTCGTCCTTACCTCCTTGTTAGCATTTTTCTGATGTTTTTTCAGTTGCAAAACAGATTATGGTGCAAAACAGATTCATCCAGGGGGAATAGGGGCGCAGGGCAGGGGGCCAGTTCTTCAGGACAAAATACTGACAAGGGGGTGATCCATATAGAACACTTTGCCTTGGACCTTTTGTATTGGTACAAATATAGCAAGTCATAGGGGCGCAGGGCCAGGGGTGAATAGAACCAATAGAACCTCCTTTTAAAAAATAATAATACTTTGCGCAGGGCAGGGGGGCACGACAGGGGTGATGCCTGTAACAGTCAGGCCACAAAGCACCAGGGGTGAATAGGGCGCAGGGCAGGGGGGCACGACAGGGGGTGATGCCTGTAACAGTCAGGCCACAAAGCACCAGGGGTGAATAGGGCGCAGGGCAGGGGGGCACGACAGGGGGTGATGCCTGTAACAGTCAGGCCACAAAGCACCAGGGGTGAATAGGGCGCAGGGCAGGGGGGCACGACAGGGGGTGATGCCTGTAACAGTCAGGCCACAAAGCACCAGGGGTGAATAGGGCGCAGGGCAGGGGGGCACGACAGGGGTGATGCCTGTAACAGTCAGGCCACAAAGCACCAGGGGTAAATAGGGCGCAGGGCAGGGGGGCACGACAGGGGGTGATGCCTGTAACAGTCAGGCCACAAAGCACCAGGGGTAAATAGGGCGCAGGGCAGGGGGCACGACAGGGGTGATGCCTGTAACAGTCAGGCCACAAAGCACCAGGGGTGAATAGGGCGCAGGGCAGGGGGCACGACAGGGGTGATGCCTGTAACAGTCAGGCCACAAAGCACCAGGGGTGAATAGGGCGCAGGGCAGGGGGGCACGACAGGGGGTGATGCCTGTAACAGTCAGGCCAGAAAGCACCAGGGGTGAATAGGGCACAGGGCAGGGGGGCACGACCAGGGGGTGATGCCTGTAACAGTCAGGCCACAAAGCACCAGGGGTAAATAGGGCGCAGGGCAGGGGGGCACGACAGGGGGTGATGCCTGTAACAGTCAGGCCAGAAAGCACCAGGGGTGAATAGGGCGCAGGGCAGGGGGCACGACAGGGGTGATGCCTGTAACAGTCAGGCCAGAAAGCACCAGGGGTGAATAGGGCGCAGGGCAGGGGGGCACGACAGGGGGTGATGCCTGCAACAGTCAGGCCAGAAAGCATCAGCGGTTTTGTATTCCTACCAGTACCTGCAGACATAAACATGCTTGCATTTGTAGGCCAATTTGTTGCGGGGTGTTTGGGATAGATTGCAAAGGTTGCAGTGTCAAACGTGTCCGTTTGGTCATACAGCAGACTAGCTCTTATTAACATTGTGAAAAGAGAAATATAAAACATACATGGAGTAATTTAAACAATTCAATTCTCTTGAACAAATAATTACAAATAATAGCCTATACATTTTTTTGGTATTCTGTAAAAGAATTTGCTAAAATAGTATTGGACAATACTATGTTTACAAAGGAAAAAACTTGCTTCACACACTTTAATAGATATGGATATGAGGGATATGATAACAGATCAGATTCTAACTAAAGATCCTTAGACCACCAAACTTTCAACTCCTCTTTACACAGCGTCTTTTTTCAAGTCTCGCTTTGTTTGTGGCTGGAACTCGATAGAATGGAGAGAGTGGATAACTTCTATTTTACTGTCTATAGCTTTTAACCATAACTTTTAAATTACATTCTGAAATGTCACCATGAATGCCCTGGTTGAGAGAATCCCCACACGTACACTGAGTGTACAAAACATTAGGAACACCTGTTCTTTCCATGGCATAGACTGACCAGGTAAATCCAGGTGAAAGCTATGATTGCTTATTGACTATTATGATATAGTATAATATACACTGAGTGTACAAAACATTAAGAACACCTTCTCCTTCCATGACATAGACTGACCAGGTGAAAGCTATGATCGCTTATTGATGTCACTTGTTAAATCCACTTCAATTGGTGTAGATGAAGGGGAGGAGACAGGTTAAAGAAGAATTTTTAAGCATTGAGATAATTGAGACATGGATTGTGTATCATTCAGAGGGTAAATAGTCAAGACAAAATCTTTAAGTGCCTTTGAACGGGGTATGGTAGTAGGTGCCAGGCTGCCCGGTTTGTGTCAAGAACTGCAACGATGCTGGGTTTTT
Source organism: Oncorhynchus keta (assembly GCF_023373465.1). NCBI lineage: Eukaryota > Metazoa > Chordata > Actinopteri > Salmoniformes > Salmonidae > Oncorhynchus > Oncorhynchus keta. Next base: position 9,317,512 of record NC_068430.1, on the reverse strand, counting down.
CACGATCAACCGTTTCCCGCGTGTATTAACAGTGGCGTAATTAACGTCCAGTCAACTTGACACAACTGTTGGAAGTATTAGAGACAACATGGGCCAGCATCCCTGTGGAACGCTTTCGACACCTTGTAGAGTCCATGTCCCGACGAGGCTGTTCTGAGGGCAAAAAAGGGGGTGCACAACTCATTATTAGGAAGGTGTTCCTAATGATTTGTAGCCGCGGGCGCGGTTATTATCACCTTGAAAGAACGCGCGGACAGGACCAACCTCTAATGACATCACTCACTTCTCTCCTCCCGCTGATCGACTTGAGGTTTCAGCAGGTTTCTGGTTACCGGCTGCGGACGGCAATATCTCACACCATTCATTCTCAGGCACCGACACACCAGAGAGAAGTTACCCGGGCAGAGTGAGCCTTTAGCGACATGATGGCAGAGGAGAGCCGGGGGAAACGACGGAAACAAGCGAACCCGAGAAGGAATCAAGGTATGAAATGTTCCGCACTGTGTAGTAAATTGTTGATATTGCTGTCTGCCGTTCATATTGATGTGCAGATCTCGCATGATTGAGAAGGTGTAGTGCGGACTGTAATTCTGACTTTGCTGCATCTGGACCTGTAAGGTTTCTAGAGGTTTTATCATTAAAAACTTTGGTAACAGAATAAACGTTACTTAACATATGCATAGCCTACGGTCTGTGATTTACATGCCACTGGTATTTTTGTTCTGCTTTTTGCCTTTCGCCGTAGCAGCAGTTAAATAGAGTATAGCCTCGTGTGGAGAAACTAGAAACCTGTTCCTAAACTTAACGCGTAAACATGGGCCATTCGAGAAGTCTCACTGTAACTCTGTAAAATGTGCGACAATATGAACCAACACCATGCATACAGCGTGCATCTGCACATCTAACTTCGAATAATCCCCGTTTTCTCCAAGCACTGTAATTATAATTTCTTATAAGAAGCTTTTCTATTTGGAAGATGTTACATTTTCATATATCTGAATAGTTTTATCTGGTTGTAATTGGTATATTGCAAACTCCACTATTATTTTAGTAATGCAGGTTTTTTTATTCGTATTTTTCAATATGCATTGTTATGATCATTTAACACTCAGACAGCAATAATACACATTTACTTAACCAGAGGCGAGTTACTTAACTAGACCCTAGAGGCGAATTACTTACCTAGAGGCGAATTACTTACCTAGAGGTGAATGACTTAACTAGACCCTAGAGGCGAATTACTTACCTAGAGGCGAATTACTTACCTAGAGGCAAATTAACTAGACCTAGAGGCAAATTACTTACCTAGAGGCGAATTACTTACCTAGAGGCAAATTACTTACCTAGAGGCGAATTACTTACCTAGAGGCGAATTACTTACCTAGAGGCAAATTACTTACCCAGAGGCGAATTACTTACCTAGAGGCAAATTACTTAACTAGACCCTAGACCCGAATTACTTACCGAGAGGCGAATTACTTACCTAGAGGCAAATTACTTACCTAGAGGCGAATTACTTAACTAGACCCTAGACCGAATTACTTACCTAGAGGTGAATTACTTACCTAGAGGTGAATGACTTACCTGGAGGTGAATGACTTACCTGGAGGTGAATGACTTACCTAGAGGTGAATGACTTACCTGGAGGTGAATGACTTACCTGGAGGTGAATGACTTACCTGGAGGTGAATGACTTACCTAGAGGTGAATGACTTACCTGGAGGTGAATGACTTACCTGGAGGTGAATGACTGACCTGGAGGTGAATGACAAAAGAGGCAGCAACAGCACGGAGACTGAAGTGGAAATGTTATTATTTTATTTATTTTACTAGGCAAGTCAGTTAAGAACAAATTCTTATTTTCAATGACTGCCGAGGAACAGTGGGTTAACTGCCTGTATCAGAGGCAGAATGATAGATGTGTACCTTGTCAGCTCTGGGATTTGAACTTGCAACCCATTTTGGTTACTAGTCCTCCACTCTAACCACTAGGCTACCCTGCCGCCCCAGTATGGGGAAAGAAGAATAGCTTATTTACAAATAAATATATTATTTCATAACCACTGAATAGTGAGAGATGTATTAAATAATCGAAAACAGGCACAATTTATATTTTATCAAGTTAGTGAACATTTGAGAGAGAAAAAAAAGTATGACTTTGCTTCTTTGTTTCTTAAAACAAACATTGAATTACTAATTCAGCCTAGTATTGCAGGTGAATACATCTAATTTATTAACTATATTTTCGTTCAAAGACAAACACGCAATGTAATAGCATAACAAAAACCCGTTTTACATTTTCATATATCCAAATGCTTTACAATTTTCCTTACAATAACGTTAAAACATGAATATTATACCACCCACCTCAATTCATATGTAATACTGGTATACAATCACAGCATTAGTTCAGTCACTTGTATATAAATATTAAATAGCTTCCCATCAAACTGATGATATCTTATCATTGACTGTGAATGTGTTACATTTAACAGTGACGAGTGGAACTGAAGTCAGAGAGTTCTACAGAGTCAGATAGGGTCTCACACACACACACACACACACACACACACACACACACACACACACACACACACACACACACACACACACACACACCGCGAACAGTGTTTCCTAATTTTGATGCAGAGCGAGGTGTGTGTGCTCGCGTCACGGTTCCCGCCATATTAAATATAGCAAGCACCCGTCCTCCCAACACTTCCATTTCACAGTTCTACGGTACAGTACGTACACCAACGTAAATGTCGTCAAATCAGACACACTTATCGTAATTACCGACAAGGGACCAGAAACAGTGACCATCAAATTACAAGTAGATCACTGACGTTCCTTTAACCAAATGCATGATGTAACATTGAGGGGTGTATTTTGATGATGCATATTTAAATAGTAAAAAATAAAATAAAAGTTAAATAAAGTTCAATTTAAAAAATATATACATATATTTTTAAAATATTTGATGAATATTTAGGGTGTGAGTCTTCACGTCGTGACCAGTTGTTGTTTGCGAGGTATTGTATGACTTGTTTGTGGGCGTCAAGGCCCATCTATAGTTGTAAAACACGGTGTGGTCACTGTCCAAGTTTAGATTGAAGAGAGATTCCAGATCCCAGTTTGAAACACAAAAAAGCAGGTGATTTTGCAACCGCAATATTGTGACTCAATTCCATGCAATGCAATTAAATACAACTCAGAACCCTATACTTGTTGGGATCGGTGATTTGTTGACTCGCGCGACGAGATGAAATGACTGCTAATGCGCAGACAGCTGATATGTTTCGTCTTGTGTTGGTGGTCAATAAAATAACTTTTACAGGACTTAACACACATGTAGAACAGATGGAAGAGACTTATCAAAGTTCGAAGACAATCCTTAGTCTATGTTTTTTATTTATTTCATTTTTACTGGAAACAACACATTGTTGCTTAGTGTATGTATGGAAAGAAGAGATGCTGAGGAGAATATTTGAGTTGCCGTGAAAATAATGTTCAGGCGATGGTCATATTTATTCTTGCAGTGTCTTCTTTTTGTGTGTGTGTGTGTGTGTGTGTGTGTGTGTGTGTGTGTGTGTGTGTGTGTGTGTGTGTGTGTGTGTGTGTGTGTGTGTGTGTGTGTGTGTGTGTGTGTGTGTGTGTGTGTGTGTGTGTGTGTGTGTGTGTGTGTGTGTGTGTGTGTGTGTGTGTGTGTGTGTGTGTGTGTGTGTGTGTGTGTGTGTGTGCTCCTTGTGCATGCGTGTGATGATGTGTCTGAGGACTGGGGCACCAGATAAAACCACATGCATTTGGCAACACTAACTCAACAGATAGAGTTGAAAGTTTATATCCATTAGAGAAAGGAAAAGACATGACATCTTTTCTTCTGTCTCCAAGAACTCTATTGGTTTCAGGCTCTGTCTCCCAAATAAAACTGTCAATGTCCACAGATATCAAGTGATATGGGGGAATTAATACTTTCCATTGTCTCTGACATTGTTATAGGCTAGTTGCAGAAAAGTGAAGGGAAATAAGTCTATTGGAAACGAGAAGTTATCTTAGTGGGTGTACAATTTCAAAAGATGTGACTTCCCAAGTATAATATGTGAATGATTGGAAGCATGGTCATACAGGTCTCTCTCTCTCTCTTTTTCTCTGTCTCGCTTTCTGTCTCTCTCTTTCTTTCTGTCTCGCTTTCTGTCTCGCTTTCTGTCTCTCTCTCTCTCTCTCTTTCTTTCTGTCTCGCTTTCTGTCTCTCTCTTTCTTTCTGTCTTCTTTCTGTCTTTCTGTCTCTCTCTTTCTTTCTGTCTTTCTGTCTCGCTTTCTGTCTCTCTCTCTCTCTCTCTTTCTTTCTGTCTCGCTTTCTGTCTCGCTTTCTCTCTCTCTCTTTCTCTCTCTCTCTGTCTCTCTCTCTCTCGCTCTCTCTCTCTCTCCATCCCTCTCTCTCACTTTTTTCTGTCTCTCTTTCCCTCATTCCCAGTTTCTCAATTTTTTTTGTCTTTTTTCAAGTGCCAATTTATTTAAACTCTTTCCCCTTTTCCTTGATTTCCAAACCCCAGTCCTTGTGTGCAGCTGGGGCCCAGCTGTGTGTCGTCCCTCAGTTTGTGTGTATGTATGTGTGTGTGCGTGCGTGTGTGCGTGCGTTTGTTTGCGTGTGTGTGTGCCCATACGTGCACAGCATTGTCACAGTGGAAAGAGAGAGAGAGCAAAAGAAAGAAAGAAAGAAATGGTGTGAGTCTGTATAGCTGCAGTGCTGAGTCGGGCAAGAGTCCCAGAGTGGTGGAAAGACCAGGCACCAGGCCCTATTACCAGGTCTCTTCAAGCCCAGCCACCAGGCCCTATTACCAGGTCTCTTCAAGCTCAGCCACCAGGCCCTATTACCAGGTCTCTTCAAGCTCAGCCACCAGGCCCTATTACCAGATCTCTTCAAGCCCAGCCACCAGGCCCTAATACCAGGTCGCTTCAAGCCCATTCACCAGGGCTTTTTACCAGGTCTCTACAAGCCCAGCCACCAGGGCTTTTTACCAGGTCTCTTCAAGCCCAGCCACCAGGGCGTAATACCAGGTCGCTTCAAGCCCATTCACCAGGGCCTTTTACCTGGTCTCTACAAGCCCAGGCACCAGGGCTTTTTACCAGGTCTCTAGAAGCCCAGCCACCAGGGCGTGTTACCAGGTCTCTTCAAGCCCAGCCACCAGGGCTTTTTACCAGGTCTCTTCAAGCTCAGCCACCAGGCCCTATTACCAGGTCTCTTCAAGCCCAGCCACCAGGCCCTAATACCAGGTCGCTTCAAGCCCATTCACCAGGGCTTTTTACCAGGTCTCTACAAGCCCAGCCACCAGGGCTTTTACCAGGTCTCTTCAAGCCCAGCCACCAGGGCGTAATACCAGGTCGCTTCAAGCCCATTCACCAGGGCCTTTTACCTGGTCTCTACAAGCCCAGGCACCAGGGCTTTTTACCAGGTCTCTAGAAGCCCAGCCACCAGGGCGTGTTACCAGGTCTCTTCAAGCCCAGCCACCAGGGCTTTTTACCAGGTCTCTTCAAGCCCAGCCACCAGGCCCTGTTACTTAGCCTGGTCTCATAGACTAGACGTAACATAGTGAAGTATATCCGGAACACTCAAATTATTATGATACATGTATTACATCTGGCATGGTTACATAAGACAGATAGTTTCTTAAAGCAAAAACAAAAGTAGGATGGTTAGTCTGGGTGGATGGCTTGGTGTATAACGCAAGCATCTAGCAACCCAAAGGCTAATTTAGCTAATTATCAACTTTTCAACTACTTACTACATTTGAACTACTTGACAACTACTTAGCATGTTTGCTAAAACCTTCCCCTTCCTCTAACCCTTTTAGCTAAACCTTCCCCTAACCTTAACCTTAACCATTTAACCTAACTCTTAAACTTAACCCTAACGCCTGCCTAGCTAACGTTAGCCATTTAGCCACCTAGCTAGTATTCGGAAATATATCATCTGTTTTACAAATTCATAAAATATTGTACGTTTTGCAAATTCATAACATATAATACGAAATGGGTGCTGGGCATCCACAAATGATAATGCGAACATCTAGCAACCCAAAGGTTGCGAGTTCAAATCTCACTATGGAAAACTTTAGCATTTTAGCTAATTAGCAACTTTTCAACTACTTACTACTTTTTAACTACTTTGCAATTACTTAGCATGTTAGCTAACCCTTCCCATAACCCTACCCCTTTTAGCTAACCCTAACCCTTTAACCTCACTCCTAAACTTAACCCTAACCTATCCCCTAACCCCTAGTCTAATGTTAACCAGCTAGCTAATGTTAGCCACCTGGCCAACTAGCTAGAATTTGTAACCTGTCATAAGTTTAGCAAATTTGTAACCTATTGTATGTTTTACAAATTCGTAACACATAATACGGATTTTAATTTGTAAGATAGCATACGAAATGAGTGATGGACAGCCACAAATTAACACATATAATGTCTTGGTTTACATAAAAATACGAAATGCTCTGAGACAAGGTTGTATTAACCAGGCCTCTTCAAGCCCAGGCACCAGGACTTATTACTGGAACTCTTCAATCCCAGGCACCAGGCCTTATTACTGGAACTCTTCAATCCCAGGCACCAGGCCTTATTACTGGAACTCTTCAATCCCAGGCACCAGGCCTTATTACTGGAACTCTTCAATCCCAGGCACCAGGCCTTATTACTGGAACTCTTCAATCCCAGGCACCAGGCCTTATTACTGGAACTCTTCAATCCCAGGCACCAGGCCTTATTACTGGAACTCTTCAATCCCAGGCACCAGGCCTTACTCTTTACTGGAACTCTTCAATCCCAGGCACCAGGCCTTACTCTTTACTGGAACTCTTCAATCCCAGGCACCAGGCCTTATTACTGGAACTCTTCAATCCCAGGCACCAGGCCTTATTACTGGAACTCTTCAATCCCAGGCACCAGGCCTTATTACTGGAACTCTTCAATCCCAGGCACCAGGCCTTATTACTGGAACTCTTCAATCCCAGGCACCAGGCCTTATTACTGGAACTCTTCAATCCCAGGCACCAGGCCTTATTACTGGAACTCTTCAATCCCAGGCACCAGGCCTTATTACTGGAACTCTTCAATCCCAGGCACCAGGCACAGCATTTGTCCCAGTACTTTTCAATATTTCAAAGTGGCAGCACCGAACACGTCTGTCAGACATATTCATTTGTTCACGTCACAGAGCAAAACAACATGAAACGCAGAAGAAAGCAGTACCTTTCCTAATTACAGCCGGTTTGCCTCCGTTTCGTCCAGCTAATTCAACCCCCACACTCGCTGCGACAGGAGGATTCACTTGTCAGTCTCATCAACCTCTCAACATCCATGTTTGATTTCACCAGCAACTTTGTTGTTGGACTGCACTTTGCACTTGGATTCTTTCTTCACTCATGTTCCTCTCTGGTCTGTGGAATCCCGGTGGAATATGACTTTGTGGCTGTGTTATCTAGTGGACCCCCCTCCCCTGCCTGCCTGGATGCCTGCCTCATGACAGAGCAAACACAAATTTTCATGGAAAACGTATGTGGTAATAAAAACACTTAATAAAAAGCAGTTTAGACGTCCTCTAAAACGATCTGGAAAAGTCCGATCTATAGCTAGCTAAGGAAACTACCAGCGCAGTAGTAGTGCTTTAGAGCAGCCTAGCTAGATAGCTAGCTAACATTAGCTATCTATATTGATGCAATCATGCAGCCAGCATTTAGAATCACTGAATAAATGTGTTTGGCACAGGATATAGAAGATGAAACGAATTGCTTTGCTACCCAAGGCCAAGGGACACTGACGTTCCCGAAAAGGTTAGTCAGACAGTTTGTTAATCCAGTCATGTTCGTTGGCATATTCTTCTATTTCCACTGCTGGTGATTATTCACAAATGTTTGTGGTGCAAATGTAACTGTCTTAAAAGTAAAAAATAAAATAAAACAAATACAAATTCCGGCACAAAGCGGTCTACACAGACAATACGAACACATTTGTCCAACCCTAAAAGATGGATGGCTTTAAATACAGAAAGAGAGAATTCATGGATTCTAGCGTCACCGTAACTTTCACAAATACAGAGAGTCAGACCGTCAGTGACAACAACTAAACAAACTGGTAAGTGCAGGTTTGGTTACTGTAGAGTGTAATAGAATGAGTGACATTCAATAGAATTATTTTCCGTGAAAATGTTGAAAGTAGTCGATTTAATGATTGAATATATGGAGTTTACAGCCAATCAGTGAGCGCCAGGGAATAAACCTTTGGTGGGTGAGACGGAGACCAGGACGACGCGCTTAGTGAGTTATTACTTACACACAAAACCAACGATGTTACAGGGTAGCCTAGCGGTTAGAGTGTAGAGGCGACAGGGTAGCCTAGCGGTTAGAGTGTAGAGGCGACAGGGTAGCCTAGCGGTTAGAGTGTAGAGGCGACAGGGTAGCCTAGCGGTTAGAGTGTAGAGGCGACAGGGTAGCCTAGCGGTTAGAGTGTAGAGGCGACAGGGTAGCCTAGCGGTTAGAGTGTAGAGGCGACAGGGTAGCCTAGCGGTTAGAGTGTAGAGGCGACAGGGTAGCCTAGCGGTTAGAGTGTAGAGGCGACAGGGTAGCCTAGAGGTTAGAGTGTAGAGGCGACAGGGTAGCCTAGAGGTTAGAGTGTAGAGGCAACAGGGTAGCCTAGAGGTTAGAGTGTAGAGGCGGCAGGGTAGCCTAGCGGTTAGAGTGTAGAGGCGGCAGGGTAGCCTAGTGGTTAGAGCGGTGGACGAGTAACCCAGAGCTGACAAGGTACTAATCTATCATTCTGCCTCTGATACAGGCAGTTAACCCACTGTTCATTCCTAGGCCGTCATTGAAAATAAGAGTTTGTTCTTAACTGACTTGCCTAGTTAAATAAAAGGTTAAATAAAAAACTGCCTTACGTAAAGGTAGCAGAAGGACTAATTGCAAATAGTAGGTTTTATGACATGAAATTAAAATACTTTTCTACATTGAAACCTGTGTATAAGTCCACTGCTTAACATTGTGTGTATAGAGTGAAATATAAATATTTAAAAACATTGAAACCATTCTTTGCATAAGGTCTGCTATAGTAAGTAGTTCACTAAACTGCGGAGTATGTTGTCCATTGAAGTAGTTGTCTCTCTGGCTCTTTAGATATCATCTTCAGAATGAATGACACCAATGTGGTAGTTTGAAATGATGTGATCCACCTTAGGCCAAGAGTGTTTCCAATTCACATGACCTGACAGGAACTATTATTTTGTCATAGTCTACGAATAGGACCCAGAGTTTTACCTGACCAGGTCATGTGGTTATGGAAAAACTCCAGGCCCCAGAATTGTTTTTTTTGACACAATACTTTTTTGAGCCTGTGCTGCCACTTCTGCAAAACAACACATGAATAACCACAGCACTCAGGAGGTGTGTGAGCCAGCTACACCACTGTTTACTGGCCAAATTCACACCTTTGAGTCTTTAATAGTATTTCCTGTGGCCTCCGACTCATTTACAATGTGACAAGTCTTTAGATATCTTTCTCTTCGTACAGTATGAAGATATTATGGGATGATTCAAACGTATGATATATAGTATATAGCAGTAGAATATATAGTATATTAATAGAGTCATATATAGTATATAGCAGTAGAATATATAGTATATTAATAGAGTCATATATAGCAGTAGAATATTTAGTATATTAATACAGTCATATATAGTATATAGCAGTAGAATAGTTAGTATATTAATAGTCATATATAGTATATAGCAGTAGAATAGTTAGTATATTAATAGTCATATATAGTATATAGCAGTAGAATATTTAGTATATTAATAGAGTCATATATAGTATATAGCAGTAGAATATTTAGTATATTAATAGAGTCATGTATAGTATATAGCAGTAGAATATATAGTATAATAATAGTATGATATATATATAGTATACAGCACTAGGATATATAGTATAATAATATCTTATATAGTATAATATGCTGTATATTATACTTTTAATATACTATATATTATACTATTATTATACAATATTTTATACTCTTATTATCCTACATATTATATTATTATTATTAATGCAATCCTGACTGGTTGCATTACTGCCTGGTATGGCAACTGCTCGGCCTCCGACCACAAGGCACTACAGAGGGTCGTACGTACGACTCAGTACATTACTGCCTGGTATGGCAAATGCTCGTCCTCCGACCACAAGGCACTACAGAGGGTAGTACATACGACTCAGTACATTACTGGGGTAAAGCTTCCCGCCGTCCAAAACCTCTATACCAGGCGGTGTCAGAGGAAGACCCTAAAAATTGTCAGACTCCAGCCACCCTAGTTATAAGACTGTTCTCTCTGCTACCGCAGGGCAAGCGGTAACATATATCCAAGTCTAGGTCCAAGAGGCTTCCAAACAGCTTCTACCCCCAAGCCATAAGACTCCTGAACACCTAATCAAATGGCTACCCAGACTATTTGCAATGCCCCCCTCTCTTTTACACCGCTGCTACTCTCTGTTGTTATCATCTATGCATAGTCACTTTAATAACTCTACATGTATATATTACCTCAACTAACCGGTGCTCCCCGCACATTGACTCTGTACTGGTACCCCCTGTATATAACCTCCACATTGACTCTGTACTGGTACCCCCTGTATATAACCTCCACATTGACTCTGTACCGGTACCCCCTGTATATAACCTCCACATTGACTCTGTACTGGTAAATCAAATCAAATCAAATTGTATTTGTCACATACACATGGTTAGCAGATGTTAAATGCGAGTGTAGCGAAATGCTTGTGCTTCTAGTTCCGACAATGCAGTGATAACCAACAAGTAATCTAACTAACAATTCCAAAACTACTGTCTTATACACAGTGTAAGGGGATAAGGAACATGTACATAAGGATATATGAATGAGTGATGGTACAGAGCAGCATACAGTAGATGGTATCGAGTACAGTATATACATATGAGATGAGTGTGTAGACAAAGTAAACAAAGTGGCATAGTTAAAGTGGCTAGTGATACATGTGTTACATAAGGATGCAGTCGATGATGTAGAGTACAGTATATACATATGCATATGAGATGAATAATGTAGGGTAAGTAACATTATATAAGGTAGCATTGTTTAAAGTGGCTAGTGATATATTTACATAATTCCCATCAATTCCCATTATTAAAATGGCTGGAGTTGGGTCAGTGTCAATGACAGTGTGTTGGCAGCAGCCACTCACTGTTAGTGGTGGCTGTTTAACAGTCTGATGGCCTTGAGATAGAAGCTGTTTTTCAGTCTCTCGGTCCCAGCTTTGATGCACCTGTACTGACCTCGCCTTCTGGATGATAGCGGGGTGAACAGGCAGTGGTTCGGGTGGTTGATGTCCTTGATGATCTTTATGGCCTTCCTGTAACAACGGGTGGTGTAGGTGTCCTGGAGGGCAGGTAGTTTGCCCCGGTGATGCGTTGTGCAGTCCTCACTACCCTCTGGAGAGCCTTACGGTTGAGGGCGGAGCAGTTGCCGTACCAGGCGGTGATACAGCCCGCCAGGATGCTCTCGATTGTGCATCTGTAGAAGTTTGTGAGTGCTTTTGGTGACAAGCCGAATTTCTTCAGCCTCCTGAGGTTGAATAGGCGCTGCTGCGCCTTCTTCACGAAGCTGTCAGTGTGAGTGGACCAATTCAGTTTGTCTGTGATGTGTATGCCGAGGAACTTAAAACTAGCTACCCTCTCCACTACTGTTCCATCGATGTGGATAGGGAGGTGTTCCCTCTGCTGTTTCCTGAAGTCCACAATCATCTCCTTAGTTTTGTTGACGTTGAGTGTGAGGTTATTTTCCTGACACCACACTCCGAGGGCCCTCACCTCCTCCCTGTAGGCCGTCTCGTCGTTGTTGGTAATCAAGCCTACCACTGTTGTGTCGTCCGCAAACTTGATGATTGAGTTGGAGCGTGCGTGGCCACGCAGTCGTGGGTGAACAGGGAGTACAGGAGAGGGCTCAGAACCACCCTGTGGGGCCCCGTGTTGAGGATCAGCGGGGGAGGAGATGTTGTTGCCTACACTCACCACCTGGGGCGGCCCGTCAGGAAGTCCAGTACCCAGTTGCACAGGGCGGGGTCGAGACCCAGGGTCTCGAGCTCTGATGACGAGCTTGGAGGGTACTATGGTGTTGAATGCCGAGCTGTAGTCGATGAACAGCATTCTCACATAGGTATTCCTCTTGTCCAGGTGGGTTAGGGCAGTGTGCAGTGTGGTTGAGATTGCATCGTCTGTGGACCTATTTGGCGGTAAGCAAATTGGAGTGGGTCTAGGGTGTCAGGTAGGGTGGAGGTGATATGGTCCTTGACTAGTCTCTCAAAGCACTTCATGATGACGGAAGTGAGTGCATGGGGCGGTAGTCGTTTAGCTCAGTTACCTTAGCTTTCTTGGGAACAGGAACAATGGTGGCCCTCTTGAAGCACATTGCCTCCACATTGACTCTGTACCAGTACCTCCTGTATATAGCCTCCACATTGACTCTGTATCAGTACCCCCTGTATATAGCCTCCACATTGACTCTGTACCGGTACCCCCTGTATATAGCCTCCACATTGACTCTGTACCGGTACCCCCTGTATATAACCTCCACATTGACTCTGTACCGGTACCCCCTGTATATAGCCTCCACATTGACTCTGTACCGGTACCCCCTGTATATAGCCTCCACATTGACTCTGTACCGGTACCCCCTGTATATAGCCTCCACATTGACTCTGTACCGGTACTCCCTGTATATAGCCTCCACATTGACTCTGTACCGGTACCCCCTGTATATAGCCTCCATATTGACTCTGTACCGGTACCCCCTGTATATAGCCTCCACATTGACTCTGTACCGGTACCCCCTGTATATAGACTCCACATTGACTCTGTACCAGTACCCCCTGTATATAGCCTCCACATTGACTCTGTACCGGTACCCCCTGTATATAGACTCCACATTGACTCTGTACCAGTACCCCCTGTATATAGCCTCCACATTGACTCTTTTCCAGTACCCCCTGTATATAGCCTCCACATTGACTCTGTACCGGTACCCCCTGTATATAGCCTCCACGTTGACTCTGTACCAGTACCCCCTGTATATAGCCTCCACGTTGACTCTGTACCAGTACCCCCTGTATATAGCCTCCACATTGACTCTGTACCAGTACCCCCTGTATATAGACTCCACATTGACTCTGTACCAGTACCCCCTGTATATAGACTCCACATTGACTCTGTACCGGTACCCCCTGTATATAGCCTCCACACTGACTCTGTACCAGTACCCCCTGTATATAGACTCCACATTGACTCAGTACCCCCTGTATATAGACTCCACATTGACTCTGTACCAGTACCCCCTGTATATAGACTCCACACTGACTCTGTACCAGTACCCCCTGTATATAGACTCCACATTGACTCTGTACCAGTACCCCCTGTATATAGCCTCCACATTGACTCTTTTCCAGTACCCCCTGTATATAGCCTCCACATTGACTCTGTACCGGTACCCCCTGTATATAGCCTCCACGTTGACTCTGTACCAGTACCCCCTGTATATAGACTCCACATTGACTCTGTACCGGTACCCCCTGTATATAGCCTCCACATTGACTCTGTACCGGTACCCCCTGTATATAGACTCCACATTGACTCTGTACCAGTACCCCCTGCTCTTCAATTACTTGTTACTTTTATTTTGTATTCTTTTCCAACTGCACTGTTGGTTAGTGGCTCGTAAGTAAGCATGTGACTAATAACATTTGATATATAATACAATAATAGTAGAATATATAGTATAATAATAGTATAGTATATAGTATAATAGCAGTAGAATATATAGTATAATAATAGTATAGTATATAGTATAATAGCAGTAGAATATATAGTATAATACTAGTATAGTATATAGTATAATAGCAGTAGAATATATAGTAGAATAATAGTATAGTATATAGTATAATAGCAGTAGAATATATAGTATAATAATAGTATAGTATATAGTATAATAGCAGTAGAATATATAGTATAATAGTAGTATAATAGTAGTATAATAATAGTAGAATATATAGTATAATATATAGTATATCAGTAGAATATACATTATAATATAGGAGAATATACATTATAATATAGTAGAATATACTCTGAGTATACAAAACTTCATAATAGTAGTATGATATACACTGAGTATACAAAACATTAAGAACACCTGCTCTTTACATGACATAGACTGACCAGATAAGTCTTGAGACAATTGAGAAATGGATTGTGTGGGTCTCATAGTGGGTGTCTTTTAGGTCCCAGTTGTTTTAGGTCCCAGTTGTTGTTGCTCGTCAAATTTAGTGGGTCTCATAGTGGGTCTCTTTTAGGTCCCAGTTGTTTTAGGTCCCAGTTGTTGTTGCTCGTCAAATTTAGTGGGTCTCATAGTGGGTGTCTTTTAGGTCCCAGTTGTTGTTGCTAGTCAAATTGAATGGGTCTCATAGTGGGTGTCTTTTAGGTCCCAGTTGTTGTTGCTAGTCAAATTTAATGGGTCTCATAGTGGGTGTCTTTTAGGTCCCAGTTGTTGTTGCTAGTCAAATTTAATGGGTCTCATAGTGGGTGTCTTTTAGGTCCCAGTTGATGTTGCTAGTCAAATTTAATGGGTCTCATAGTGGGTGTCTTTTAGGTCCCAGTTGATGTTGCTAGTCAAATTTAATGGGTCTCATAGTGGGTGTCTTTTAGGTCCCAGTTGTTGTTGCTAGTCAAATTTAATGGGTCTCATAGTGGGTGTCTTTTAGGTCCCAGTTGATGTTGCTAGTCAAATTTAATGGGTCTCATAGTGGGTGTCTTTTAGGTCCCAGTTGATGTTGCTAGTCAAACACCTGTTTAGTTTTGGTTGTTGTCAGTGACTCTTTGTTAGTTCCCCCTTCTGTTTGATCGACAGTATTGTTTTTTTTTTAGCTGGGGAGCATAACGACCTCAACAGTGCTGTAAACATTACACCTGCTGGGCCTGGCTGTTTGCTTCCTTTTCTCTCCTTCTGTCTCTCTGTTACTCGCTCTGTCTTTGTCTCCTCTCACTCGCTCTGTCTTTGTCTCCTCTCACTCGCTCTGTCTTTGTCTCCTCTCACTCGCTCTGTCTTTGTCTCCTCTCACTCGCTCTGTCTTTGTCTCCTCTCACTCGCTCTGTCTTTGTCTCCTCTCACTCGCTCTGTCTTTGTCTCCTCACTCTTCTGTCTTTGTCTCCTCTCACTCGCTCTGTCTTTGTCTCCTCTCACTTTCGCTCTTCTTTGTCTTTGTCTCCTCTCACTCGCTCTGTCTTTGTCTCCTCTCACTCGCTCTGTCTTTGTCTCCTCTCACTCGCTCTGTCTTTGTCTCCTCTCACTCGCTCTGTCTTTGTCTCCTTTCTTTGTCTTTGTCTCCCCTCACTCTCTCCCTTTGTCTACTCGCTCTGTCTTTGTCTCCTTTCTTTGTCTTTGTCTCCCCTCACTCTCTCCCTTTGTCTACTCGCTCTGTCTTTGTCTCCTTTCTTTGTCTTTGTCTCCCCTCACTCTCTCCCTTTGTCTGCTCTCTCTGTCTTTGTCTCCTTTCTTTGTCTTTGTCTCCCCTCACTCTCTCCCTTTGTCTACTCGCTCTGTCTTTGTCTCCTTTCTTTGTCTTTGTCTCCCCTCACTCTCTCCCTTTGTCTACTCTCTCTGTCTTTGTCTCCCCTTACTCTCTCTGTCTCTGTCTTTGTCTCACTCTCTCTGTCTTTCTCTCCCCTCATTCTCTCCATCTTTGTCTCTTCTCTCTGTCTTTGTCTCCCCCAACTCTCTCTGTCTGTCTCATCTCACTCTCTCTGTCTTTGTCTCACTCTCTCTGTCTTTGTCTCCCCTCACTCTCTCTCTCTCTCTCTCTCTCTCTGTAATTGTCTCATCTCACTCTCTTACACAGACTAATTTCTGAGGGTGTTGCTACACTCCAGGACCTGGAATTTAGGCTTACGGGTGCTTTAATGATGCATCTTTCTACAAACAGCCAGGACTAAGATGTAACATCTTTCCTACAAACAGCCGGGACTAAGATGTAACAGACTTTCCCCAAAACACCACGCAAAGAGAACGTTGGCTAAAAGTGCGTCTTTGAGGCAAGTGTCAATATTGATAGGATCGAAAGTAAGACAACGCTGCTCTCGGATCAGTTTTATCCATTAAAATCTTATCTTAACATTATCATTGTTCCACAATACTGACCACGGATCAGCTCCTAGAGAGATTTTTCTCTGTTCTACGAGTGTAACGACCCACTTAGCTGTTCTACGAGTGTAACGACCCACTTAGCTGTTCTACGAGTGTAACGACCCACTTAGCTGTTCTACGAGTGTAACGACCCACTTAGCTGTTCTACGAGTGTAACGACCCACTTAGCTGTTCTACGAGTGTAACGACCCACTTAGCTGTTCTACGAGTGCAACGACCCACTTAGCTGTTCTACGAGTGCAACGGCCCACTTAGCTGTTCTACGAGTGTAACGGCCCACTTAGCTGTTCTACGAGTGTAACGACCCACTTAGCTGTTCTACGAGTGTAACGACCCACTTAGCTGTTCTACGAGTGCAACGACCCACTTAGCTGTTCTACGAGTGCAACGACCCACTTAGCTGTTCTACGAGTGTAACGACCCACTTAGCTGTTCTACGAGTGTAACGACCCACTTAGCTGTTCTACGAGTGTAACGACCCACTTAGCTGTTCTACGAGTGTAACGACCCACTTAGCTGTTCTACGAGTGTAACGACCCACTTAGCTGTTCTACGAGTGCAACGACCCACTTAGCTGTTCTACGAGTGCAACGGCCCACTTAGCTGTTCTACGAGTGTAACAACCCACTTAGCTGTTCTACGAGTGTAACGACCCACTTAGCTGTTCTACGAGTGTAACGACCCACTTAGCTGTTCTACGAGTGTAACGACCCACTTAGCTGTTCTACGAGTGTAACGACCCACTTAGCTGTTCTACAAGTGTAACAGATCTCGTCCTCCTCTTCTGAGGAGGAGAAGCGAGAAGGATCGGAGGACAAAAACGCAGCGTGGTAAGTGTCCATAATGTTTATTTTAAAACGTAAACTGAACACTACGAAATACAAAACAATAAACGTGAAATGAACGAAACAGTCCCGTGTGGCGACAACCACTGACACAGAAGACAAACACCCACAACTCAACAGTGAAACCAGGCTACCTAAGTATGATTCTCAATCAGGGACAACAATTGACAGCTGCCTCTGATTGAGAATCATAGGGGGCCGAACTCAAAAACCAACATAGAAAAACAAACAGACTGCCCACCCCAACTCACGCCCTGACCAGACTAAAACAAACAGACTGCCCACCCCAACTCACGCCCTGACCAGACTAAAACAAACAGACTGCCCACCCCAACTCACGCCCTGACCAGACTAAAACAAACAGACTGCCCACCCCAACTCACGCCCTGACCAGACTAAAACAAACAGACTGCCCACCCCAACTCACGCCCTGACCAGACTAAAACAAACAGACTGCCCACCCCAACTCACGCCCTGACCATACTAAAACAAACAGACTGCCCACCCCAACTCACGCCCTGACCAGACTAAAACAAACAGACTGCCCACCCCAACTCACGCCCTGACCATACTAAAACAAACAGACTGCCCACCCCAACTCACGCCCTGACCAGACTAAAACAAACAGACTGCCCACCCCAACTCACGCCCTGACCAGACTAAAACAAACAGACTGCCCACCCCAACTCACGCCCTGACCAGACTAAAACAAACAGACTGCCCACCCCAACTCACGCCCTGACCAGACTAAAACAAACAGACTGCCCACCCCAACTCACACCCTGACCAGACTAAAACAAACAGACTGCCCACCCCAACTCACGCCCTGACCAGACTAAAACAAACAGACTGCCCACCCCAACTCACGCCCTGACCAGACTAAAACAAACAGACTGCCCACCCCAACTCACGCCCTGACCATACTAAAACAAAGACAAAACAAAGGAACTAAGGTCAGAACGTGACAGTACCAGACTAAACAAAAACAAACAGACTGCCCCCCTAAGGTGCGGACTCCAGCCGCAAAACCTGAACCTATAGGGGATGGTCTGGGTGGGCGTCTGTCCGCGGTGGCGGGCTCTGGCGCGGGACGTGGACACCACTTCACCATAGTTTTTTTTGCTTGCGCCTCTTAGCCGGCCTCCGTGGCCTCCGTGGCCCTCGCCACGGGTCCCAAATGGACGGGAGATTCCGGCAGCGCTGGACAGGCGGGAGACTCTGGCAGCGCCGGACAGGCGGGAGACTCCGGCAGCGCCGGAGTGAAGGGCGATGGTTTTGGGAAACAGCTTGCCGATTTAACGATGCTCCTACCAAGGCTCTAACCATGTTACTTAAGATGCTTTTGGGGAAGGTTGTGAACTCAGGTGACATTAAGAACACGACATCAAGAACACGACATCAAGAACACGACATTAAGAACACGACATGAAGAACACGACATGAAGAACACGACATTAAGAACACGACATTAAGAACACGACATTAAGAACACGACATTAAGAACACGACATGAAGAACACGACATCAAGAACACGACATCAAGAACACGACATTAAGAACACGACATTAAGAACACGACATTAAGAACACGACATTAAGAACACGACATTAAGAACACGACATGAAGAACACGACATTAAGAACACGACATTAAGAACACGACATTAAGAACACGACATTAAGAACACGACATTAAGAACACGACATTAAGAACACGACATTAAGAACACGACATTAAGAACACGACATTAAGAACACGACATTAAGAACACGACATCAAGAACACGACATTAAGAACACGACATTAAGAACACGACATTAAGAACACGACATTAAGAACACGACATTAAGAACACGACATTAAGAACACGACATTAAGAACACGACATTAAGAACACGACATTAAGAACACGACATGAAGAACACGACATGAAGAACACGACATGAAGAACACGACATTAAGAACACGACATGAAGAACACGACATGAAGAACACGACATGAAGAACACGACATTAAGAACACGACATGAAGAACACGACATTAAGAACACGACATTAAGAACACGACATTAAGAACACGACATTAAGAACACGACATTAAGAACACGACATTAAGAACACGACATTAAGAACACGACATGAAGAACACGACATTAAGAACACGACATTAAGAACACGACATGAAGAACACGACATGAAGAACACGACATGAAGAACACGACATTAGCGTTGGCAGAGGTTTGATTGTTGACTACTACACCCACTACTCAGTACCTGTCATCAACAGGTACCAGCGTGATAGACCCGGTACAGCAGCCGCCCCTCCGTACC
>NC_068430.1:9258061-9293061 GCF_023373465.1 Oncorhynchus keta | reverse complement strand
ATAGGAGGAGGAGGGAACTCATTATGGGGGAGAGAGAGAGAGGAGAAGGAGGGAACTCATTATGGGGGAGAGAGAGAAGGAGGGAACTCATTATGGGGGAGAGAGGGGAGGAGGAGGGAACTCATTATGGGGAAGAGAGAGTGAAGGAGGGAACTCATTATGGGGAGAGAGAGAAGGAGGGAACTCATTATTGGGGAGAGAGAGAGAGGAGGCGGAGGGAACTCATTATGGGAGAGAGAGAGAGAGAGAGAGAGAGAGAGAGAGAGAGAGAGAGAGAGAGAGGAGGGAACTCATTATGGGGGAGAGAGGGGGAGGAGTAGGGAACTCATTATGGGGGTGAGAAAGAGAGAGAGAGGAGGGAACTCATTATGGGGGAGAGAAAGAGAGAGGAGGAGGGATCTCATTATAGCGGAGAGAGAGAGGAGGAGGAGGGAACTCATTATGGGGGAGAGAGAGAGGAGGAGGGAACTCATTATGGGGGAGAGAGAGAGAGGAGGAGGAGGGAACTCATTATGGGGGAGAGAGAGGGTAGGAGGAAGGAACTTATTATGGGGGAGAGAGAGAGGAGGAGGAGGGAACTCATTATGGGGGAGAGAGAGAGGGGGAGGAGGGAACTCATTATTGGGGGGAGAGAGAGAGAGAGAGAGAGAGAGAGGGAAGAGAGAGATGGGGGAGAGAGAGAGAGAGAGGAGGGAACTCATTATGGGGGGAGAGAGAGAGAGGAGGAGGAGGGAACTCATTATGGGGGAGAGAGAGAGAGAGAGAGGAGGGAACTCATTATGGGGGGAGAGAGAGAGAGGAGGAGGAGGATACTCATTATGGGGGAGAGAGTGAAGGAGGGAACTCATTATGGGGGAGAGAGAGGAGGAGGGAACTCATTATGGGGGGAGAGAGAGAGAGGAGGAGGAGGGAACTCATTATGGGGAGAGAGAGAGAGGAGGAGGAGGGAACTCATTATGGGGGAGAGAGAGAAGGGATGAGGAGGGAACTCATTATGGGGAGAGAGAGAGAGAGGAGGGGAACTCATTATGGGGGGAGAGAGAGAAGGAGGGAACTCATTATGGGGGGAGAGAGAGAGGAGGAGGAGGGTACTCATTATGGGGGAGAGAGTGAAGGAGGGAACTCATTATGGGGTAGAGAGAGAAGGAGGGAACTCATTATGGGGGGAGAGAGAGGAGGAGGGAACTCATTATGGGGGAGAAAGGGAGAGAGGAGGAGGGAACTCATTATGGGGGAGAGAGAGAGAGGAGGAGGAGGGAACTCATTATGGGGAGAGAGAGAGGGGATGAGGAGGGAACTCATTACGGAGAGAGAGAGAGAGGAGGGAACTCATTATGGGGGAGAGAGAGAAGGAGGGAACTCATTATGGGGGAGAGAGAGAGAGGAGGAGGAGGGAACTCATTATGGGGGAGAGAGTGAAGGAGGGAACTCATTATGGGGGAGAGAGAGTGAAGGAGGGAACTCATTATGGGGGGAGAGAGAGAGGAGGAGGGAACTCATTATGGGGGGGGAGAGAGAGATAGGAGGAGGAGGGAACTCATTATGGGGGAGAGAGAGAGAGGAGAAGGAGGGAACTCATTATGGGGGAGAGAGAGAAGGAGGGAACTCATTATGGGGGAGAGAGGGAGGAGGAGGGAACTCATTATGGGGAAGAGAGTGAAGGAGGGAACTCATTATGGGGAGAGAGAGAAGGAGGGAACTCATTATGGGGAGAGAGAGAGAGGAGGAGGAGGGAACTCATTATGGGAGATTAGAGAGAGAGAGAGAGAGAGAGAGAGAGAGAGAGAGAGAGGAGGGAACTCATTATGGGGGAGAGAGGGGGAGGAGAGGGAACTCATTATGGGGGAGAGAGAGAGAGAGAGAGGAGGGAACTCATTATGGGGGGAGAGAGAGAGAGGAGGAGGGAACTCATTATAGCGAGAGAGAGAGAGGAGAGAGGAGGGAACTCATTATGGGGGAGAGAGAGAGGAGGAGGAGGGAACTCATTATGGGGGGAGAGAGAGAGGAGGAGGAGGGAACTCATTATGGGGGAGAGAGAGGGTAGGAGGAAGGAACTTATTATGGGGGGAGAGAGAGGAGGAGGAGGGAACTCATTATGGGGAGAGAGAGAGGTGGAGGAGGGAACTCATTATGGGGGAGAGAGAGAGAGAGAGAGAGAGAGAGAGAGAGAGAGAGAGAGATGGGGGAGAGAGAGAGAGAGAGAGAGAGAGGAACTCATTATGGGGGAGAGAAAGAGAGGTAACTCATTATGGGGGAGAGAGAGAGAGAGGAGGAGGAGGGAACTCATTATGGGGGAGAGAGAGAGAGAAGAGAGAGAGAGAGGAGGGAACTCATTATGGGGGAGAGAGAGAGAGGAGGAGGAGGGAACTCATTATGGGGGAGAGAGATAGAGAGGAGGGAACTCATTATGGGGAGAGAGAGAGAGAGGAGGAGGAGGGAACTCATTATGGGGGAGAGAGAGAAGGAGGGAACTCATTATGGGGGAGAGAGAGGGAGGAGGAGGAGGGAACTCATTATGGGGGAGAGAGTGAAGGAGGGAACTCATTATGGGGGAGAGAGAGAAGGAGGGAACTCATTATGGGGGAGAGAGAGAGAGGAGGAGGGAACTCATTATGGGGGAGAGAGAGAGGAGGAGGAGGGAACTCATTATGGGGGAGAAAGAGAGAGGAGGAGGAGGGAACTCATTATGGGGGAGAGAGAGAGGAGGAGGAGGGAACTCATTATGGGGGAGAGAGAGAGAGGAGGAGGAGGGAACTCATTATGGGGGAGACAGAGAGAGGAGGAGGAGGGAACTCTTTATGGGGGAGAGAGAGAGGAGGAGGAGGGAACTCATTGTGGGAGAGAGAGAGAGAGAGAGAGGAGGGAACTCATTATGGGGAGAGAGAGAGAGAGAGAGAGAGAGAGAGAGAGAGAGAGAGAGGAGGGAACTCATTATGGGGGAGAGAGGGGGAGGAGGAGGGAACTCATTATGGGAGAGAGAGAGAGAGGAGGGAACTCATTACGGGGGAGAGAGAGAGAGGAGGGAACTCATTATGGAGGAGAGAGAGAGAGAGAGAGAGGAGGGAACTCATTATGGGTGAGAGAGAGAGGGAGGGAACTCATTATGGGGGGGAGAGAGAGAGGAGGAGGGAACTCATTATGGGGGAGAGAGAGAGAGAACTCATTATGGGTGAGAGAGAGAGGGAACTCATTATGGGGGAGAGAGAGAGGAGGGAACTCATTATGGGGAGAGAGAGAGAGAGGGAGGGAACTCATTATGGGGGAGAGAGAGAGGGTGAGAGAGAGAGGAGGGAACTCATTATGGGAGAGAGAGAGAGAGAGAGAGGAGGGAACTCATTATGGGGAGAGAGAGAGAAGGAGGGAACTCATTATGGGGGAGAGAGAGAGAGGAGGGAACTCATTATGGGGGAGAGAGAGAGAAGGAGGGAACTCATTATGGGGGAGAGAAAGAGAGAGAGGAGGGAACTCATTATGGGGGAGAGAGAGAGAGGAGGAGGAGGGAACTCATTATGGGGGGGAGAGAAAGAGAGAGAGAGAAGGGAACTCATTATGGGGGAGAGAGAGAGAGAGGAGGAGGAGGGAACTCATTATGGGGGGAGAGAGAGAGAGGAGGGAACTCATTATGGGGAGAGAGAGAGGAGGAGGAGGGAACTCATTATGGGGGAGAGAGAGAAGGAGGGAACTCATTATGGGGGAGAGAGAGAGAGGAGGAGGAGGGAACTCATTATGGGGGAGAGAGTGAAGGAGGGAACTCATTATGGGGGAGAGAGAGGAGGAGGGAACTCATTATGGGGGAGAGAGAGAGAGGAGGAGGAGGGAACTCATTATGGGGGAGAGAGAGAGGGGAGGAGGAGGGAACTCATTATGGGGGAGAGAGTGAAGGAGGGAACTCATTATGGGGGAGAGAGAGAAGGAGGGAACTCATTATGGGGGAGAGAGATAGAGGATGAGGAGGGAACTCATTATGGGAGAGAGAGAGAGAGAGAGATAGGAGGGAACTCATTATGGGGGGGAGAGAGAGAGAGGAGGAGGAGGGAACTCATTATGGGGGAGAGAGAGAGATGAGGAGGAGGGAACTCATTATGGGGGAGAGAGTGAAGGAGGGAACTCATTATGGGGGAGAGAGAGAAGGAGGAGGGAACTCATTATGGGGGAGAGAGTGAAGGAGGGAACTCATTATGGGGGAGAGAGAGGAGGATGGAACTCATTATGGGGGAGAGAGAGAGAGGAGGAGGAGGGAACTCATTATGGGTGGAGAGAGATGGAGGAGGGAACTCATTATGGGGGAGAGAGTGAAGGAGGGAACTCATTATGGGGGAGAGAGAGAAGGAGGGAACTCATTATTGGGGAGAGAGAGAGGAGGAGGAGGGAACTCATTATGAGAGAGAGAGAGAGAGAGAGAGAGAGAGAGAGAGAGAGAGAGAGAGAGAGGAGGGAACTCATTATGGGGGAGAGAGAGAGAGAGAGGAGGAGGAGGGAACTCATTATGGGGGAGAGAGAGAGAGAGAGAGGAGGAGGAGGAGGGAACTCATTATGGGGGAGAGAGAGAGAGGAGGGAACTCATTATGGGGGAGAGAGAGAGAGGAGGGAACTCATTATGGGGGGAGAGAGAGAGAGAGGAGGGAACTCATTATGGTGGAGAGAGAGAGAGAGAGAGAGAGAGGAGGGAACTCATTATGGGAGAGAGTGAGAGTGGAGGGAACTCATTATGGGGGAGAGAGAGAGAAGGAGGGAACTCATCATGGGGGAGAGAGGAGGAGGGAACTCCTTATGGGGGAGAGAGAGGAGGGAACTCATTATGGGGGAGAGAGTGAAGGAGGGAACTCATTATGGGGGACAGAAAGAGAGAGAGAGGAGGGAACTCATTATGGGGGAGAGAGAGAGGAGGAGGAGGAGGGAACTCATTATGGGGGAGAGAGAGAGGAGGGAACTCATTATGGGGGAGAGAAAGAGAGGAGGAGGAGGGAACTCATTATGGGGGAGAGAGAGAAGGAGGGAACTTATTATGGGGGAGAGAGAGAGAGAGGAGGCGGAGGGAACTCATTATGGGGGAGAGAGTGAAGGAGGGAACTCATTATGGGGGAGAGAGAGAAGGAGGGAACTCATTATGGGGGAGAGAGAGAGAGGAGGAGGAGGGAACTCATTATGGGGGAGAGAGAGAGAGGAGGAGGAGGGAATTCATTATGGGGGAGAGAGTGAAGGAGGGAACTCATTATGGGGGAGAGAGAGAAGGACGGAACTCATTATGGGGGAGAGAGTGAAGGAGGGAACTCATTATGGGGGACAGAAAGAGAGAGAGAGGAGGGAACTCATTATGGGGGGAGAGAGAGAGGAGGAGGAGGAGGGAACTCATTAAGGGGGAGAGAGAGGAGGGAACTCATTATGGGGGAGAGAAAGAGAGGAGGAGGAGGGAACTCATTATGGGGGGGAGAGAAGGAGGGAACTCATTATGGGGAGAGAGAGAGAGGAGGCGGAGGGAACTCATTATGGGGGAGAGAGTGAAGGAGGGAACTCATTATGGGGGAGAGAGAGAAGGAGGGAACTCATTATGGGGGAGAGAGAGAGGAGGAGGAGGGAACTCATTATGGGGGAGGGAGAGAGAGGAGGAGGAGAGAATTCATTATGGGGGAGAGAGTGAAGGAGGGAACTCATTATGGGGGAGAGAGAGAAGGACGGAACTCATTATGGGGGAGAGAGAGAAGGAGAATCTAGAATCTGGGGTTCCACCTGAACAACAGCACATTATTTTTTATGTAGAGCAATTTGCCAGATTCTAACGGAGTACAAATTGTTCCTAATCACTGATATAGGGTCAGTTATGTGTTCATGCACTTTAATGGTTAATGTTGATTGGGGGTTAGGATAATCTGATCCTATGTCTGTGGTTAAGGATACATTTTAACCGTAGTGAGCAACACACGGTTAACAGTTATGTTATAAATGAAGTGAACTGCAGAAGGCTTTCTACAGAATTGAAAGAGAACATATTAGGCATTATGATTAGATAATCTTGGCAAATGATCAGTGTAGTTCAGGTACAATAAAGGCGATAGGATCCTGGAGGCCGGACGCTGTGTGTGTGAAAGGAAACGCCAGGGTCGTCTGACTGTCAGGAAATATCAGTTAACTTTATTTTGTTGTATTGAAGAATAACGGTGACTCATCTTCAACCACTGGCTATCACCACGGAAAGAGAGACAGAGTGAGAAGCAGTTATCTTTTTCAGATTTGATTGAGAAATCACTAATGGTGAAGAAACAGAGGGCAGGTCTGTTTGTTCAGCATATGCTAAATGTAAAGCAAATATGGTGGAGGAACAGGCTGTCGTATATTGAAGGTAGGGCTGGGCGGTATACCATAGTTTACTATATACCAGTATTGATGCACGGACCGGTTTGTGTTTTTACTTTACCTTCTATAACGGTATTTTAATGTTTGGTTTGTGATACGCCATGTGTAACGTCCATTTTGATAGTTTACTCCGCTACTTGAGTCATCATGTTCTGCCTTAATATTATTGGACCATGCTGGTCATTTATGAACATTTGAACATCTTGGCCATGTTCTGTTATAATCTCCACCCGGCACAGCCAGAAGAGGACTGGCCAGGTTTCTTCCAAGGTTTTGTCCTTTCTAGGGAGTTTGTCCTAGCTACCGTGCTTCTACACCTGCATTGCTTGCTGTTTGGGGTTTTAGGCTGGGTTTCTTTAGGCTATGAGGGGTGGCCAGTCCTCTTCTGGCAGTGCCAGGTGGAGATTATAACAGAATATGGCCAAGATGTTCAAAGGTTCATAGATGACCAGCAGGGTTAAATAATAATAATCACAGTGGTTGTAGAGGGTGCAAAAGGTCAGCACCTCAGGAGTAAATATCAGCTGGCTTTTCATTGCCGATCATTCAGAGTTGGAGACAGCAGGTGTGGTAGAGAGAGAGAGTCGAAAACAGCAGGTCCGGGACAAGGTAGCACGTCCGGTGAACAGGTCAGGGTTCCATAGCCGCAGTCAGAACAGTTGAAACTGGAGCAGCAGCACGACCAGGTGGACTGGGGACAATAAGGAGTCATCATGCCAGGTAGTCCTGAGGTGTGGTCCTAGGGCTCAGGTCCTCCGGGAGAAGAGAGAAAAGAGAGAGAGAATTCGAGGGAGCATACTTAAATTCACACAGGACACCGGATAAGACAGGAGAAATACTGCAGCTATAACAGACTGACCCTTGGCCCCCAACACATGAACTATTGCAGCATAATTACTGGAGGCTGAGACAGGAGGGGTCAGGAGACACTGTGGCCCCATCCGACGATACCCCCGGACAGGGCCAACCAGGCAGGATATAGCCCCACCCACTTTGCCAAAGCACAGCCCCCACACCACTAGAGGGATATCTTCAACCACCAACTTACTATCCTGAGACAAGGCCGAGTACAGCTAACGAAAATCTCCCGATCTCAAGGGGGGGCACCAACCCGGACAGGAAGATCACGTCAGTGACTCAACCCACTCAAGTGACGCACCCCTCCTAGGGACGGCATGGAAGAGCACTAGTAAGCCAGTGACTCAGCCCCTGTAATAGGGTTAGAGGCAGAGAATCCCAGTGGAAAGAGGGGAACCGGCCAGGCAGAGACAGCAAGGGCGGTTCGTTGCTCCAGTGCCTTTCCGTTCACCTTCCCACTCCTGGGCCGGACTACACTCAACCATAGGACCTACTGAAAAGATGAGCCTTCATTAAAGACTTAAAGGTCGAGACCGAGTCTGCGTCTCTCACATGGATAGGCAGACACTTCCATAAAAATGGAGCTCGATAGGAGAAAGCCCTGCCTTCAGCTGTTTGCTTAGTAAATCTGGGGACAGTAAGGAGGCCTGAGTGTTGTGACCGCAGCATACATACTTATCATCAAGAACACCTCCCTGGCATTTTCATTCGTTGTCATGTCAACACTCTATTCAAAGTTCCCATCATTACATTGTAACTATAGAATTATTATTATTATTATTATTATTATTTCCATGATTCAAGTATTTTGCTCTAATCGCAAGTCAGATCGAAATTGCAACATTTGGTTAAAAATAAGACTAGATTGTTTGCCCATATCGTGCAGTCCTACTTGGCAGTGTGCATCAAACCTGGGACTGAGAGACTGAAGAACAGCAATCACTTGAGCTTCTATCTCAAGGCCATCAGACTGCTAAACAGCAATCACTAACTCAGAGAGGCTGCTGCCTACACTGAGACCCAATCACTAACTCAGAGAGGCTGCTGCCTACATGGAGACCCAATCATTGGCCACTTTAATAAATGGATCACTAGTCACTTTAAACAATGTCACTTTAATAATGTTTACATCTTACATTACTCATATGTATATACTGTATTTTATACCATCTACTGCACCTTGGCTTGTCAGCTCGGGGGGGATTCGATCTTGCAACCTTTCGGTTACTAGTCCAACGCTCTAACCACTAGTCTACCTGCTGCCCCAAATATATTTATATGTACATATTCTCATTCACACCCATTTAGATTTGTGTGAATTAGGTATTTGTTGAGGAATTGCTAGATTACTTGTTAGATTTGTGTGTATTAGGTACTTGTTGAGGAAATGCTAGATTACTTGTTAGATTTGTGTGTATTAGGTAGTTGTTGTGTAATTGTTAGATTACTCGTTAGATATTACTGCACTGTCGGAACTAGAAGCACAAGCATTTCACTACACTCGCATTAACATCTGCTAACCATGTGTATGTGACCAATAACATTTGATTTGATTTGAAAATGTTCTCAAATGACTGATGGAAATACAGGAAATCGTTTTTTAATTGGAGTTGAATGGAACCGTATAGAATGGAGGAAGACTCATTGAAATCACTTAAATTGTATGTGTTGCCACCCTAGGAGTTACTCACTACTCATAAAGCAAATGTAGAACTTTTAATTATTCCAAAACATCATAATGCCCAGCCCTATGGCCCAGCTCTATGGCCCAGCCCTATGGCCCAGCCCTATGGCCCAGCTCTATGGCCCAGCTCTATGGCCCAGCTCTATGGCCCAGCCCTATGGCCCAGCTCTATGGCCCAGCCCTATGGCCCAGCCCTATGGCCCAGCTCTATGGCCCAGCTCTATGGCCCAGCTCTATGGCCCAGCCCTATGGCCCAGCCCTATGGCCCAGCCCTATGGCCCAGCCCTATGGCCCAGCTCTATGGCCCAGCTCTATGGCCCAGCCCTATGGCCCAGCCCTATGGCCCAGCCCTATGGCCCAGCTCTATGGCCCAGCTCTATGGCCCAGCCCTATGGCCCAGCCCTATGGCCCAGCCCTATGGCCCAGCCCTATGGCCCAGCCCTATGGCCCAGCCCGAGGGCACAGCCCTATGGCCCAGCTCTATGGCCCAGCCCTATGGCCCAGCCCTATGGCCCAGCCCTATGGCCCAGCCCTATGGCCCAGCTCTATGGCCCAGCCCTATGGCCCAGCCCTATGGCCCAGCCCTATGGCCCAGCCCTATGGCCCAGCTCTATGGCCCAGCCCTA
Organism: Oncorhynchus keta; assembly: GCF_023373465.1. NCBI lineage: Eukaryota > Metazoa > Chordata > Actinopteri > Salmoniformes > Salmonidae > Oncorhynchus > Oncorhynchus keta. The sequence continues at coordinate 9,283,542 of NC_068430.1, read as the reverse complement.
TGGCCCAGCCCTATGGCCCAGCCCTATGCACACGTCATGGTAACTGGTAGCAGGATTCAGGTTCAACATCAGCAACATATAAGAAGCCAAGGGGCGAGAGTACATAATGAAACCCAAAATCTCCATCATGGTAACCAGGAGGACTGACTGGACACACACACACACACACACACACACACACACACACACACACACACACACACACACACACACACACACACACACACACACACACACACACACACACACACACACACACACACACACACACACACACACACACACACACACACACACACACACACACACACACACACACACACACACACACACAGTAGGGGAAGTCTAATAACTTGTATTGGACGGCTATTTGGGGACGGTTCTGTCAGTCTGTCAGTCTGGCTGATTTAAGTATTACAGGTTGGTGAGTTCTGACTGGAAACCTGGGACGAGGATCTGAAAGCCACCCGGCCACCATTCTGGGTAGTGGCATGCATTCACCCTTCTTCCTTCGTCTTCTTCTCTCTTTCGTTTCTTCTCCTCCTCACTCCTTCTCTGTACCTCTTTTCTCTCTGTCCCCCACACTCCTTTGCTCTCTTTCCACCTTCGTTGTGTCCCCTGCCAGTCCCATGCTGTCACCACCCTGGCTCCCCCGTTGGAGCTGCTCCCTCTCCTCTCTCTGTCCACTTCTCTCTCTTCTCTCCCCTCTCCCCCCGGTCCCCAGCCCTGTACTGTCGCCACACTGCCTCCCTCCCCTCTGTCCCACTGACGCCACACGCTGCTCCCCCTGCTGACCACTTCAAACACCACAGCGCAGCCATCAAAGCCCCATGGCCCACAACTTCTGCTTTGACTTAGCACAGCTCTAACCCCAGGGCTTGTGATATACATGAAAGATACTCTTAAACTCCCAGTTTAAACCCTTCCTTTTTTTTCTGGTTGAATTCAATTTTTTTCATTCCGTAGATATTTTTTCTGAAATGTTTTTTTTTGTATCCCTCACACACACACACACACACACACACACACACACACACACACACACACACACACACACACACACACACACACACACACACACACACACTCTCTCCCTCTCTCTTTCTTTCTCTCTCTCTCTCTTTTCGTCTTTTCTTTTTCTTTGTCAGTGCGGTGGTTCTGCTGCTGCCTCATCAGTGGTTCTGCTGCTGCCTTGGCGGTGGTTCTGCTGCTGCCTCATCGGTGGTTCTGCTGCTGCCTTGGCGGTGGTTCTTAATGCTGTCTCGGTGGTGGTTCTGCTGCTACCTTGGCGGTGGTTCTGCTGCTGCCTCGGCGATGGTTCTTAATGCTGTCTCGTGGTGGTTCTGCTGCTGCCTCGGTGGTGGTTCTGCTGCTGCCTCGGTAGTGGTTCTTAACGCTGCCTTGGAGGTGGTTCTGCTGCTGCCTCGTGGTGGTGGTTCTGCTGCTGCCTCGGTGGTTCTGCTGCTGCCTCGGTGGTGGTTTCTGCTGCTGTCTCGGTGGTGGTTCTGCTGCTGTCTCGGTGGTGGTTCTGCTGCTGTCTCGGTGGTGGTTCTGCCTACCTTGGCGGTGGTTCTGCTGCTGTCTGCTGGTGGTGGTTCTTCTGCTGCTGTCTCGGTGGTGGTTCTGCTGCTGCCTCGTGGTGGTGGTTCTGCTGATGCCTCGGCGGTGGTTCTGCTGCTGCCTCGTGGCGGTGGTTCTGCTGCTGCCTTGGCGGTGGTTCTTAATGCTGTCTCGGTGGTGGTTCTGCTGCTACCTTGGCGGTGGTTCTGCTGCTGCCTCGGCGATGGTTCTGCTGCCTCTTTTCACAGAGTTTAATTAGTCATTTATTTTAAGGCATTGGCGCCGCTTCACACACACCACCACACACATACAAACACACACACAAGAACACACACACACATACACACACACTATAACACACACACACATACACACACAAACACACACACACACTTCCTGCAACAGGTCCAATAGTTGTACTCTGCCATGGTATAACAGACAGTGTACTACGGGTATGAGAAAACAAGTATTTTTACTGCTCTAATTACGTTGGTAACCAGTTTATAAAAGCAATAAGGCACCTCAGGAGTCTGTGATATATGGCCAATATACCACAATATACCATATATTGTATAATATAGTATAATAAAATCTAGTATAATATGATTTAGTATTGTATAATATAGTATAATATAGTACAGTATAATATAGCATAATATAATTTGGTATTGTATAATATAGTATAGTATAATATAGTTTAGTATAGTATAATATAATATAGTTTAGCAAAGTATAATATTGTATAGTATAATATATTTTAGTATAATATAGTATAATATATTTTAGTATAATATAGTATAATATAGTATAGTATAATATAGTTTAGTATTGTATAGCATAATATAGTGTAGTATAATATAGTATAGTATAATATAATATGGTATATTATAGTTTAGCATAGTATAGTATAATATAGTTTAGTATAGTATAGTATAATATATTATAGTATTGTATAATATAGTTTAGTATAGTATAATATAGTATAGTATAATATAGTTTAGTATAGTATAATATTGTATAGTATAATATAGTTTAGTATTGTATAATATAGTTTAGTATAATATAGTATAGTATATTATAGTTTTGTATTGTAAAATATAATATAGTATAATATAGTTTAGTATAATATATTATAGTATAATATAGTATATTTAAGCAATAAGTCCCGAGGGGATGTGGTGTATGGCCAATATACCACGGCTAAGGGCTGTTCTTATGTACTACAGATACAACCCTTAGCCGTGGTCTATTGGTCATATACTACAAACCCCAGAGGTGCCTTATTGCTATTATAAACTGGTTACCAACGTAATTAGAGCAGTAAAAATAAATGTCTTGTCATAACCGTAGTATATGATCTGATATACCATGGCTGTCAACCAATCAGCATTCAGGGCTCGAACCACCCAGTTTATAATACAATATAATATATTATCATATAGTATAGTATAATATAATATAGCGTAATATAGCATGGGTAGCCTAGTGGTTAGAGCATTGGACTAGTAACCGGAAGGTTGCAAGTTCAAACCCCCCCACCTGACAAGGTACAAATCTGTCGTTCTGCCCCTGAACAGGCAGTTAACCCACTGTTCCTAGACCAGTTAACCCACTGTTCCTAGACCAGTTAACCCACTGTTCCTAGGCCAGTTAACCCACTGTTCCTAGACCAGTTAACCCACTGTCCCTAGACCAGTTAACCCACTGTTCCTAGACCAGTTAACCCACTGTTCCTAGAACAGTTAACCCACTGTTCCTAGAACAGTTAACCCACTGTTCCTAGACCAGTTAACCCACTGTCCCTAGACCAGTTAACCCACTGTCCCTAGACCAGTTAACCCACTGTTCCCAGACCAGTTAACCCACTGTTCCTAGAACAGTTAACCCACTGTTCCTAGACCAGTTAACCCACTGTTCCTAGACCAGTTAACCCACTGTTCCTAAACCAGTTAACCCACTGTTCCTAGAACAGTTAACCCATTTTCCTAGACCAGTTAACCCACTTTTCCTAGACCAGTTAACCCACTGTTCCTAGACCAGTTAACCCACTGTTCCTAAACCAGTTAACCCACTGTTCCTAGAACAGTTAACCCACTGTTCCTAGAACAGTTAACCAACTGTTCCTAGACCAGTTAACCCACTGTTCCTAGACCAGTTAACCCACTGTTCCTAGACCAGTTAACCCACTGTCCCTAGACCAGTTAACCCACTGTTCCTAGACCAGTTAACCCACTGTCCCTAGACCAGTTAACCAACTGTTCCTAGACCTGTTAACCCACTGTTCCTAGACCAGTTAACCCACTGTTCCTAGACCAGTTAACCCACTGTTCCTAGACCAGTTAACCCACTGTTCCTAGACCAGTTAACCCACTGTTCCTAGACCAGTTAACCCACTGTCCCTAGACCAGTTAACCCACTGTCCCTAGACCAGTTAACCCACTGTTCCTAGACCTGTTAACCCACTGTTCCTAGACCAGTTAACCCACTGTTCCTAGACCAGTTAACCTACTGTTCCTAGAACAGTTAACCCACTGTTCCTAGACCAGTTAACCAACTGTTCCTAGAACAGTTAACCCACTGTCCCTAGACCAGTTAACCCACTGTTCCTAGACCAGTTAACCCACTGTTCCTAGACCAGTTAACCCACTGTTCCTAGACCAGTTAACCCACTGTTCCTAGACCAGTTAACCAACTGTTCCTAGACCAGTTAACCCACTGTTCCTAGACCAGTTAACCCACTGTTCCTAGACCAGTTAACCAACTGTTCCTAGACCAGTTAACCCACTGTTCCTAGACCAGTTAACCCACTGTTCCCAGACCAGTTAACCAACTGTTCCTAGACCAGTTAACCCACTGTTCCTAGACCAGTTAACCCACTGTTCCTAGACCAGTTAACACACTGTTCCTAGACCAGTTAACCCACTGTTCCTAGACCAGTTAATGCACTGTTCCTAGACCAGTTAACCCACTGTTCCTAGACCAGTTAACCCACTGTTCCTAGACCAGTTACGCACTGTTCCTAGACCAGTTAACCCACTGTTCCTAGACCAGTTAACCCACTGTTCCTAGACCAGTTAACCCACTGTTCCTAAACCAGTTAACCCACTGTTCCTAGAACAGTTAACCCACTGTTCCTAGACCAGTTAACCCACTGTTCCTAAACCAGTTAACCCACTGTTCCTAGAACAGTTAACCCACTGTTCCTAGAACAGTTAACCCACTGTTCCTGGGGACAGGGAGTCCACCAGTTAACCCACTGTTCCTAGAACAGTTAACCCACTGTTCCTAGAACAGTTAACCCACTGTTCCTAAACCAGTTAACCCACTGTTCCTAGAACAGTTAACCCACTGTTCCTAGACCAGTTAACCCACTGTTCCTAAACCAGTTAACCCACTGTTCCTAGAACAGTTAACCCACTGTTCCTAGAACAGTTAACCCACTGTTCCTAAACCAGTTAACCAACTGTTCCTAGACCAGTTAACCCACTGTTCCTAGACCAGTTAACCCACTGTTCCTAGACCAGTTAACCCACTGTTCCTAGACCGTCATTGAAAATAAGAAGTTGTTCTCAACTGACTTGCCTAGTTAAATAAAGGTTAAATAATACAGTGTAGCAGTTGTTTTATTAGAAATTCAAAGTCTAGAAAGCACTTCAACACTTCAGCTACAAAACTGACCTTTGTTACAGAGCACATGAGTCACTTCACACTATAGACTACGCTGAGGTGTGTGATCACACCTGCAGCATGCCCATCATAGGTGTTTGTGTCAGACCAGGACAATATTATCCAGATAAGTATAGATGTATAGCTCAGTGTGATGTACTCTTTTTGCAAACCTTTAACAATACATTAGGACAACAATTCTATTCCCCCATTTGCTCATTGAGATATTATGTGCTGCGTTTTGGAAGAGGGTAGGTAGCCTTTTGATGCACATTGATGTAATACCAATATGTACCAGAGGGTGGTGCCTAGTCTGCTTATTAAAGCAGGCAGAGAGTGGAAGTGACATACTGCAGGTGTATGGTGGATAAACCATGTTCTGTTACTCTGCACGCAAAGATAGGGACAAGCAACCAATCAATTAACATGTTATATGTCCAAACCCCCATTCTATTCCCTCATTTACAGCAGAGCCCTGAGTACTGCAGTAACATCGGGCCACTGATACAGGACCAGTAAAGGCTCAGTGCCCGACTGTTTAAAAAAATACATATGATATGATTACTCAGGGGGTTCTGTAGCACCCTCAGTATCACTACTTCCTGCAGCTACGGACACAGGGAGACCGAGACACAGGGGAACAGGGAGACCGGGACACATGGGGACAGGGAGACCGGGACACAGGGGAACAGGGAGACCGGGACACATGGGGACAGGGAGACCGGGACACATGGGGACAGGGAGACCGGGACACATGGGGACAGGGAGACCGGGACACATGGGGACAGGGAGACCGGGACACAGGGGAACAGGGAGACCGGGACACAGGGGGACAGGGAGACCGGGATGCATGGGGACAGGGAGACCGGGACACAGGAGGACAGGGAGACCGAGACACAGGGGGACAGGGAGACCGAGACACAGGGGAACAGGGAGACCGGGACGCAGGGGGACAGGGAGACCGAGACACGGGGGGACAGGGAGACCGGGACGCAGGGGGACAGGGAGACCGGGGGACAGCGAGACCGATACACAGGGGGACAGGGAGACCGATACACAGGGGGACAGGGACACCGAGACACAGGGGGACAGGGAGACCGGGGGACAGGAGGACAGGGAGACCGGGGGACAGGAGGACAGGGAGACCGGGAGACAGGGTGACTGAGAAACAGGGGGACAGGGAGACCGGGACACAGGAGAACAGGGAGAATGGGACACAGGGGGACAGGGAGACCGAGACACAGGGGGACAGGGGGACAGGGAGACTGATACACACGGGGACAGGGAGACCGAGACACAGGGGGACAGGGAGACCGGTGGACAGGAGGACAGGGAGACCGGGAGACAGGAGGACAGGGAGACCGGGACACAGGAGGACAGGGAGACCGAGACACAGGGGGACATGGAGACCGAGACACAGGGGAACATGGAGACCGGGACACAGGAGGACAGGGAGACCGGGACACAGGAGGACAGGGAGACAGGGAGGCAGAGACACAGGGGGACAGGGAGACCGGGGGACAGGGAGACCAGGACACAGGGGGACAGGGAGACCGAGACACAGGGGGACAGGGAGACCGAGACACAGGAGGACAGGGAGACAGGGGGACAGAGACACAGGGGGACAGGGAGACAGAGACACAGGGGGACAGGGAGACCAGGGGGACAGGGAGACCAGGACACAGGGGGACAGGGAGACAGGGAGGCAGAGACACAGGGGGACAGGGAGACCGGGTGACAGGGAGACCAGGACACAGGGAGACAGGGAGACAGAGACACAGGGGGACAGGGAGATCGAGACACAGGAGGACAGGGAGACAGGGGGACAGAGACACAGGGGGACAGGGACACAGGGGGACAGGGAGACAGAGACACAGGGGGACAGGGAGACCGAGACACAGGGGGACAGGGAGACAGAGACACCGGAGGACAGGGAGACAGGAGGACAGGGGGACAGGGAGACAGAGACACAGGGGGACAGGGAGACAGAGACACATGGGGACAGGGAGACAGGGGGACAGAGACACAGGGGGACAGGGAGACAGAGACACAGGGGGACAGGTGGACAGAGACACAGGGTGACAGGGAGACAGGTGGACAGAGACACAGGGGGACAGGGAGACAGAGACACAGGGGGACAGGGAGACAGAGACACAGGGAGACAGGTGGACAGAGACACAGGGTGTTACTAGATGTTTAAATGTGCTCCTGTTGTATAGATTTAGTCAATATTTACTAGATGTTTAAATGTGCTCCTGTTGTATAGATTTAGTCAATATTTACTAGATGTTTAAATGTGCTCCTGTTGTATATTTATGGTCGACTAAGCAAAGTCTTTGTTGATTTGAATGTAACATTTTATTCCTTAGTGTGTGAGGACTGGCCCTTATTCCCTATAAAGTGTGTGAGGACTGGCCCCTATTCCCTATAAAGTGTGTGAGGACTGGCCCCTATTCCCTATAAAGTGTGTGAGGACTGGCCCTATTCCCTATAAAGTGTGTGAGGACTGGCCCTATTCCCTATAAAGTGTGTGAGGACTGGCCCCTATTCCCTATAAAGTGTGTGAGGACTGGCCCCTATTCCCTATAAAGTGTGTGAGGACTGGCCCTATTCCCTATAAAGTGTGTGAGGACTGGCCCTATTCCCTATAAAGTGTGTGAGGACTGGCCCCTATTCCCTATAAAGTGTGTGAGGACTGGCCCCTATTCCCTATAAAGTGTGTGAGGACTGGCCCCTATTCCCTATAAAGTGCACTACATTAAACCAGAGCCCTATGGGTCCTGGTCAGAAGCAGTGCACTACATTAAACCAGAGCCCTATGGGTCCTGGTCAGAAGCAGTGCACTACATTAAACCAGAGCCCTATGGGTCCTGGTCAGAAGCAGTGCACTACATTAAACCAGAGCCCTATGGGTCCTGGTCAAAAGCAGTGCACTACATTAAACCAGAGCCCTATGGGTCCTGGTCAGAAGCAGTGCACTACATTAAACCAGAGCCCTATGGGTCCTGGTCAGAAGCAGTGCACTACATTAAACCAGAGCCCTATGGGTCCTGGTCAGAAGCAGTGCACTACATTAAACCAGAGCCCTATGGGTCCTGGTCAGAAGCAGCGCACTACATTAAACCAGAGCCCTATGGGTCCTGGTCAGAAGCAGTGCACTACATTAAACCAGAGCCCTATGGGTCCTGGTCAGAAGCAGTGCACTACATTAAACCAGAGCCCTATGGGTCCTGGTCAGAAGCAGTGCACTACATTAAACCAGAGCCCTATGGGTCCTGGTCAGAAGCAGTGCACTACATTAAACCAGAGCCCTATGGGTCCTGGTCAGAAGCAGTGCACTACATTAAACCAGAGCCCTATGGGTCCTGGTCAGAAGCAGTGCACTACATTAAACCAGAGCCCTATGGGTCCTGGTCAGAAGCAGCGCACTACATTAAACCAGAGCCCTATAGGTCCTGGTCAGAAGCAGCGCACTACATTAAACCAGAGCCCTATGGGTCCTGGTCAGAAGCAGCGCACTACATTAAACCAGAGCCCTATGGGTCCTTGTCAGAAGCAGCGCACTACATTTGGGATTTAGTCAAACGTGTTGTGAATACCAGGCATACCATCCAAACCTCAACCCTCATGATCTCTCAGAACACAACATAAAATAAGTTGCAACTCAACCAGAATGGAAACACAGAACTATCCCACGTATCTGTTAAACTCAAAAGAGGAGATATTATGTATCTCCACCATATTAAAACCTGTTGTGTTTCCCCGGGAGATTGTGTTCATATTCTATACACAGAAACACCAGTGTGGTTTCGTTCAAATGGTAAAAAAGTAAAGAACCCACATCAGAAAGAACTGAAAGATGCAATGAAGCACTTTAATGTGCCCCCCTCCCCAAAAGCCATTTATAGAGTGGTGTGAGAGCCTGGGAGATGACAGAGCAGTTAATGAGCCCAACTGCAGTTGGGTTTTTGATTCATATGCGGTGTGGTTCAGTGTGTGTGTGTGCGTGTGTGTGTGTGTGTGTGTGTGTGTGTGTGTGTGTGTGTGTGTGTGTGTGTGTGTGTGTGTGTGTGTGTGTGTGTGTGTGTGTGTGTGTGTGTGTGTGTGTGTGTGTGTGTGTGTGTGTGTGTGTGTATTTGTGTTGTGGTCGGTGTGTGGGACGGGTCCCTCCATGCCTTCCAACCCAACCCAACATACATGGAGCAGAGCAGAGCTCAGGCAAGGCACAGCCGCACAGGGGTAAGGCAGGACGCCTCAAAATAGTCTACAATTCTTGCTCTAACCAACTCCACTCACCGACATTGCATACATACACACACACACACACACACACACACACACATTTTTAGAGCATTTGTGTAAATGGTGAGAAGGCTAGTGTGGTTTTCTTGGTTTGCTGTCAAGATGATTTCCGCTAATTGTTGTTTATGTGAAGACCTTGTTGAATACTTTAAAATAAATGTTCTTTATCTATTTGTCTCGTCTCGCACCTTTCTGCTCTTGTCTTTCTCAGACAGTGCTCAGCCTCCCTCCTTCACAGTGCTCAGCCTCTCCCCTTCACAGTGCTCAGCCTCCCTCCTTCACAGTGCTCAGCCTCTCTCCTTCACAGTGCTCAGACTCTCTCCTTCACAGTGCTCAGCCTCTCTCCTTCACAGTGCCCAGCCTCTCTCCTTCACAGTGCCCAGCCTCTCTCCTTCACAGTGCTCGGCCTCTCTCCTTCACAGTGCTCAGCCTCACCCCTTCACAGTGCTTAGCCTCTCCCCTTCACAGTGCTCAGCCTCTCCCCTTCACAGTGCTCAGCCTCTCCCCTTCACAGTGCTCAGCCTCTCTTCTTCACAGTGCTCAGCCTCTCTCCTTCACAGTGCTCGGCCTCTCTCCTTCACAGTGCTCAGCCTCTCTCCTTCAAAGTGCTCAGCCTCTCTCCTTCACAGTGCTCAGCCTCTCTCCTTCACAGTGCCCAGCCTCTCTCCTTCACAGTGCTCAGCCTCTCCCCTTCACAGTGCTCAGCCTCTCTTCTTCACAGTGCTCAGCCTCTCTCCTTCACAGTGCTCAGCCTCTCTCCTTCACAGTGCTCAGCCTCTCTCCTTCACAGTGCTCAGCCTCTCCCCTTCACAGTGCTCAGCCTCTCTTCTTCACAGTGCTCAGCTTCTCTCCTTCACAGTGCTCAGCCTCTCTCCTTCACAGTGCCCAGCCTCTCTCCTTCACAGTGCTCAGCCTCTCTCCTTCACAGTCCTCAGTCTCTCTCCTTCACAGTGCTCAGCCTCTCTTCTTCACAGTGCTCAGCCTCTCTTCTTCACAGTGCTCAGCCTCTCTCCTTCACAGTGCTCAGCCTCACCCCTTCACAGTGCTTAGCCTCTCCCCTTCACAGTGCTCAGCCTCTCCCCTTCACAGTGCTCAGCCTCTCTTCTTCACAGTGCTCAGCCTCTCTTCTTCACAGTGCCCAGCCTCTCTCCTTCACAGTGCTCAGCCTCTCTCCTTCACAGTGCTCAGCCTCTCTCCTTCACAGTGCTCAGCCTCTCTCCTTCACAGTGCTCAGCCTCTCTTCTTCACGGTGCTCAGCCTCTCTTCTTCATGGTGCTCAGCCTCTCCTTCACAGTGCTCAGCCTCACCCCTTCACAGTGCTCAGCCTCTCTTCTTCACAGTGCTCAGGCTCTCTCTCACCCCTACAAATCAGCCGGGCTAGACAATCTGGACCCTTTCTTTCTAAAACTATCTGCCGAAATTGTTGCAACACCTATTACTAGCCTTTTCAACCTCTCTTTCGTGTCGTCTGAGATTCCCAAAGATTGGAAAGCTGCCGCGGTAATCCCCCTCTTCAAAGGGGGAGACACTCTAGACCCAAACTGCTACAGACTATCTATCCTACCCTGCTTTTCTAAGGTCTTCGAAAGCCAAGTCAACAAACAGATTACCGACCATTTAGAATCCCACCGTACCTTCTCCGCTATGCAATCTGGTTTCAGAGCTGGTCACGGGTGCACCTCAGCCACGCTCAAGGTCCTAAACGACATCATAAACGCCATCGATGAGAGACATTACTGTGCAGCCGTATTCATCGACCTGGCCAAGGCTTTCGACTCTGTCTTTTTTTTGCATTTACCTCCCTTATTTCACCTCATTTGCTCACATTGTATATAGACTTATTTTTCTATTGTATTATTGACTGTATGTTTGTTTTACTCCATGTGTAACTCTGTGTTGTTATATGTGTCGAACTGCTTTGCTTTATCTTGGCCAGGTCGCAGTTGTAAATGAGAACTTGTTCTCAACTGGTCTACCTGGTTAAATAAAGGTGAAATAAATACATTTGTAGCTAGATAGATATGTTGCTAGATATGTTAGCTAGATAGATACAGTATATATATATATGTAACTAGCTAGATATAGTAGATAGATAGCTAGCTAGATATAGTAGATAGATATAGTAGGTAGGTATTTTTATTTTATTTTACCTTTAGGCAAGTCAGTTAAGAACAAATTCTTATTTTAAATGACGGCCTAGGAACTGTGGGTTAACTGCCTGTTCAGGGGCAGAACAACAGATTTGTACCTTGTCAGCTCAGGGGTTTGAACTTGCAACCTTCCAGTTACCAGTTCAATGCTCTAACCACTAGGCTACCCTGCCGCCCCCGCATGTAGCTAGATAGTTACAGTAGCTAGATATGTAGCTAGATAGATACAGTAGCTAGATATGTAGCTAGATAGATACAGTAGCTAGATATGTAGCTCGATAGATACAGTAGCTAGATATGTAGCTAGATAGATACAGTAGCTAGATATGTAGCTAGATAGATACAGTAGATAGGTACTCTGCACTTTCATCTTCTAATCTATTAGATCTCACTGTCATGTTGAATGCAGAAGACCTTTGAGTTGAAACGTGTTGATGAGGGATATCCAATCAGAAAGCTCCTCTTTCCATTGGTAGGCATATGGACTTTCAAACTTCCAGTGCTATGTGGGTACAAAATATTTTTTGAAGAACAAGGTTTGTTAACAAGGTTTGTTTTAACTTTACATCCCCACAATCCTCATTGCGATAATTCTATATCCAGCCGTTAAAAAGCTCATCCTTATGACGTGCCCTGTTTGGAGGGCTAGCCATTCCCTTGCATGCATAAGTTCCAACTGTATAATATGTACATTGTTTCTGTCTCACCAGAGCAGAAGGGAGGGGGGCCTCTGGTTGGTTCAGAGCAGAACAGAGGGGGGCCTCTGGTTGGTTCAGAACAGAACGGAAGGGGGGGGGGCTCTGGTTGGTTCAGAGCAGAACGGAGGGGGAGCCTCTGGTTGGTTCAGAGCACAAAGGAGGGGAGCCTCTGGTTGGTTCAGAGCAGAAAGGAAGGGGGGGCCTCTGGTTGGTTCAGAGCAGAACGGAGGGGAGCCTCTGGTTGGTTCAGAGCAGAACGGAAGGGGGGCTCTGGTTGGATCAGAGCAGAACGGAGGGGAGCCTCTGGTTGGTTCAGAGCAGAACGGAGGGGAACCTCTGGTTGGTTCAGAGCAGAATGGAAGGGGGCCTCTGGTTGGTTCAGAGCAGAACGGAGGGGAGCCGCTGGTTGGTTCAGAACAGAATGAAAGGGGGCCTCTGGTTGGTTCAGAACAGAATGGAAGGGGGCCTCTGGTTGGTTCAGAGCAGAACGGAAGGGGGGGCTCTGGTTGGATCAGAGCAGAACGGAGGGGAGCCTCTGGTTGGTTCAGAGCAGAACGGAGGGGGGCCTCTTCCTGTACTGGGTTTAGTGCTTCCCAAACTAGGGGTCGCCTGCTGCTTCTTCCATACTGTTCCCTTCTTTCTTTCTTTTCTGTGTTCAAATATCCATCTCTGACACCTCAATCTGTGCATGGATGCTTTGATAGGGGGATGGCATTTTACCTATTACAACATGCTTTCTGAGGACGAGAGTGACTGATCAGGGACGGTGCGCTGAGTGTCTTTTTATGCAGTAAGGTCTGGACTCCTAGCTGACTAGATGCAGTAGTTCTGGACTCCTAGCTGACTAGATGCAGTAGGTCTGGACTCCTAGCTGACTAGGTGCAGTAGGTCTGGACTCCTAGCTGACTAGATGCAGTAGTTCTGGACTCCTAACTGACTAGGTGCAGTAAGGTCTGGACTCCTAGCTGACTAGATGCAGTAAGGTCTGGACTCCTAGCTGACTAGATGCAGTAGGTCTGGACTCCTAGCTGACTAGATGCAGTAAGGTCTGGACTCCTAGCTGACTAGATGCAGTAGGTCTGGACTCCTAGCTGACTAGATGCAGTAAGGTCTGGACTCCTAGCTGACTAGATGCAGTAGTTCTGGACTCCTAGCTGACTAGATGCAGCAGGTCTGGACTCCTAGCTGACTAGATGCAGTAGTTCTGGACTCCTAGCTGACTAGATGCAGTAGTTCTGGACTCCTAGCTGACTAGATGCAGTAGGTCTGGACTCCTAGCTGACTAGATGCAGTAGTTCTGGACTCCTAGCTGACTAGATGCAGTAAGGTCTGGACTCCTAGCTGACTAGATGCAGTAGGTCTGGACTCCAAGCTGACTAGATGCAGTAGTAGGTCTGGACTAGCTGACCTAGCTGACTAGATACAGTAGTTCTGGACTCCTAGCTGACTAGATGCAGTAGGTCTGGACTCTAGCTGACTAGATGCAGTAGTTCTGGACTCCTAGCTGACTAGATACAGTAGTTCTGGACTCCTAGCTGACTAGATGCAGTAGTTCTGGACTACTAGCTGACTAGATGCAGTAGTTCTGGACTCCTAGCTGACTAGATGCAGCAGGTCTGGACTCCTAGCTGACTAGATGCAGTAGTTCTGGACTCCTAGCTGACTAGATGCAGCAGGTCTGGACTCCTAGCTGACTAGATGCAGTAGTTCTGGACTCCTAGCTGACTAGATGCAGTAGTTCTGGACTCCTAGCTGACTAGATGCAGTAGGTCTGGACTCCTAGCTGACTTGCTGGTCGTGCTGTGAGCTGTATTCAGAGGTTGCTCAGGGACTTTCCCCACTATCTTCTCTCATTGCAATATCGTGGGAGGATCTGAAAGGAACTCTCTCTCTCTTTCTCTCTCTTTCTCTCTCTCTCTCTCTCTCTCTCTCTCTCTCTCTCTCTCTCTCTCTCTCTCTCTCTCTCTCTCTCTCTCTCTCTCTCTCTCTCTCTCTCTCTGTGTGTGTCTCTCTGTGTCTCTCTGTCCCTCTCTCTCTCTCTGTCCCTCTCTCTCTCTCCTCTCTCTCTCTGCCTCTCTCTCCTCTCTCTCTCTCTCTCTCTCTCTCTCTCTCTCTCTCTCTCTCTGTCTCTCTCTCTCTCTCTCTCTCTCTCTCTCTGCCTCTCTCTCTCTCTCTCTCTCTCTCTCTCTCTCTCTCTCTCTCTCTCTCTCTCTCTCTCTCTCTCTCTCTCTCTCTCTCTCTCTCTCTCTGCCACTCTCTCCTCTCTCTCTCTCCTCTGTCTCTCTCTCTCTCTCTCTCTCTCTCTCTCTCTCTCTCTCTCTCTCTCTCTCTCTCCTCTCTCTCTCTCTCTCTCTCTCTCTCTCTCTTCTGCCACTCTCTCCTCTCTCTCTCTCCTCTCTCTCTCTCTCTCTCTCTCTGCCACTCTCTCCTCTCTCTCTCTCCTCTGTCTCTCTCTCTCTCTCTCTCTGCCACTCTCTCCTCTCTCTCTCTCCTCTGTCTCTCTCTCTCTCTCTCTCTCTCTGCCACTCTCTGTAGGATGTAGTGTAATGTCATCGTGTGGAGGTTGTTGTGACACGTGATGTGTTTTTATGGTTGTGTGGGGGATGTGTTTGTGTCTTTTTAGGTTAGTGAGGATTTCTCATTAAAGCTACAGTGTGTAACTTTTGGGGCCACCTGACCAAATGCACATAGAAATGTGAGTTATAGATCTGTCATTCTCATTGAAAGGAACTCTCGCCCTCGCTCTCTCTTTCTCTCTCTCCCTCTCTCTCTCCTCTCTCTCTGTCTCTCTCCCTCTCTTTCACCCTCTCCTTTTTTCTCTCTCTCGTTATCTCTTTTCCCCACCCACACATTTGCAGAGAGAAGCCACAGACGTTACTGATCAACACGCTATATGAATGATAACATATGGTTTCCACCCCTATCAATCATGCATCTGATGTTATACAAAATATAGACACTTGCTGAACAGTATTTGTACTGTTAATAACATGTAGGTTATTTTTTTTAAACCATGAATAGACAGCAGGAATGTCATAAAGCTGCAGGTAAATATAAGGCTTTATCAATCATGAATGTTCAGTCATCTTCCTCTTCTATCACCAATCAATTGAACAATAGAAAATGGATATTCTGCGTATAAGTTGAATATGTGTGGCCACAGACATTAGTCTGTAGTTGATATCTAATCTTTTACCTGTTTAGAATTTATAGAAAACATAGACTTATTCTATACCATCTGCTTTAATATAATGTTCTGTCTCTCTGGCTGCAGTTAGACCAGTCCCAACGAGGGCAGAGAGAGAGCAGTGGACCTGTCTGTCTGTCAGACCAGTCCCAACGAGGGCAGAGAGAGAGCAGTGGACCTGTCTGTCTGTCAGACCAGTCCCAACGAGG
Organism: Oncorhynchus keta; assembly: GCF_023373465.1. Classification (NCBI taxonomy): domain Eukaryota; kingdom Metazoa; phylum Chordata; class Actinopteri; order Salmoniformes; family Salmonidae; genus Oncorhynchus; species Oncorhynchus keta. Next base: position 9,267,770 of record NC_068430.1, on the reverse strand, counting down.
GCAGAGAGAGAGCAGTGGACCTGTCTGTCTGTCAGACCAGTCCAAACGAGGGCAGAGAGAGAGCAGTGGACCTGTCTGTCTGTCAGACCAGTCCAAACGAGGGCAGAGAGAGAGCAGTGGACCTGTCTATCTGTCAGACCAGTCCAAACGAGGGCAGAGAGCAGACCTGTCTGTCTGTCAGACCAGTCAGTACCTGTCTGTCAGACCAGTCCAAAGCGTGGGCAGACCAGTCCAAACGAGAGCAGTGGACTTGTCTATCTGTCAGACCAGTCCAAACGAGGGCAGAGAGAGAGCAGTGGACCTGTCTGTCTGTTAGACCAGTCCCAACGAGGGCAGAGAGAGAGCAGTGGACCTGTCTGTCTGTCAGACCAGTCCAAACGAGGGCAGAGAGAGAGCAGTGGACCTGTCTGTCTGTCAGACCAGTCCAAACGAGGGCAGAGAGAGAGCAGTGGACTTGTCTATCTGTCAGACCAGTCCAAACGAGGGCAGAGAGAGAGCAGTGGACCTGTCTGTCTGTTAGACCAGTCCCAACGAGGGCAGAGAGAGCAGTGGACCTGTCTGTCTGTTAGACCAGTCCCAACGAGGGCAGAGAGAGAGCAGTGGACCTGTCTATCTGTCAGACCAGTCCCAACGAGGGCAGAGAGAGAGCAGTGGACCTGTCTGTCTGTCAGACCAGTCCACACGAGGGCAGAGAAAGAGAGAGAAATGGACCTGTCTGTCTGTCAGATCAGTCCAAACGAGGGCAGAGAGAGAGAGAGAGAAATGGACCTGTCTGTTAGACCAGTCCAAACGAGGGCAGAGAGAGCAGTGGGCCTGCTTGCCTGACAGACAGACTGACAGTGTTGATAGAAGAGATGTAGTGGGAGGTGTTTGTTCTTAGATGTGGTACACCGTACCTCTGACTCATTGTAAGAATGTAAAAAAGACACTTTGGTATTTGCAGACATTGCTCTGTGTTCGTGTTTTTGGCAAGCTCATCTCAAAAATGTCCTCTTCATCATCTTCATCATCCTCATCAACACTGCTGAACTATGGATAAACACACTATGGATTTCTGTCTTTGCTACTGTGATCATAGGTAGGCTAGTGTAACTATATGTCCTGCTTGTTCTGGTGTGTCTCTGTGTGTCTGTCTCACTCCGGGGCTCGTGTAAAGTAGTAGTTGTCCTTTTGGTGATCGAGTGAGAAATAGTTTCTTGGGTTGTTTCAGTTTAAATATATATTTGAATCGAAACAATGATACAGTTATATCTATTTTATAACGGAGAAATGTCTGGAGAGCTAGAATATGTCTTTAAAAAAAACATCTGCATTTATTTTTAGTAAAGATGATTTTTATCGAAATTGCACAAGCTAAGTTAAATCACTGTATATTACTTGTGTTGCTAGTTCATCACTACACTGAACAAGCAGGTGTTTTGCTCAGCCACCTTTACGGATTCCTCTGACTGTCTTGAGAAATATTGTTGCCGTTTACTGTCGATGTGTCCTCGTCCTATGACTTACACGTCACCTGCTGTACAATTGTCGATGTCATTTCTAATTCTTCAGAGCGTCGAGATACAGATTTATTTTATTGGTGTTATGTCAGAAGAAGAGTCTTCCGTATGAAAGTGCAGATAACTCTTGTCTGGGTGTGCTAAGTAACACAATGGTCTGGGTGTGCTAAGTAACACAATGGTCTGGGTGTGCTAAGTAACACAATGGTCTGGGTGTGCTAAGTAACACAATGGTCTGGGTGTGCTAAGTAACACAATGGTCTGGGTGTGCTAAGTAACACAATGGTCTGGGTGTGCTAAGTAACACAATGGTCTGGGTGTGCTAAGTAACACAATGGTCTGGGTGTGGTAAGTAACACAATGGTCTGGGTGTGCTAAGTAACACAATGGTCTGGGTGTGCTAAGTAACACAATGGTCTGGGTGTGCTAAGTAACACAATGGTCTGGGTGTGCTAAGTAACACAATGGTCTGGGTGTGCTAAGTAACACAATGGTCTGGGTGTGCTAAGTAACACAATGGTCTGGGTGTGCTAAGTAACACAATGGTCTGGGTGTGCTAAGTACCACAAGGGTCTGGGTGTGCTAAGTAACACAATGGTCTGGGTGTGCTAAGTAACACAATGGTCTGGGTGTGCTAAGTACCACAAGGGTCTGGGTGTGCTAAGTAACACAATGGTCTGGGTGTGCTAAGTACCACAAGGGTCTGGGTGTGGCTAGGTAACACAATGGTCTGGGTGTGCTAAGTAACACAATGGTCTGGGTGTGCTAAGTAACACAATGGTCTGGGTGTGCTAAGTACCACAAGGGTCTGGGTGTGCTAAGTAACACAATGGTCTGGGTGTGCTAAGTAACACAATGGTCTGGGTGTGCTAAGTAACACAATGGTCTGTGTGTGCTAAGTAACACAATGGTCTGGGTGTGCTAAGTACCACAAGGGTATGGGTGTGCTAAGTACCACAAGGGTCTGGGTGTGCTAAGTAACACAATGGTCTGGGTGTGCTAAGTACCACAAGGGTCTGGGTGTGCTAAGTACCACAAGGGTCTGGGTGTGCTAAGTAACACAATGGTCTGGGTGTGCTAAGTACCACAATGGTCTGGGTGTGCTAAGTACCACAATGGTCTGGGTGTGCTAAGTAACACAATGGTCTGGGTGTGCTAAGTAACACAATGGTCTGGGTGTGCTAAGTAACACAATGGTCTGGGTGTGCTAAGTAACACAATGGTATGGGTGTGCTAAGTAACACAATGGTCTGGGTGTGCTAATGGTCTGGGTGTGCTAAGTAACACAATGCAGACAAGGGAAGTGTGTTAGTCTATATTTTCCATTTAATCCAACATTTTTTTTAATCGTTTTTTTTTGTACGCTTATTTTATTGGGGGCTATTCTATTGGTCTATTCTGTTGGTCTAGTCTATTGGTCTATTCTATTGGTCTATTGGTCTATTCTATTGGTCTATTCTGTTGGTCTAGTCTATTGGTCTATTCTATTGGTCTAGTCTATTGTTCTAGTCTATTGGTCTAGTCTATTGGTCTATTGGTCTATTCTAATGGTCTATTCTATTGGTCTATTCTATTGGTCTAGTCTGTTGGTCTAGTCTGTTGGTCTAGTCTATTGGTCTATTGGTCTAGTCTATTGGTCTAGTCTATTGGTCTATTCTGTTGGTCTAGTCTATTGGTCTAGTCTATTGGTCTATTATGTTGGTCTAGTCTATTGGTCTATTCTGTTGGTCTAGTCTATTGGTCTATTGGTCTATTCTATTGGTCTATTCTATTGGTCTATTCTGTTGGTCTATTGGTCTATTCTATTGGTCTATTCTATTGGTCTATTCTATTGGTCTATTATGTTGGTCTATTGGTCTATTCTATTGGTCTATTCTATTGGTCTATTCTATTGGTCTATTCTGTTGGTCTAGTCTATTGGTCTATTCTATTGGTCTAGTCTATTGGTCTATTCTGTTGGTCTATTGGTCTATTCTATTGGTCTATTCTATTGGTCTATTCTATTGGTCTATTCTATTGGGCTATTCTATTGGTCTATTCTATTGGTCTATTCTGTTGGTCTAGTCTATTGGTCTATTGGTCTATTCTATTGGTCTATTATATTGGTCTATTCTATTGGTCTAGTATATTCGTCTATTGGTCTATTCTGTTGGTCTAGTCTATTGGTCTATTGGTCTATTCTATTGGTCTAGTCTATTGGTCTAGTCTATTGGTCTATTCTATTGGTCTATTGGTTTATTCTGTTGGTCTATTCTATTGGTCTATTCTGTTGGTCTATTCTATTGGTCTAGTCTATTGGTCTATTCTGTTGGTCTAGTCTATTGGTCTATTCTGTTGGTCTATTCTATTGGTCTATTCTGTTGGTCTATTCTGTTGGTCTATTCTGTTGGTCTATTCTATTGGTCTATTCTATTGGTCTATTCTGTTGGTCTATTCTGTTGGTCTATTCTATTGGTCTATTCTGTTGGTCTAGTCTATTGGTCTATTCTGTTGGTCTATTCTATTGGTCTATTATATTGGTCTATTCTGTTGGTCGATTCTGTTGGTCTAGTCTATTGGTCTAGTCTATTGGTCTAGTCTATTGGTCTATTGGTCTCGTCTGTTGGTCTAGTCTATTGGTCTAGTCTATTGGTTTATTGGTCTAGTCTATTGGTCTAGTCTATTGGTCTAGTCTGTTGGTCTAGTCTATTGGTCTAGTCTATTGGTCTATTGGTCTAGTCTGTTGGTCTAGTCTATTGGTCTAGTCTATTGGTCTAGTCTATTGGTCTAGTCTATTGGTCTAGTCTATTGGTCTATTGGTCTAGTCTATTGGTCTAGTCTATTGGTCTAGTCTATTGGTCTATTGGTCTAGTCTATTGGTCTAGTCTATTGGTCTATTCTATTGGTCTATTGGTCTAGTCTATTGGTCTAGTCTATTACTCTATTGGTCTAGTCTATTGGTCTAGTCTATTACTCTGTTGGTCTAGTCTATTGGTCTAGTCTATTGGTCTATTCTGTTGGTCTAGTCTATTGGTCTAGTCTATTGGTCTAGTCTATTAGTCTATTATATTTGTCTATTGGTCTAGTCTATTGGTCTAGTCTTACTCTATTGGTCTCGTCTGTTGGTCTAGTCTATTGGTCTATTGGTCTAGTCTGTTGGTCTAGTCTATTGGTCTGTTGGTCTAGTCTGTTGGTCTAGTCTATTGGTCTATTCTATTGGTCTATTCTATTCTATTGGTTTATTCTATTGGTCTATTCTATTAGTCTAGTCTATTGGTCTAGTCCATTGGTCTATTCTATTGGTCTATTCTATTGGTCTATTCTGTTTGTCTAGTCTATTGGTCTAGTCTATTGGTTTATTCTGTTGGTCTAGTCTATATGGGGAATAGAGTGCCATATGAGACTCTGCTATACAGTCAGTCCCGAACCAAGCAGAGAGAGAGAGCCATGGTCTGGTCTGCATTACCTCACAAATTGAATCTAATTTTCTCTCCCATGACAGTGAGTGACAGTGCGCCTCATGTGCAGTACCCGGCCCAGGGATGGCTTTCATTATCTGAAAACTTGATTTATTTATTTGAATAGCGAGTGCATTCTTCAGACTCTTGTATATTGAGTCAGAACATATAAATCCAAGAGGTTGAACAGTGCAGGGGGTAGGAGAGGAGAGGAGAGGAGAGGAGACAGGACAGGAGAGGAGAGGAGAGGAGAGGAGAGGAGAGGAGAGGAGAGGAGAGGAGAGGAGAGGAGAGGCTGAGAGGAGAGGAGACAGGAGAGGAGAGGCTGAGAGGAGAGGAGAGGAGGGATGAGGGGATGAGAGGCTTAGAGGAGAGGAGAGTCTGAGAGGAGAGGAGAGGACAGGAGAGGACAGGAGAGGAGAGGAGAGGACAGGAGAGGACAGGAGAGGAGAGGCTGAGAGGAGAGGAGAGGAGAGGAGGGATGAGGGGACGAGAGGCTGAGAGGAGAGGAGAGGCTGAGAGGAGAGGAGAGGCGGAGAGGAGAGAATGAGGGGAGAGGAGAGGAGAGGCTGAGAGGAGAGGAGAGAATGAGGGGACAGGAGAGGAGAGGAGAGGCTGAGAGGAGAGAATGAGGGGACAGGAGAGGAGAGGAGAGGAGAGGCTGAGAGGGGAGAATGAGGGGACAGGAGAGAATGAGGGGACAGGAGAGGAGAGGAGAGGCTGAGAGGGGAGAATGAGGGGACAGGAGAGAATGAGGGGACAGGAGAGGAGAGGCTGAGAGGAGAGGAGAGAATGAGGGGACAGGAGAGGAGAGGAGAGGCTGAGAGGAGAGAATGAGGGGACAGGAGAGGAGAGGAGAGAATGAGGGGACAGGAGAGAATGAGGGGACAGGAGAGGAGATGAGAGGCTGAGAGGAGAGGAGAGAATGAGGGGACAGGAGAGAATGAGGGGACAGGAGAGGCTGAGAGGAGAGGAGAGAATGAGGAGAGGAGAGCCATTTTGCATGTAACGTGGGATGGGATGCCTGAGTCATATTGTAACCGTTTATGACGCTCTTGGTGCTGCATCATTGTTAAGGCTGATCAGTCAGCCCTCAGGGGACTGTTTTGATGACTGCCTCACAACAAGAACACTCACCATATTAATATCCGTGTTGTATCAGTCGTACCATGACAGTAATGACATTAGCTTCAGTGAGAGATGCTTATCGTCTCTACCAGGCAAGTCTTTATAGAACACAGCAGAGCTGGAACGTCCCTCTGTGTCTCCTCTACCTGGCAATAAGACAGTGAAGAGTAGATTGTTTATGACTAGTGAAGTTAGCGGAGGTGGTGGGGGGGGCATTGTGAACAGTGCAGGTCAGCTGGAGCATGCATACTGTGAGAGAAGCAGAGGAGAGCAGATGTGATGAATAGTAGAATGCATCATCAGTGAGCTACCCCCCCTCCGAGCCCACTGGCCCACCTCCCCCCTCCAAGCCCCTGCCCCCCCTCCGAGCCCACTGGCCCACTCCCCCCACCCCCTCCGAGCCCCCCCACCCCCTCCGAGCCCACTGGCCCACCTCCCCCCCTCCGAGCCCACTGGCCCACCTCCCCTCCCCCCTCCGAGCCCACTGGCCCACCTCCCCCCCCCTCCGAGCCCACTGGCCCACCTCCCCACGACAGTCAGAGCATCGCAGTCAGAACGACAAAGGTCACACCTCAGTTTAGTCACCTCAGCTCTTCTGTATATTCAGTCAGTGGGAACGATGCAAGTGTGCCGTGGCCATAAAGATGACTCTTTTGTATATAGCAGTGGGCTCCCCAAACATGAACTCATCTGCTCACTCTCTGTGTCAACACAATCACGTAAGACAGAAAAACCAGAGGGGTCCTTTCAATTTGACTTTGCTTTTCAAGTCAAACCTAGATATTTAAATAGTTAAATAGAACAGAAGTTAAAAAAAAGAAAACCCAGTCATAACGCTAGATTTAAAGACTTAAACATGCCAGTAAACTCCTTGGTTATCGACATCGCAGGCATGAGAATTCACATGCAACAGTTTAATGTGTTGTTGGGTTAAGGTTACACATATGAACTGGAGACTTTCGGGAAAACATTTAAATGAATAAATCCTATCTCATTCAGTCTGTACACAGACATTTAAATAAATAAATCCTATCTCATTCAGTCTGTACACAGACATTTAAATAAATAAATCCTATCTCATTCAGTCTGTACACAGACATTTAAATAAATAAATCCTGTCTCATTCAGTCTGTACACAGACATTTAAATAAATAAATCCTATCTCATTCAGTCTGTACACAGACATTTAAATAAATAAATCCTATCTCATTCAGTCTGTACACAGACATTTAAATAAATAAATCCTATCTCATTCAGTCTGTACACAGACATTTAAATAAATACATCCTATCTCATTCAGTCTGTACACAGACATTTAAATAAATAAATCCTATCTCATTCAGTCTGTACACAGACATTTAAATAAATAAATCCTATCTCATTCAGTCTGTACACAGACATTTAAATAAATAAATCCTATCTCATTCAGTCTGTACACAGACATTTAAATAAATAAATCCTATCTCATTCAGTCTGTACACAGACATTTAAATAAATACATCCTATCTCATTCAGTCTGTACACAGACATTTAAATAAATAAATCCTGTCTCATTCAGTCTGTACACAGACATTTAAATAAATAAAGTCTGTACACAGACATTTAAATATCTCATTCAGTCTGTACACAGACATTTAAATAAATACATCCTATCTCATTCAGTCTGTACACAGACATTTAAATAAATAAATCCTGTCTCATTCAGTCTGTACACAGACATTTAAATGAATAAATCCTGTCTCATTCAGTCTGTACACAGACATTTAAATGAATAAATCCTATCTCATTCAGTCTGTACACAGACATTTAAATAAATAAATCCTATCTCATTCAGTCTGTACACAGACATTTAAATAAATAAATCCTATCTCATTCAGTCTGTACACAGACATTTAAATAAATAAATCCTATATCATTCAGTCTGTACACAGACATTTAAATAAATAAATCCTATCTCATTCAGTCTGTACACAGACATTTAAATGAATAAATCCTATCTCATTCAGTCTGTACACAGACATTTAAATAAATAAATCCTATCTCACTCAGTCTGTACACAGACATTTAAATAAATAAATCCTGTCTCATTCAGTCTGTACACAGACATTTAAATAAATAAATCCTGTCTCATTCAGTCTGTACACAGACATTTAAATAAATAAATCCTATCTCATTCAGTCTGTACACAGACATTTAAATAAATCCTATCTCATTCAGTCTGTACACAGACCTCGTACTCTACAAAACCCTGTCATTTTATACGGCATCAACTTTTGGTGTTTATGTTGACGGTGTGTTTGTTTTGTTAGTGTTTGGCTTCATTTGATGTTTCATGAATAGTCATGAAAGTCAAGAAGACAAATACTATATCAGGTTAAGATATTCCTGTGCCAATGCTGCAAATATCTGTTGGGAAACTACTATCAAAGCCACACACAGCAGAGCTCCATCTTTAGTGAGGGGTTCTATGTAATAATGTAGATTGTATAAACCCCGTCAAGATTAATGGTTATATATAATAATGTATATTGTGTAAACCCCATCAAGATTAATTAGTATATGTAATAATGTAGATTAATGGTTCTATGTAATAATGTAGATTGTGTAAACCCCATCAAGGTTAATGGTTATATGTAATAATGTAGATGAATGGTTATATGTAATAATGTATATTGTATAAACCCCATCAAGGTTAATGGTTCTGTGCAGTGATAAACACATCAAATAGAATGTGTGGTTCTATGTGGTAATGATTAGACAATTAGCCAATCAGAGCGAGGGGGGGGGGGCACCAGAGGATCTTGGGAAATACATCTAAAATCCTAAATTGTTGTCTATGTGATGGTAAAAAGTGTATTTTACAGTCCCTCCCTTGTGCGTGTGCCAGCATGTGTTTGTGATCATCATTTATTGTCTCTGTGATGGAAAAATGTTTTGGTTTTTTACAGTCCGTCTCTGATTTGAGTGGCGCTGGATAAAATACCAGTCTCACAGTTTGATGTTGGACTCATACACTCTCCAGCTATACATTCTCTGTCCATTTTGAATTTGTTAACTGTTCTTCCACTGTCTCAGATATGTAAAAGCCACACAAATGATGTAACATACTGTCAGAAACAAGAGGGGTCTATGAACAGTGTGACAGTCTCTCTCGCTTTTTCACTCTCTCTCCCTTCCTCTCTCTCTCCCACCCCCTCTCACGCGCTCTCTCTCTCTCTTTCTCTCTCCCTCTTTCTCTTTCTCTTTCTCTCTCCCTTCCCCTCTCACGCGCTCTCTCTCTTTCTCTCTCCCTCTTTCTCTTTCTCTCTCCCTTCCTCTCTCTCCCACCCCCTCTCACGCGCTCTCACTCTCTCTTTCTCTCTCCCTCTTTCTCTTTCTCTCTCCCTTCCCCTCTCTCTCCCACCCCCTCTTGCATGCTCTCTCTCCCTTTCTCTCTCTCTCTCTCTCTCTCTGTCTCTCTTTCTTTCTCTTTCTCTTTCTCTCTACCTTCTTCTCTCTCGCTCTCTTTCTTTCTCTCTCTCTCTCTCTCTCTCTCTCTCTCTCTCTCTCTCTCTCTCTCTCTCTCTCTCTCTCTCTCTCTCTCTCTCTCTCTCTCTCTCTCTCTGTCTCTCTTTCTTTCTCTTTCTCTCTCCCTTCCTCTCTCTC